>NC_134969.1:6271548-6600634 GCF_965638725.1 Aptenodytes patagonicus
AAGGAAATCTGCTCAAAACAAGTGAATTTTCCCAGCAATGGGAAATGCAGAGGTGCTCAGAGAGCAGTGCCCCACCTCCGGCTCCAAGTGCAAGATGAACTCCGCTTGGGAGATGAACTGTGCTCTGAATGTGAGGCAGCAAGGCAGGTTGTTACACGTTATTAGCATTAATTATCCCACCTCCCCTGCGCAGGCACCTCCACCAGTAATCATCACACATCAGCCAAAGGGCCACCCTTGCTTTTCTCTACCTCTAATTCCGTAATTGGAGGGGAGGAAAGAGGGAAGAAAAATCAGTGCTGAAGTGTAAATTGCTACGCTAATCTTCCTAGCACTAATTGTATGTTTATTTTGAAAGGAGGGATGGATGGTGGGCAGCCGTGGGTAATTACTCTCTATCAGTTCATCGGTGCAAGCAGCTCCTGGGAGGTTACCAGGAGAACTCGGCTGAGCCCCTGCTGCCTCCTGCAAGCAGGGTTAGTGCTCGCAGGTTGTGTTACTCACCCCACGTACACTCAGCCCCTCTCCTCCGATCGGCTCAAGCACGTGGGCATGGGCATAAGGGTCTGCTTGTGCAAGGAGCAGGTCAGGGACTTCAGAACTGCCCTGTGCTAGGAGAGCCCAGCCTGTCCCCCTTGGCCAGCCCTGCACAGAGTCAGTCCCATACACCAGGGAGAGGGAGGGAGAAGCAGAGTAAAGCGCAGAGAAAAGTCCCTTTGTGTCAACGCACTGGAGGAAAGGTTTGAATACACCAGCTGTATCAAAAGCTCCTTTTAGGATCCATCTCACTTAGCTGCCAGTTGTTTTTCAGTCCATTCACATTGCTCTCCTCCGAGCATCTCCCGGCTATCCCCGAGCAGGACAAAGCTGGAGACCTTCCTTGCCGGGGGGATTGCTGTCACTGGAGTTGGACCAGCAATGCCACATACGGCATCAGTAAGTCTGAGCACCCCACAGCGTAGAAAGCCAGACCCCCAGGAAAGGGGGGAAGCCGGGGAAAGGCAGGAGCCAGGATTTGCCCCCTGTAGCTTGTTTCAGTTCAGACAAACAAACAGACAGACATCACCAAGCCCCTTACATCCTTGAGTAGCTTCCCTACAATTTATTATATTTATTATCTGTCCCGCCTCCCTTCTCCTGCCTAGCATCTATGCATCCAGACTGCCTGTGCTATGACCCCAGCAGCCTAAGAGGGCACAGAAAATTTAGCATTTTTGCTAAGCAGCTCCGTCTCTGCTCTCAAGCATGCAGCCCAAAGGTCCAAACCACCCCCAGCACACAAACCCTCCCAGCTGCCTGGCACAGGGCTTCTCTTCCCCAGGGAGGGCCATGGCGTTGGCCAGGGGCGGGTCCCAGGGGATCACCAGGGTCCACCTCCAGGCAGAAGGTTCACTCTTGGACTTCACCAGGGGAAGGCAGCGAGGGTTATGGGAAACCCTTTCCCCCTCCCCCACAGTGTTTCTGTCCTTGCTTTAGGACTGTGCAAGGGGTGGATAAGCATCTGCTCCGTTTTTTCCTCCTCTCCATTTTCCTCTGTGGTTGCAGTGATGCTCGCTGAGCCTACAAATATTTTTAAGTTTCAATACTCTTGCTTGCTAGAGGCTTGTTTGTGCAGTTTGTTGTACCTCAGATTCAGGCATCCAGGTTTCTCTATGCCTATTTTATTCATGGTAATTCAATGCTATCAGCAACACATTCAGATTTTACCTTAAATCTCATATTCTAAACCGAAAGTCTGCAGGGGGAAGCACACACTTGACATGCTCTAAGCAAACAATATTCACACTTTGCAGTTACCCACCTAGAGGAACACGATCTCCTGAAGTACCCTGGCGAGATAAAGTAACCATTTTTCTGTGTGCTGGTGACCTGAACTCACATTTATTCAGCTTAAATGTGGTATCAAGCTCTACAGAGTGACTTTCATGCTAAAAATAATTGCAATTTTCCAAATGCATTACAGAATTTCTTAGAAGACGGAAGCCCAGGGAGGATTCCCAAAAACAGAATATAAGGCTAAAGAAATGAAAGAATAATTTAGAGCCTTAGAAATTGGGTCATTCGGGGTTTTTTTTAATATTGCAAAATTCATAAAATCAATGATTCATGGAAATATTTGCCCAGCCATCAAGTCAGCTTTGTAACAGGGTAAATAATTGAGATGCATTTATTACATTATTTATTTGAAAATTCACAACATAAATAATTCAAAATCAGCTAATTATCTGAAAACTAAAGGCTAAAGGGAGGCAACACAGTCCATTAACTATGGCCACCCGACGGAATTTAATTCCCCTTTACCAGGAGCAGGAGGCCAGTTCTGGAAAGCAGCAGGGACACACGCGTGCTGGTGAGCCAGCTCCGGGGCAGCCCTCCAGGCACGGCGCGACGTGACTCCTGCTGATGCCTGAAATGCTGGTGCTGGTCCCCAGCTGCCAGCCGGGGATCGTGAGCCAGGCGTAGGCTCCCGTCCCCAGGATCTCTTGGCTCAGCACCGTAGCTGCTGAACTGGTTGCAGGACAAGCCCTGCTGCCTGAGCCGGGTGATTTAATGCCCCCGTGGATCACTGATTTCTGCCTTTCTCCCTGCCTGGTGCAGCCACCATGCGTGGTCCAGGTTTTCACAGCATCTTTCCAGAGCACCTTTGAGTCATCGGATGCCTGGTGACACTTTTTCCCTTGGTTCGAGGGCTCCAAGCCTGTGGGAAATAAAGGGCTCAGCCCCACTTTTCCTGCAAAAACAGGTGTCGTGGGCTTCCCGAGTGGTTGCTGGGGCAGGAAAGCAGATGAGAAAGGATTTAACTGCAGTCAGCAGGAGAGGACGGGACAGACCAGAGTCTGCTGTCCTCTCCCAGCGTCAGCTCTGGCTTGTATCCACTGCAAACAGTCCTCCAGGCAGGGAGACCTGGCTTGGATCTCTCTCCCAGACCATTTATGTGCTTCCATCCATCATGCTTCCTTCCCGCCTCCAGGTCACAGAGGAGCAGCCCCTTTTCCACAGGGACTGTGCCCCCTGGTAGCTCACAACCACTTGCAACTTCATCAAAATAAAACATCCACAAACACACGCATTTTTCTTTATCAGGAAAAAAAAAGTGAAGTATGGGTATTTTCCACTTACTTCTGTCAAGACTTTTGCCGTCATTAGCTGAATGCATGTTGCAAAATGCATTTATCACTGTCTGGAAATGTTGACTATGTAAAAATACATTATAAACACAAGATTTTTTTTCTGCCTCTTCTGATGCTAATTTTTGAAATGCACAAGCTTCATTATTAAAAGTACAGCCTCTTCCCTTCCTCCCTCCCGTCTCCCCCCCTTTTCTAACCTATAAAAAAGTCAGCGGTCTGACAGATACATGGCTGCTGCTTTCAAACCCTGAACTTCATCAGGAATCCTGGAATAGGCAGCTTCCTCCTATCAGACCTGCTTTGCAGCTTAGGAAGAGGTTAGTGTCTGGGGCGCAGATGCAAACAAGAATTATAATACAAGATTATGCCTCTGTTTTGTAAAATACCACACAAGCAAATGAAGACTTATGCACCTACTTTATATAAAGCATGAATTTCTTATTATGCAGTGCTGCTGTTATAATTGTAGCAGCAACAGCAATTATTCTTAATACATGTTTCTTAGCGTGCAACGGTGACTAGAGATCTCACCTTAGAGGAAGCCCATGCTGTGCCACAGTGAAAACCCCGGGGTGGGGCCACTGGGGCTGGGACTGTCACCTCTGGGCAGTGCCTTGCACCAGGGGTCCCGGGCAGTGGTGAGACAAAACAAAATACGAACTGGACAGACACAGTGCAGGAGGAGGAAGAGGAGGCACAAAGGAGAGAGCTCAGGGGTGTGTTGAAGGCTGGAAGAGATACTAAAGTGGGTGCACATGCCTTACCCATTCAGCTGCATTTGCCCCATCAGCATCTTTCCCGTGGGTGCCTGCTTGGTTCAGGGCTGTTGGGAGATCCCCAGCTGTGGCTCTACCCTCTCCCAAACCCGCTTGTGGTCAGCAAATGGCTCTGCTGTTGGATTGCACTTGTGCTTTACAGGGGCTTCATCTAAAACAACAGTCCCACTAGTGCCCCCATCACCTCTGGGAGCTACAGGACTCCCTTGGGTGCCCTGGGCAGTGCGCTGCTGTGTCTGGCCACTCTTCGGGCACTGGCATTGCTTCTGCACCAGGGCAGGAAAATGCAGGAGCTGGAGGCACTGTGCAAAGGTGCAACATGCACAGAATCATAGAATCATAGAATCATTAAGGTTGGAAAAGACCTCTAAGATCATCGAGTCCAACCGTCGACCCAACACCACCATGCCCACTAAACCATGTCCCTAAGCACCTCATCTACATGTCTTTTAAATACTTCCAGGGATGGTGACTCAACCACTTCCCTGGGCAGCCTGTTCCAATGTTTAACCACTCTTTCAGTAAAGAATTTTTTCCTCATGTCCAATCTAAACCTCCCCTGGCACAACTTGAGGCCATTTCCTCTTGTCCTATCAAGTGCCATGGTGTGGCTTGTGCTTGGAAATCAGAAACACCTCCAGCTGTCCCCGCTCTGGACACGGGTTTCCCTGCTCTGCTCTTCTCACCCCTCCTGATGCTGAGCAGCACATGAGCTCCAGTTTAACCCACCCGTGATGAATTCAGTAGCTGTGTTTGCAGCATAAATAGCTCTGCCTGGGCTGCAAGGGTGGCTGAATCCCATCAGTTGGCTACACAGCTCCATCCAGCCATGAGGAAATTGCCTTTAGGTGGGACTGGGGGAATTTACAAGCAGCTCCTGAATGCTGAGGACTTACTCCTCTCTATGCAGGCTCTCACCTTGTTACAAGCAGATGTTCAAAATCCAGTTTTGCATTGATATTACACCGCAGGGACTCAGATCTGCCCCGCCCATGCTGGTGCCTGTGCCCTAGCCCACAGCCTGGCAGAGCTTCTGAGGACCACAGCAACACCAGCTCAGGACAACAAGCCCCAGAGGCCCGTTAGCTCCATCCCGTGCTCACCCATGACCACCCTAGGCACCCACAGACCAACTCCATCACCCGGGCCACTGGGTCCCATCAGTCACTGGGTCCCAACTTTTGCTTGCCTCTGCATGCAGGCACAGCACCTTTCTTGCAATACCTTGCTTGTTTCCCGGTGCATCCGGAGGGAAACAGCCCATTCCAGCAGCCCAGGGCATCTTGCCATGCCCAGTACAATGCTGCACGATGTCCCCTGCATCAAGGGGACCCCAGCTGGGCCGGACTGGAGGTGCTGGGGCCCCTGCGCAGAGCAGCCGGTGCTGCCCTGATCTGCATTCTGCCGCTGTACAGAGCCACCCACCACTGTGCAGGGGAGGGTGAAAGCTTTGGAGATATTTTCTCTTACAATACCTTTGAAATCTCTCCTCTGATCAGTATGCCGGGGTGTGCTCCATTCAGCACACATCCCCTTGTGCTGTCCTTTGCCAGAAGACTCATAGTTTCCTCCTCTCCTTGCACAGAGCTGCCTTTCAGCTCGAGTCCCGCTTTTGTTTCAGGCTTGCCTCTCCCCAGAGTAGTCATTAACTCCAAGTCGTGGCTGGTTTTGCCACCAGTAGCATAAGCCTGGTGTAATGGCCCCTCTTTGACCAGCGGGGAGTGCAGGTTCAGCCCTTAACTCTGCAGCAGTCTCTTTCAGTGACATTGGCTGTTGTTTTTACCTAAGCCAGTTATGTCCATAGCATGTCAGCCTTAGCAGTGCTTCCATCTGGATGCAATCTAGACCTTGTGTCACCCCTAGGAAGCTGAGAGGAAGCCACTGGTTCTGGCAAAGGAATAGCACAGTTATTCCGGACAGTTTGTCTGGGCTAAGCTGTGATGTTGTCCTCCTGGGAACTGTGAGAGTCAGATCCTGGCTCTTAACTTGTCCTGAAGCTCACTGAAGTCACTGCAGATGTAATATCTACCCATCCACCAGTGTGTGCATCTCACCACGGTGACAGCCCACACAGGATCTCTTTGCCTCTCACCTTTCAACCTTTGACTCAAAATGTGCCTTTGTCAGGCAGAGGGGCTCCCCAGTCCAGGGTGAGGGATGCAGCCAGGAGTAAAAAAACATGATGTGAAAGTCCCCGGGAGACAGCACCTGGGCAAAGGCATTTCTGCTCAAAAAGGCTTCTGGTCCTGTAGCACCCAAACAGCACATGGTGTCCCTGACCCAGTGGGAAGCATCTTTACAGAGAGCGTGGGCTGCAGAGATGCCATAGGGCTTAGCTATCAGCACACAGCGTCTGGAGAAGAGACTACCCTCTTCTCGGTCTGGGATCGGCTTGAGCACCCTCCTCAGTGCCTGCCTCTCATCCAAGGATGCTGGGATCTAGAAAGGTGCTGGGAAAGAAGAAGACAGCAGTTGTCCCTGCTGCTGTAATGCTGAAGACACAGCTGAAGAACTGGGTTGTAAATGGTTACTGACCTACCTGCTAACCTCCATCCATCCCATTAGGAGTCGCCTCTGCAGAGGTTACAAGAAGATAAAAGAAATAGTGACTGTGCAGCTCATTTTTATGGCTCTGCCTGCGCCAGAGCCGTCTGCCCACCCCGGCACAGGTCAGGCTCCTGCGGCAACCCAACCTGCCATGGGGAAAGACCACGTCCAGCTCTCTGCTCCTCACCGTGATCAGCAACTGGACATGCATCCTCTCCGTGCCCTGGTCTAGCCATTAATTCAGGCTGAGATTCCCTCCAGACCATGATCCCTCTCTGCCTCAGCAACCAGAGACACTTTCAGAGGAAACCCTTTTCTCCATGCAAGCCCACACTTCATCGCTACCCGCCACTCGCTTTCAAGAAGATCATAAATACACGTCAATTATCTCATGCAGGACACCCATCCTGGCCAGCAGTATTTTTAATAAACTGTAATGTTATGCGAATTGGACCTGATGTGTTTTTCTCCTTCTGCATCTCTGAGACATTTGTGCATAGCAGCAGATACAGCTCCCTCTTTGCTGTGACACTGGGGTTTATAAGTGTGATTTATTTGCCACTTGTAGTATCAGCCAAGCATGTCTCATGCCCAAGTTACCAAAGATGCTGCGAGGTTCCTTTTTTCCTTCTTCCAGCAGAAATTTGTAACAAAGAAACCTCCCTCTTCCAAAAGAAGCTTGTCAATAGTTGATGGGATTTTCAGCACAGAGGGAGATCTCTGCTGCAAGCTTGGGACCAGAATTGCTGATGACTTTTCCCTTCTGCTCTTCGCAGGCTTCATACCACACCCATTGTTACCAATGTCAAGGGATTTTCTAGAAAATTACTGTTTGCTCCTAAGCACTGGGAAACTAGCAATATTTCTGAGCCCCCACATCCTCATAAAGATGCCTTTCTCTTACATACCAACAAAGACGCTGAACTGAATTCTGTAGTTTTCCAGACACAAATCTCATCACATAATTTGTCTTAGAAGCAACATGACCAAAGACAAGTCATGGTTTACCAATTCATTAAAGGCAGCTTTAAGGTGCTTAATATCAGACCAAAAACATTGCAACTACATGATGCCAAGAACTGTATAAAACTCACTTGGCTGTTTCAAATGTGTTCAGAAATATTGATTAGTTTTAACTTTTGTGCCAGCAGCTTTCCTACCCACACAGGTATTATATGTCCACACAACTCTAACTTTATTCCAGATCAGCTATTGTCCATGCTCTACTGCTGGATTAAAATCACTAATATGGCAAAAAACTGATTAATTTAACTGAAATACCACCATGTGCCTACACGGGATCCAGAGCAAATCTCTACACCTGCATTAGCTAATGTGCTGGTCAGGTAGTACTGCAGCACCACAGACTCAAAACTTGTCACATCGTTTTAACTCATGACTGGCCCATCTGCTTGTGGAGTTCCCAGGAACCATCCAGGCTGGAAATGTTGATGGAGCAATTAAAGGAGGAGGAGAAAGATGGACTTTCAGGTGAGACATGGGGGTGTGATTTCCTCCCAGACAAGACAGACCATGTGCCTTTGGACCATTTTGTATGTCCCCAGCTGAAAAGGGTAAAAAGATGTTCCGGGCTGTAGAAAAACATGTCTCTGCATTTGAGAGCTCATGCCATATTCCCATCAGTACAACGCTGTCAGCCTCACCAAAGTTACTCTTGATCTGTCTGGGTACAAGTGAGAGAAGAATGAGACGCAACGGATTAAGAAGGATGGAGAAAGCAAATATTACCTGAATTTATCCCAAGACAATGCAGACATCAGACCTTCAGAGCACCCAGCCTGTAGCACTCACAGAGCAGGGGCTGCCTCCGTGTTTCTATTGCACTTGCTCTGCAGAGATCTGGATGTCAACATTTCTGACCAAAACACGACTGCATCTTAGAAAGCATCAGAGAAGGAGCTGGAGGAATTTGTTTCATACGTCACCTTACCGCAGGCGTCCCAAAGCATTTTCCTCACTGCTGAGGCGGAGAGGCTGCACACTGCGAAGGCGTCAGACTCAGCACGCTCATGCTCAGCAATTGTTTTCCTGGAGCTTGTAGAGCTGAGACCTGGCCAAGGGCTCAATCCAAAAAACACCCAAGATGATCTGTGAACTATTCCCAACATCAGACTAACTGGAAAAGGGATCTTTTTCTTATGCAATGACCCCATGTGGTAATGAATCCTCTCTGATCTTCATCGGGTAGGGAGGGATTGTTATGCTCCTTTCACCACAAATGGGGAAACTGAGGCACAGAACAAATCATTTGATGCAGCGAGTCAAAGACACAGCCTCTCCAACCTCTCTTTCCTGGAAAGCAATTCAGAGGGGAAAAAAAAGGACAACTGTGATTTATTATAAAAAAGAAAACAAGTTGAGCATCCCTCCTCAAATTTACAACCAAAACAGAGCTTCACCCAGAAATTGTATAAGCACAGTGTGACATTCTCCATAGAGTCAGAAATGTTTATTTAGCCAAAACCCAATGTGCCGAATGGTCTTGTCAGACATTTTTCAAACAGCCCTGATTTATACAAAGCCAGGGAGAGAGCTCAGCCTCCCTCACCCTTGCAAGAGGGATTTTTCTCCCCAGTACTGGATGTTTTAACTGCAGCAGTGCTGGGAGCCCTGCCCAGGGTCGAGGCGCTTCTGCGAGCACCAGAGCTCACTCAATTGAAAGGTCAAGGGATAGAAATGGAAACATGCCCTAAAAAAGAAGAATTCCCTGGAGTGGGCTCTGGGCAGCGGAGATTGTTTGTCTCCGGCTGTTTACACGAGGAAAAGCTGCTGAGGTTCACAAACAACCCTATCCAAGGCAGAGGCAGCGACTGGTTTTATAGCCTGTTCATTCAGTGACCTTCTGATTATTATTACCTGACCATTAGATTTAATGTCTCGGGGAGGCCTGGCTGATTTCCCCTCTCCCCACCACCCTGCTCACCCCTTTCCATCTCGTAATGGGCTGCATCTGCTGAGCAGATGCGGCAAAGCCACCGGGCGCTGGGGAGGCAGCGAGGGGGGATGCTGGCTGTGATCAGCAAGAGCCGGGGAGGTGGGAGGGAGAGGGCAGCATTTGCCTGAGATCCCACAGGCAGCCCAGGCTCCAGGAGGAGGAAATCCTGCCTCCAGCCAAGGACGAGCTGCCCCAGATGGGGTGAGTGCAAATCAAGTTGGGGGGATGGTGCCCAAAGAGGGGTCTCAGTGATTTGCTGTGATGCTTTGAAGCGACTCTGCCCTGTATCTTGCAGGGGAAGAGGTGGTCTGGCTCTCTTTGGATTCAGCCTGGCTCTGCAGTAGGACTTGCTCCACCTCCTGGGGTCCCTAAAGGCATCCCAGGCACAGCCCCCCCATCCCAGCATTGCTTGCACACACACTGTTTGCTTCAGATTTGCAAAATTCAGACTCAGAAAGCAACCAGGGTTTGCCAGCTCTCTTCCAAGGTCAGACCTGTCTGTGGGTGAAAAACAATGCTAATTCAGTTTCAGCTGAGCCAAAGGTCGAGCTCTGGAGTATCCACTGGGGAGCAAGGTTACAAAAGAGGAAAACAAAGCATTAAACCCCCATCATGCGGAACAAGGAGGTTCCCGTTTGGTTGTTGCAATCCCTCTCCCCTCAAATCCTTGAAAAACATTGAGCCCTTTGACACGGGATGACAACTCACATCCCAGCGGGTCTGTTTCCACTCAAGCCATGAGCAAACCTTCAATTTCAAAATGTGATTTAATTCACAAATGTACAATGGACTGCGGATCCTTCCCTGATGTGCTTCAGAGGATCCACAGGCTGGAAACCTCCCCTGGCTCAAAGTTTTTGCAGATGGTCTAAGGAGGTTGTGTGGGTCAAATCAAGATAACCAACTTCTGCATAACACGGAGCTACGGGAAACGAGGGCTATAGGGTTACCAGAGAAAATGGTTTTTCTCCTGCAGCATCCATGCTGGCGCAGGCTGGGGGCAACGCAGGCATGTGGTCACACATGGAGGCATTAATGGGGGTCAGAGCTGGCTCCAGCCACCTACACCCTGGTAGGAAACTTGCCCCGGTTTGGGGACCCCTGTGCAAATTTTCACTTGGACTTTTAACTCATTTCCCCCCCCCCCGCCGCCAATCTCCTCTGCAATGCTCCCATCCATGATGCTAATGGCTACGTTGCTTAGCTGGCCAAAATTTTGGGTTGTCCCCACCTAACCATGACCTGCAAAGCCCTGCAAAATCCTCTGCTGAAATGCAAAAGGAGCGTTGCTCGGGGAGAGGGGGAGAAAGTCTGCCTGAGCCGGTGCTTTGGTGACACAGACATTCAATAACTAGACACAGAAGAGGATGATGGCCCATGCTCAGGAAACAGTATCTCCCCTAATCCCCAAATTGTGTCTCCTGGGGATCGTTAACCAAATATCTTGTCCACAGCTTAATTGTAGCCAATTATGCCAGCGGGGAAAAGTGCACCTTCATTGTCTGGACACAAAGAAAAGCTGAGCAGGAGAGCTGGGATCAATCTACTCAGAGAAAATGTAACAAATGAGGCTTTGTGAATATCTTTCCGCGGGTTTTTTTTTTTTCTTTTTCTTTTTTTTTTCTTTTTTTGGCTTATTGCCAGGTTCAAAAAAACTGGGGCAAGGGGTGATGAGGGGGACTGAATTTAGGTCAATCAGAGAAAAAAGCACCAGGCAAATTAAAAAGGAATGGATTTTGTTCAGATTTTAAGTGTTCCTTTAAACTCCTTAAAAATGAAATGAAGAAAAGCCTTAACTGAAAAGGTCATGCTGAATCTAAAAAGAAAATAGCAGGGTCTTTTTTCATATGTTTTAGCTGGGGGAGGAGGAAGGTGTGCTGGGAGAATTTTGGTGTCTCAATCCGTACTTTTCACTGTGAGGGAAACACTGCACCCAGCTCCAGTGATGACAGAACAGCCTCCAAGCTTCCCACTGCCTTGCATCCCAATACATCCCAGTGCATCCCAGTACATCCCAGTGCACAGTGGCAGCTAGACCATCCCCTTCTGCATATGCCCTTGCCTGCATTTGCCAGGTAACTTTTCAACCTGTGGGGAGTTGATCCCAGTTTGGCCGATGCCCATCTCACCCACCCAGTGCAACAGTGCACCCGACTGCAGGCAGGAACCACGATTTTCTCAAGCCTCAGCCAGCCTTTTCCATCACTTTCAGGTGTCACCAGCTCCTGGCGGCTCTGAACTGGGTGGTGGCTCCAGGCACAGTGCCTGTAAGTCTCAGGCGCCACACTGGGACCACTGCTTGTGTGGGCAGGGTATCTCTCATCTGGGGATAAGAGCAGGAGTGGATTGTCCATGGTACATACTGCTAGAGGAGGAAGACCCTGGGTCTGATCCATCCAGCCTCTCCTCCTGGGAGAGGAACCAGGTCTCCTGAACCTACAGGATCTCATCCCAAAGCAGCAGGACACTGTGGGCATGCTGGTCACCAGGGCTTGCCCCAGGCACTCTTCGCTGGTTTTGCCAAGTGGCTGGGAACTGCTGGCATGACCTCAGACCTCCAGGCTGATTAAAGGGATGGAGGGGGAAATACAGAAGAAAGTTTATGTTACAGAATGAACAAGAGCAAAAGAAATACCAAAGCATGTTGCTAGAAAGAGGAAAAACAGACATGGGACCAGCACAGCTAGAGGCCAGGCCAGGCAAGGGAGCGGAGGAAGTGTCAAAGAGCGAATCTGTGTGTATTTTCTATTAAAGTGCTCTGAAAGGCAGACAATTCATTGTGTGTCTGCCTCATCTCCTACACCAATTAATTCAGTAATAGAAAAATCTCACACAGACTCATCAGCCACGCTCTTCCTTTCATGACTGCTTTCCATCAGCTTATACATATTTAAAATACCTCAAACCTCGATTTGCAGCGTGGCATGCAGCACTGAGAGAAACTCCTCTCTGAAAAAGTCTCAGACCAACAGAGCTCATCATTTAACACCATGACAAAGGACCATCAGCTGGTGACTTGCAGTATACAGGGCTGGGTTCACATCCAGCCCAGGCTGGTGGCAGCCAAGAATCACCACTTTCTTACAGTGTTTTTAACAGTTTTTCATACAAGAGTTGAGGAATAGGGTCAGATATTTTCATCACAAAAGTCACCATCACTGATGGACTGGTTGATGGTCCTACACTGAGTCTTGGACCACAACAGCCTGCTCAGACAGGCAACGGAGAGGAGTTTCTGCAGATCACAGCTGGGAGGTGATGCTAAGGGAGGACCTTGTGCCTGGCAGGACATGCACAACAGAGCAGCCCTCTTCCTCTGGGGCTGCCAGACTCCATGGATTTCCAATTAAAACAGCAAAGAAATGAAGCCACCCATCAGAATAGGAGCTTTTCGAGCCTGCGCAGGCAGCCCCATGTTGTGCAAGTCCTGAATCTGAATCTGTGCATGGCCAGGTCTTGGCCAGGGACCTTCACTGAAAATCCAGGGAGCTACAGGGAGGGGATGTCAGCAGGTGGTGCTCTTCACCTGAAATCAGTGCCCCAGTTTGTGGGATTAGGGGAAGCTCCTATCACTCAGGGCATCCTTCATAATGGTGAGATATAAAATGGAGGTCTTGACCACTCATGACTGTTAAACTGCTCAGAGAATTGACTGCAAAAATAGCATCTCCCTCAACAGCTCCATTCCCTCCGACACGTCCTAGCCATGAACGGAGGCTGTATTGCTTTAAATGCTTGCACAGAGAGGCTGCTAATACCTACACAGAGAGCTGGTGGGATGGATCCGGTGCCCTCCTGCACACTATCAGCAGAAACATTAATGGTCCTGTCCAGAGAGGGGGGGTTTGGTTGGCGCTAGCTTCCTGTCATCTTTCAGCTGGATGTGTTTCTTGAAGGCAATGGCATTTTGCAGGTCTCAGGGGTGGTGTGTGTTTGTCTGCAGGGAATTCAGCACAAGCAATGATGTAAGGAGTGGGATGCTCCCAGGGCAGCTGTCAGATCTCCGGTGTCAGGGGTATCAGTGATGCTGACAGCTGAGGACGGGGAAAAACCAACATTACAAACTGAGCCTAATTGGTCTGGAGCTCTTGGAGAGCAAACAGAGATGCTGGGATGCCCAAGTCTGCCAGTCGGAGTGGTGACATTTCCCTGGGAAGACCCCAGAGCTCTGCTCTCCGAGCACCCAGGGTGTTAACACTGATGCTCTGATCTCCCCAGCTGGTCTTTGCAAGAGTGTCCACTACAGCCCCAAGATCTAATTTTGATGTTTCTGCAGACAAATCCTCAGCCACTGCAGCTGAGTCTGAAACCATGTGAAATGTGCCTGCTTTTTGCCAGACTTCCTGACCAACTGATATTTCTGGCACACATTTTCAGCTCTTCTGGCCAGCTGACATCTTTCATTCTCGGGTAATGTTCAGATATTTCTTAGGTAATTTTTCCTCCATCACAGGGTCTGAACCTCCTCTCACCTGCCCTGTTATGAGGAGCTGATATTTGGGTAGAGCAAAGAATCCAATCTTGCCCTCCAAAATGCTCCTAAAGCCAGTCTGGTGATGCAAGGAGCAGGGCAAAAGGGTTTGGGTTAATAGCTAATATTTACAAAATATGTAATTTCTTAAGAAAGTCTTTGGAAAGCTCAAGTAATCCATTCAGGATGTGTGTGACAAGCATCCAGCCAAGAAATACAATATACCCTGGGTGCACAAGCCAGCAGACAGCACGATTTGTATGCACTGCCTGTCTTTGGCAAAACTGCTTTGCTATACAGACCTTTCTCAAAAGGAAGAACTGTTGGGTAGGTGTTTGTTAAAAGCACCGTGTTCACCCTCAGTAAGAAACTGGAGTCACTACATCTTCTTGGGGGAAAAGTGTGGTGCAGAGGGGTGGCACCAAGCACCTGAGGACATGCAGAAAGCCTCTGCCAGGAAAAAATAAGACCAGCGAGACTAGAGGACAAAATAAAAGCTCTGCTTTCTGCTTTAGAGAGTCAAGATGCCTTTTGTCTGCTCTCCCTCCACCCCCAAAATACTCTGTATGGACTGTACAGTGACTCCACTCAGCGAAAAAGAGGCAATTTCCACAAGTCTTTATTGCATTTATAATTAAAAGGCACCACTATTTCCTCCCAGCTGAATTGCCTTGGTAGATCAGGGTGTGAAAGGGGCTTACTTTGAAACAAGGACTATTACTGTTCAATTGGTTATTGATTATTAGCCCATTCTCATTCCTCAGTAAAAGCAGGCATTAAGACAGAAATGCTCAGCCTGAGATCTAAGACCTTGCAATGGCTCTTAGAAAAACGGGGATTATTTATTGAAGCACTGGTCCAGTAAAAGCAAATGTGATGGTATCTATTGATATTTGATTAGGATTTTGCCAAGGGGCCAGAAATACGTTATTAAATAAAACTACTACCTATTATATAAAAGAAAAAAATTACACTGCTGTCCCCTGCTGACCCATATAGCTCATGTGTCTGTCTCCATCTGTGGTTTCTCATTGCGCTTTTCAACTGTTCAGCTCTTTGTGGGGGAGAAACCATCTTTTTCATTATGAATGTCAGACATCCAGCACAACTGGGCCCAATCTTGGGCTGAGGTGTCTCAGTGTTACACTAATAATAATAAACACCAGTGACTGTGGTGAATTAGGCCATGTTGCAAACGCCAAGGGAGGACAGGAAAAAGACAAAGGCAACTGAAGAGATTAGGACAATGGGCAAGAAATCGGGGAGGAGGCTTGACTTGTGGATGAACACGCCTCTAATTGCGCAGTAGATGAGGTGGGGAGGAGAGGAACAGTCTTTATTTGAGGTGAAATCTGTCTCACTTCCCTTTATCCACCCAAAGTTAGGTGTCTAGTTTAAGGTCTCTTAATCAAATGGAGCAAACGCTACAGGTGTGATCTGGTTGCTTTAAAAAAAACAGGCATCTGTGTCTGTTAACATGTGTTAGAGCATCCAGGGCACCTCTGCAGAGCTCGCAGGGCTGACATGGGACCTTTGGGAAACCTTCCCTCTTCTGAACTGAAGAAGCTGAAGGCTGTGGGATCCTCCTGCACACCTGGAGACCCAAATCCTATCCATCTCATGGCAATTCGGCTGTGGAGAGGAGACTGACATGGCATGGGCCTTTCTGGGGAGGCCTGTTTAACTCCATGACTCTTGGGACACTTTGCTGGCCAGAACACACCTTACTTCAGATCGGTAGAGATAGATGGGATGAGCCCTGTCCTTCCAGATTTCATGGGAAAGCCATGGGATTTCATTGCTCCAGCTTTCAGTACACTGAAAACACAGACTTTGCCCCTTTTTCAGGTGTAGTTTTAGGGTTTCAGTCCACACTAAGCGAGGTGACAATGACAACATGAAGAAGAGCTGTCAGTAGCCCAGGAGACCCCTCAGCAAGGCAGAGCGCATTTCAGCACAGGGTTTCTCAAGGGAGGGGCTGCTGAAGGCATATGGTCAAAGGATAAAAACAATGGTTTGTTGGGAGAGGTTAAGGTAGCTCCCCATCTCCTTTCCCCCTCCTGGCACTTCCCCTTGTCCTTTGCCAGCCTGTTCTTCCCCCATATTATCTGAGTATAACCCAGCTAAACTCAGAGCTGTTGGTGTCTACCTGCCCTGGACATTGGAGGTTGCTGTTTCTGTTTTAGGTGGAAGAATAGCCCTAAAAACAGTCTGGCTTCTTCCCACTACATCTGCTGACTTACGGAAATCATGCCATTGTACTGGAAACCTTGCCTAGGATTTTCAAGCCAGAGAGATGTGCTTGTGTGCAGAGAAGCACAAACCCACAGGGAGCCCAGCTCTTCTTCATGTAAGCCATGGTGTCACTCTGGGCATGTGTGTGCTTGAGATGCCCTGAGATCTGGCAGCGGACAACTAGGTATGCCAGTGGAAAGAATACACACAACCCCCTGGGAAAGCCAACTTTGCTTAGCCAAAAATATCTGGAGAAAGCTGTAGCACTCCTCAAATGTCTACATCTGGCAGAGCAGAGGACATACTGCTAGGAATCAGTGTTGAAAGGCAGTAGGACGAGACAGTTCTGACCCAGCAGTAGCTGTGCAGCCCGGCTGGCAGGGGCAAGGAGCGGGCTGGAAGATTTCAGGCCCATCCCACCTCTTCAGTATTCATGGCTACCAATGAATATTTTACAAGGCTTGAAATATTTACGGTTGGAGTTGACCTTTTTTTGTTGCTGATACATCACGCATGGTTAGATGTGATCATTTCACGGTGACATTTACTGAGCCATGAAAAAGGCACAAACGCCACTGAAGCCACTCCCATGCTCAGCTCAAAAACAAGGAGGGACAACCCTGAACAGATCCAGCAGGTTGGTGCGTGTGTGTCTTCCCCCCTGCCCCCCCCCCCACCAGCAAGAGATCAGCACGTTGTTGGAGCTCACTCCAGGACTTGAGAAGTGCTCCAGCTGAGATGGGTTGACCCATTCAGTGCTCAGAGCTGTCCCTCTGCCCAAGACTTTTATGTGTGTTTTAAGTTTCAAGGATTTTAGCAGTCCCCAGTCTCTAGCAGGCACTGGGGCAGGACATCCTGAAGCATGGGGACAGGTCATGTCCAGAGAGGGAAGCAGAATCCCACATCACTTATGAAAATGCCTGAGAGGAGTCCTGGAAGGAGAAGAAGTGATGTAGACATTGCCAGTAAAGTCTTGGGACTATTTTTAGGAATGGTTGTATTTATAGCAATCTCTCAAAATCAGCTATTGGCCTGGCCGGTGCATTTTCTTTGTCCCAGTTCAACACTATGAACTGTCATCCTAAAACACAGTCAACACACGGTCAAGACACAGCAGTTTAACACACCACTGTGCATCAGCTGGGTCGCAAGATCTGCCCAACATGTAGGCTGGGACAGCAGGGGAAATGCCCCCTTCATCCAAAAAAGACAGAAGGGATGAAGATAAGGGGCTTGGATGCTCCCCCATGTCATGGGAACGGCCTCCTCCCCAGAGAAGAAGTGATGTAACCTACTGCAAGTAGTTAAAGACCTGTCACATGCCTCACTTTTGGGACAGACTTCAAGTGTCCAGACAGTGATGATACTCTGATCTCCACTTCTGCCCCTCTTTGTAGGTGTTCCAATGCCAACTGCCATCAGAAGGGGCTGTGGGAAGAGCCTGCCTTGATATATCTACTGTCCTGGGGTGGACCTAAGGAACGTTTCCATTGCACATTATGTTTTGCAGCTGAGCAACCTTCAGTGCCAGCCAAGCCCAAAGATAAAAGAGCCTCCTCCCGGGACCAAGAAAGGTTTGGAAGCCAGGAACAGGAGCCTGTCTGCCAGCAAAGCAGCTGATGTTGTGCTCCCCCAGCTTGCAGGAGAGCAAAGGGGCACCCCATCCCACCTCGGCCCCAATCTGTGCGTCCCCATCAAGGATGGGGTCCTAGGACCAGCTCCAGCCCAGCACAGCCCGGAGCAGCTCAGCCCATCACAGCTAGACCAAAACAGCTCTGCCTTTCCAAAGCTGCTCTCAGCTCTTCTCCCATCTGCTGCTCTCTGGCACAGAAGCAGCAGCAAGGCAAAGCCTTGGGTATCTGCCACCCAGGCCCACTTTGCATTCAAAGCCATCCCACATGTCTTGAGCTCCCACTCAGCCCAGAGCAGCTGCAATTCCTAAAAAAAATAAATGTGTCAGAAGATGCCACTTAAAGCAGCATTAAGCAGAAGTGATCAGGCCACGCACCAGCAAAGGCTCCCAGTTGTACCGTCCTCAGCTACTCTGCTACGATTTTGAGAAAGAAACTGCTAACCCTGAGCTGACTTTGAGCTCATTTAAATCAAATGTTAATAACTTCTCTTCAGTTTTCCCCTCTGATACTTTTTTGCCGCCTTCTCTCCTTTCCAGCTCATTTCTCCTTCTCCCTCTGTTTTCTCTTTCCCTTTCTCCCCTGCCCTTTCCCCTAAAGAAATGAACTAAAGATTAAAAGTATCTGTTTTCTGTTTGCTTTGTGACTATTATTACTGTTCCCCATGCCTCCACTGTCTGAATTCTGGAGACAGGGCGCAGTAAATGTGATGCTTAATCTTGCTGTCAGGGCCATATATCATTCCCCAAGTTCCTTCTGGGGTAACAAGAGCTGCTCAATTGACAAAACAAGCCAAAGAATGAATAAACCAACAGAAAACATTCAGCCCGTACTATTAATCCACCCAGAGCCAAAGGCAGGTGCAGGAAGGGAGAACCACACACCAGTGACTCCTGGTCACTATTGCTTCCTGGGAGAGTTTTGGCCAGGAGGAATGTGAGCTGCTCCAAGCACATGTGCCTTTCCCACAGCATCACCCCGCAAACGTGCTGGTCCATGAATCCCACTGGCTTGCAACAGCCATGGGAAGCAGCAGCACTTTCCCCTCCTCTCACGAGCCTAATTTCCAGGGTGAGATGGACTTAATTTGTGTCTCCTCCAGGGCAGGCGGTGGCTTCTGCTGTATCTCAAAAGTGCCTGATGTGTTATGAGGTGCTGCTGTCACCGGGAAGAAGGATTCATTAAGGTGATGGAGGGCTGAGTGGAAGTGGCAAGCAAGGGTTGCATTTTGGGAGCAGCCTTGCTCGGCATGACACCTGCGGTGTTTTGCTGCAAGCCTGCTGCACACCCAGCAAATCAGTCTGCTTATTGCGAGCGAAGGCATGCCTTTGGGTACCAGCGTGTCCCGGGTGGCAGCAGTTCACACGGACACTGGCAGGATATTTATCTCTGTGCTTTCAAGCTGAAAACAACCTGTCAAACTAAGCTCCTCTGTCAGGAGCTGAACATGATTTCTTCCTACGTCCCCTTCTGAAACAACCAGTAGTGACCATTTTTAAGACCTCCCACAGGGATGCTGAGGCCAATGCAAAGCCAAGAGGTCTCCAGGGTGGAGCCACCCAGCCCTGACACCATTCCCAGCCATGGAAACACCCCAAACACAGATCCAAACACCTCACCTGTCTCCAAGCCTCAGATACAGTCCTTTGAAGACCTTGGCTTGTCCACGGCAATGCCTTGTCCATGATGAGGCATAAAGAGATGGGCAGGAGGATGCTGGACTAGAAAGGATGGGCTGAAAGGCTTTTCCCACTTTCCTGGTGCCTAATATATTCTAGATGCAATAATCCAACAAAAATAGGAGCAGCAGTGATCGATCATGTGGTGTGCTCAAGGTCAAAGAGCCGGGCACTGATAGAGGTGTTTTGCCGTGAAATATTCAGCTGGGTATCAGCACATCTATGTGATAAATGTATGTTGCACGTAACATGCATCACACAGGACAGACTTGCTGCTGGGAGCAGGGTGGGGGAGCTACCTCCTGGCCCTCAGCCAGGCACGAAGGAGGGGGTGGGAAGTGCCGTGCTAACAGCAATGTTTTTTTGAGATTGCTGGACAGATTATTACTGATAGGAGAGGTCCCTGTATTCAGAAGAGGCTTTCCGTCCTCTCCGTGGGGGGAGGACAGGAGCATCTCCAGGAGGCACATGCCCTGTAGGCCATTACAGCATTCAGGATGATGAAGATGTTTGTTAATGGAGCTGAGGTAAAAGGCTAGACTCATCCAACTGCAAGAAGTTTCTGAAGATGCCCACCAGAATAATAATTGCAGCATTAAGCATTCGGAGGGCACTTAGCAATGCTATCGTATCAGGCAGGACTATCAGACAGCCAACAATGCATGCACACAGCCACCCAATCACAGAGGCGGTGGAGCAGTGGCAGGGGGAGGGAAGGGAGAGGGAATTTAAAGCATGTCTAACTGCTCAAGCCATGGGGGTGGGGGACAAGAGAAAGAGAGATTGTTTCAAAGGTGACTGGAAATGCTTTTAAGCATAAACAAATGAAGCATCTGAGATCCCAGATCATGACGGGAATGGATACCGAGATCAGCGTTATACCTCTGCGCATTTTAATGGAGAATATCTGCCAAGTCTGCGTGGCCGGTGGAGGACAGAGGCTTTCAGGGAATTGCTTTCTTTCACCTGCAGGACTTGAAAGACCTCATCCCAACTTGGCTTGGGCAACCCACATTCCCCTCCTGCCGGTCTCTCAGGTGCCCAAAGCCTGGCAGGAGCAGACAAATGGGGTCTGGGTGTAAGGAGAGCTCACGTCCACGTATGCACTGTCTGATGGGACGTCTCCAGCAGAGCCCACAAGAGCAATTTTCGATGGAAATCAGTTTTGCAGAAGAAGAAAGATTCACCTCACTGTGCACAAAGGCTTTGCTAACAGCTGGGAGGTTGTATCACCTGGGTGATTGCTATTTCGGCCCCATCTCTGTCAGTAAATTCATGACCGGTGACTTTAATACATTCACAGCAGTTCCTTCACTGTACCTCAGTTTCCCCTGCCTTGAAATGGCAATGCCACTTCTTGATATCTTTGACCAGACAGTTTGAGATGGGGGGGGGCAGCTCTGAATGGTGCAGAGCAGTGCAAAATTACGGTGCTAATCAAAGCTAATGGGTATTCACATATTTAAAGCTGCAGTGGACTGGACAGGGCACTCAGCACAGCAGGATGAAACCCTAAGGGTTTCAAGCACTCACTGCTATTCGTATTTATACGACCACTTGATCAACAGCCACTTACCTACTATAAGAGGTAGAGCGAGGAATGCAGGACATGGGGAAATTAGAGAGAAAACTTCTGTGTTTGGAGACATTATTTAGAAATGACATTCAGTTCACCAGGAACTGAAGCAGGAGCCCTGAGCTTGCTCTGCACAGTCATGGATTGGCATGGGGCCTGCAAGGTCAGCTCTACAGCGGTGTGGGATTCAAAAAAAAAAAAAAAAAAAAAGAAGTAAAGGAAACCATTAAAAATGCAGCCATTACTTCTCTTAAGAAGACATTCTGTCTGCATTGCCTTTCCCCACACCTATGCAAGCAGCAGCATGTTAGAACAGGACCATGGCACCCTCCCGAGCAAAGACTAATAATATAAAAAAAACCTGAAAAGCCAAACAAACAAAAAAACCCCACAACCTAGATAGGGATCTGCTGTCACTTTCAATCAAAACACTCATCAGCATCCTATTTTCCCCCAAACTGTCCCCAGTGCTCTAGTGCTACGGCTGCCCCCTCTCCACGCTCCCTGTTTGCAGCAGGGAGGTGAAGGATGTCAGCTCCTCCTCGGCAGGTTTCCCAGCGCTCGGACCCCACCACCAAGGACCCACCAGCTTTTGGTCCGGGCAAACTGGGCCAGCAAAACTGCCTTTCCGATGTGGGATCTTCTGCAGTCCAGGTTCCTGTTAGTCTTCTGCAGTCAAAGCTTGTTTAATTGTTAGCCTTCACATTGCTTCAAAAGCAACAACAAAAGAATGCCTGTAAAGTCCCAAAACCGAGCACTGAGGAAGGAGGAAGTGCCAAATTTTGCCACGTCTTCACCTAAAGCTGGCTGTAGGATGACACAACCAGCAAGGTCCCAGCAGCCTGGGGCTCCTGCTCCACTTCCTGGCCTCATCTGAATTGCACAAGGCAGATGGAAAGATTCCCTTAAATTCACCCCCCTGAGATATTGGGGGGGTTGAGGTGGCTCTGGCACCCTTCAGAGACACTTCCTCCATCCCAAAATACATCTCTGAAATAACTAGAATTATTCGCCTCTTCCTTCAGTGAGAGGACCCGGGATGAAACCCAACTTTGGTGGCTAGCATAGGAGCGATGAATCCCTGCCTAGTGTTGCTGGTCAGAAAATAAAGGGGAGAAAAAGTGACTCTGGATCCTAGTTAAATAGCAGCTGAACAAAACCAAAAGAGAGCCTGGGCTGGAAACATCCAACAACAGGGGTGTCCTAGAGCTAAGAAATTCACGGCACACAAGGTCTAACTCAAGACACTGCAAGGAAAAGAACTTTTCCTGGATTTTTTCCTTGCTCTGAAGAACCCTATCTCGCATGTTTGAAAGCCACTAGACAATCAGTCTGGATTAGCGAGACATCTGATTAAAACGAGCGCCAAGAACAATGGTTGCTGATGATGAGTAAGATTGGATTTAGGTCACATTAAAACACTGTGAATAAATCACCCCACTAAAGACCAATTACACCAGATTCTTTGATTGAAAATGGAAAGAACAAAAAATCTTCTGATGCATTTCTGATGATTTCTAGGCTGCCTTTTAACCATTCTCTGCCTAGAACTAAGCACAACACTTTTCCAACAAAAGGCTGTGAGCAACTTTCTTGCTCCCTGAGGCTTTTGAAAGACTGGTGTGGGACAGAGCAGAAACAGCCTCAAATGCACTTTTTCCAATTTAACCTAAAGCAAGTGAGATTGTGGCTGCAACCTGGTGGAGTAAGGACCAGATTGTCCCCTTGTGCAGGGAAGATTATCTGTCCCCTGACCCTCACTTTGTATAACTCGTCCTAGCTCCCCTTTTGAAAGTTCCCTCTTAAAACCCATGGCAGGTCTTTCCCCAAAATGTATAGGTACAGAACCTGCAAAAAGTAGCCTGGCTTGAGCCTTCTCCTGAAAGCTTCTCTGAGATCTTTTTCAGCTTGTGACTCTCCTTTTCCAGGATGCTTCAGTTCTTCCCCAGGCAGCTTTGCCTCTCATCCCTCCTCTGTCCCATCTTCTCCCTCTTAGTGATTCTGTTCCTCCATTTCCGACAACTATAACAACTTCTGTTTAAATTTCAGGAGGTAGAAACTGGCCCCACTGAAATCAAAGGTTAAACCACCACTTTTTTTTTAGCAAAGCCAGGATTTCATCTTAAATCATCCCTTAAAACAAAGAATAAATACAGGGATCTTTAAGCTGGGTAATACATGTTCATCCTAGCTTATTGTGCTAGATGTATAGCTTCCCATAGCCAACAACCTTTATCCATCTCATACATCTAGTGCCTTTTTATTCGCCACCAGTTATTGTTGCTTGATCTCTGTTCTCTGAGCTTTTAAATTATTATTTAAAAAAATAATGTCCCTATTGTCTCTCTTGAAGATACAGAGAACAATCCAGGAACAGAAGGAAATTCCCCCTCTTAATGGTTCATTGAGTTGGATACAAAGCTCAGCATGACAAAGCCCAAGTGGATTGCAGAGACTTCTACCTGCTCTAAGCAAATGGTTCATCCTAGACTTAACCAAATGCCCAACCTCCCAGCAGCCTCTCACCCACCACCGTCCAGAGCGCCGGCACCCTGAATCTCCTATTAACTGTGGCACCTTTGAAGGCACCCTCAAAATCCAGGCTTAGACAGTACAGAAACCCTTCTGCAAATGCACGTCCCTATGTGTGCACGTGTGCACACGCAGAAAGTGCTAAGGGCCATTGGGCAGCGACTCTCCTTTTGGAGCCTGGCCCTTGAGTCCTTGAGCTCTACAGAAATTTTCCTGGGTCCTTGTTTACCTTGGGAAGTCACAGCTAACCGTGCCCTCCATGGGGCGGGCACTGGCACAGCTATGCTGGTGGCTGGTTATTGGTAGCTTGTTTTAATGATCCCCCAGGCTGATGCAGAAAGGTTCCTCTTCTGTAATAAATATGCCTGGACTGCCCCCAAGGTGAAGGGGAAAGGATTAGTTACTAATCTTTTCTGATAGAGAAGACCAAGTTAACAAGTTTATTGATTTTGGTAAATAAAGCTCTTTATGTCGCTGCCTTGTTTATATAAACACAAACATATATTTAGATAAAGCGCATATCACCAACCCGGTGTGCTGTGACTCAGCAGCATCCCTGAAGCATGCTGGGCCAAGCCACCTTTGGAAGTTCTTGAATTCAGATCCCTTGCTCCCACCAAAAATATTGCTGGAATATGCCATATCTTTGCTAAATGCCTGTGAAGCACTTATTGGTTCTTATTTCATTTCCAGCAAAAAACGTGAGAAGCTGAGCAGAGCCCAAAGGGAGCTTGCTTTAACCTGCCTCGCCATGGGGGACGTGCTTGCTGGGAATCAATGGCATAATCCATTTTGTTCCGTCTTGCAATACACTCTTACATTTAATCCACGCGGGCAGTGTAGTTTTGGTGCCAAATTAGTGCTGGCACAGAATACGTGCATCACCTGCACCTGGGAAATCACCTTTCCAAATTCCTAACTGTATTGCGTTTGGCATCTTTTACAATACAGAGGTTACACAGAGTTTAGTTACAGCTTTGACATCAGTGCTGAAGCACCATGGGAATTTGGTTCACAGCCTGATATAAAACAGAAAACGACCTTCCTTCCTATAAAGATAAGAATTACAGTATATTTAAGTATATACTGCTAGCCACCATAACACAAGAATATGTATGATTAATCACATGATGGGTACATGCATATTCCTATATTTGTATGACAGCCCCAGTACAGTCTGAAGAGCCTGGCAAAATTCACATCCCGACATAAACATACCCTTGATTAACAATATTCTTTATTATCCGTATAATCAGTCAATCACTGATTTCAGTTTCATAAACTGGTGACCAGATAAGGTTAGGAAGAACTCAGCTTTTAAAAAAGTAAATAGGGGATAAAGATAAGTGAAAGGGAAATCAATAAAAAGATTAAGACATTTCTATGAGTCACCTACATGAGACGGCTACAAAGGAAAAAAAAAAAGTATTTGTCATTATAATATAAGCAAAAAGGTAGATGGTTTCATAAAGTATTTTTTATTCTTTTCCCAGATTCTGCCTACCTAAAATTCTTTGAACAATGAACTCACTAGAGGAGTCCAGACATTAAAGCCTCTCTCCCAATAGACCCATTAGAAGACCAGCAGGGCTTCCAGAAAAACTAGACTCAACTTTCCTGCTCATTCGAGAGCAACCGTCAAGCATAAACTAACACAAATATTTAAAAATCTTTCAGGGTTTCTTTATACATTGCAAAGAAATCACAGCATGACAGAATTCACTTTCTAAAAGACATCCTTTGAAGGTCACCTTAAAAAATCCCAGGAGAATGCAAAGCATGGAGCAAAGACCAAAATGCCTTAAAAGGAACTTTCTCAGCCATCAATTCAGCCCTTGCTGTTGCTGGCAGCCACATAATAAAACCTATTCATAAAGCTCCATTTTAAACTACGTGGGCTTCTTGCTGCCACCGCTCCTGCTGGAACCTGTTCCAGGACCTCACTCCTCCAAGCTTCAAGACCTTCTAGTTTCCAGACTCAGTTTATTGATGGCCATTTTGTAACTATTTGGTCACGGGCCAGCCTCGTTCCTTGGTTCTCCTCCCTGCATGGCACGTCCCCGCACTGTGCTGCTCTGCTTGAGGAGAGCCATCACGTCTGCTCCCGCGCTTCCCTGGGCAGACCAGAACAGGATTTGGGGAGTGCTCGCAGCAGAAGGTCCCCCCGTGGTCCCTCTGCAGTCGACGGGGTGAGAAGTGGCTTTTCCAGAGGGGGATTTGGAGCAGATACCTTGGCTTCTTGCTCTGAATCACCTGCTGAAGGAGCTGAAGGAGTCCTCTTTTCATCGGCAGGGCAGACTTTAAAGAAATTAGGCTGCCTAAGCTGAAGTAGCCTTTTATGAATAGCTGTCCCCCACTCTGCTTTTGAGTGTCCCCTTCCCCGATCATCCCAGGAACCCTTATCCCAGATCCAGCCTGAGTCCCCCTGTTCAGACAACTTGCAAAAGGGGCAGCAAACACCTCCATGTGTTCAATCAGTCACATAAAGCCACAAATTAACCTTGACATCAGGAAGGGAAAAAATTTCTCTGGTAGGCAGGCTCCAGGTTATACCAGTCTTCATACTGGTACTGCAATGCTGCACATCTTCCTGCCCTCAAAGGAGAGAAGGTCTCCTGAGATAATGAATAGAGCTAGCTGTCATGCAGGGAACCGGAGAGGAGACGAGACCTTGTAGGTTTTACCTGGATATATCTCCCTACCCAGGTTCTACATCAGGCGGAGGTGTACAGCCGGAGAGAACAGTATTCATCTCCTCCAGCAACATCAGAGCAAAATCTACATTTTACTGGTGTCCCGTAGGGTTTTACAGCAAGACAGGTACCTGGCAGCACAGGAGCTGACGGGCTCTACGACGTCTCCACGGCAGTGGTCTGAACAGCATTGTCAAAATCTCCAAGAGCAGGAAATAATTGAAGCGGAGACAAAGATCTTCAGGAAATTCTAGCAGCTTCAATAGCAATTCTTGTGTAAACAAAACTGAATTAATTTCATGTAAGAAAATGTATTTGATTTTCTTTTTAAATGGATTTTTTCGCCCCAGGATCATTTTAATTGTGTGTGGTTTTTCTTATGTTTCCAGTGTTTAATGACATGACTTCAGTGACAGTACATAATATGACATGCCACTCCATGTTAGTGGTGACAGAAAGAACATGATGCATTAGCTGCTACTCCTGCCATGCCATAGTGTGACAGAGTGTGTCATACTGGAAACGCAGGAACCAATACAGATTGTACTTTTATTTTAACCATTTCCCACTTTTTGAACAATTAAGCCAGTTTCTACTTGCTACTAATTGAGAGAAAATTTTCTAAGGAGTTGCCTGTTTGTTCTGTAATGAAAATTTGACACTTCAAACAAGAAAAGAAGACAAGTACTTAGCACACTAATTAGAGCAGAAACTATTTTCAATATCCGAGGAAGGTGATTCCAGTCTAACACTGAGCAACACTACAGCTGGCTACTGCCATAGAGCCCTGCATTCTCACCTCCATTTAAAGATCTCAAAGCCCTTTACAAACACTAATCAATTAAAATTGTTTTTTTTTTTCTATCTCCATTTCAAAGGCGGGTGTAAAAGGAGGGAGGAGAAGGATAGGGACAAAGTGACTACAACTGTGAAGGAGCTAAAATGGTTTTCCCAAGGTACCACATACATCCCTGAGCAGAACAGAACCTGTGGCTTCTGCCGTCTAAACCCCACTGCCGAATTCACCGGAGGCTAGAAACTGGGAAATGTCAGCAAAACCAATGAATGGCTGAAAAATAGAATATATTATCGAGAGCCCAGTGCACTGTACCCCGACCTCCCTCACCCTAATAACCTCTGATGTTCAAAAAAAGAACAACCTTCACAAATGCCCCGAATATTCCTCTCCTTTGGTCATTGCTAACTGCTCCATAAAATGCATGTTTATGCTACTTTTGGCGACAAATTTAGCCTACTAAGGAGTGGTTACATTGCTGTTTACTGAAGAAAGTCACTGTTGCCATTTTTGCAGCTCCCAGGCAGTATTTTAGGTGCCACAATATTTTTGTGTGTGTGTGCAGGGCAATTCTTTAGCACCTTGTGTGGCTGCAATTGTTTTATACATAGATCTGAGACCAATGCTCTCCCAGGCACAGTCGGAAATGGTAAAAGAGCTGTTAATAACAGGGATTTTTCCTGCATTCATGTGTCAAGAGCTTGTGGCTTTCCAGGCAGGAAAATCCAAGCTTCCCTTGAAATCCTGCATCTTCAGAAGGTGCTCGCTGACCATGACATGCAAGAAAGCCACAAGTAGGAAATCCCCGATTGCCATGGATACAGAACCGTATTCTTTTGAGAAAAAACAGGACAGTGAGAGGAAGTGCGTGCAAGGTCAGAGGAGCAGACGCAGCCCCAGCCTCCCCCGCCATGAATTGCCCTGACATTAGGGATGGAGCCTGGCTCTGTCCTCCCAGCAAACCCTGCAGTGTCCTGCGGATGCTGGTGTGAAAGCCATGTGTGCAGCTCTGACCCACAGCTCTTCCCTCGCTTTCCACCTCTTGGCTGGCAGGTCCCAAATTCTTCAGATCAATGTCCCATTTCCTACCCTGAAACTTCTAGAAGACCATCACAGATTCCTCTCATCCCACATTTGAATAGCAGGAGGGTACAACGTGCCGTCCAGCATGGCTCCATGAACAACCTTCAGGTCACTGTCTTCCACATTTCAGCAGGAACCACTTCTGTAGCTCTCAGGGCCTTGGGTGAATGCAGAAATTGTATTGGCATCATCAACGTGCTGCAACCCTCCTTCAAACCTCTAGATTACACCATTATAACCACAATGAGCAATTGCAGCACTCACCGCCAGGTTGGAGGGTTGAGCCTGTCTCCAGCGGCAGGTTCCCAGAGCAGTGACACCAGTCCTCTGCGTATGTCCCCCTTCCTTTTTCCTTCTCTAGGAAACTTCACAGCTCACCTCCACCCAGGACATGGCTCTGATCCATCACCGTGTTACTCCAGTTTTATGCACTATAATGCCACAGACTGGAGCCAGGAACCACGCCACATCATCTCTGTCCCGTTTACCCATGGCTGCATGCTGTGGGAATCCCTGGCTCCTGCCCTTTCACCTTTGGGGCTTTCATGGGGACACCCAAAATGCTCAGTATGAGGGAATTTGCTCCCAACAGCATCTGACCCTCAGCAGGTCCTTACGATGGCCAAAGACTTAGAGGTAAAGGCAGGTGTAAGCACAGGGCAGGCTGGCTCAATCTGAGAAGGTGCTTCTTGCCTTCTGTGTCACTCCAGAAAATGGTCTGATTTTCGCAGGTCTGGACTGTGTAGAGTGGGATCAAAGTGCTTCCCTCTCAGAAGGGCATCAGGCAGTAAGGACGTGAGAGCTGAGAAATCCTGGAGCTCATCTAAGTACCAGAGCCTGAGAGAGTTCTCCCTCTACATTGATTTCCTTTTATCTTTTCCCATAAATCAGTCTCTTCAACTCCTATATCCTTTTCTGTTGCTTTTCTCTTAACATGCTCCAATCCATCAACCTCTTCGCGATGCCAAATGACCACAACTGAATGTCCTGTGCCATTCCTAGCTCAACACAGCTGTTGAAGAAAAGGACTAAATTCCCCAGCAGATTTTGAGTTGGGTGACATTTCCGAACACCTGATAATGGAAAATCTCCAGTTCTGCCCGTATATATTCTGGGACTAAAACAAAGCCGATGGGGACTTTCAGTCTACAACAGGCAGATAAGACTCGACACACCAACACCTGCTCCATAAATCCAGACATCTCCAACATAATTTAAAAAAAACCCTTCATCCTAAATAATGCAATAGAACCCAGCACGGGTTCATGAGAGGCAGGTCCTGCTTGACCAACCTGATCTCCTTCTATGACCAGGTGACCCGCCTAGTGGATGAGGGAAAGGCTGTGGATGTGGTCTACCTGGACTTCAGCAAGGCCTTTGACACTGTCTCCCACAGCATTCTCCTAGAGAAGCTGGCGGCTCACGGCTTAGACAGGTGGACTCTGCGCTGGGTCAAAAACTGGCTGGACGGCCGGGCCCAGAGAGTTGTGGTGAATGGAGTTACCTCCAGTTGGCGGCTGGTCACGAGCGGTGTTCCCCAGGGCTCAGTACTGGGGCCGGTCTTGTTTAATATCTTTATTGATGATCTGGATGAGGGGATTGAGTGCACCCTCAGTAAGTTTGCAGACGACACCAAGTTGGGTGGGAGTGTTGATCTGCTCGAGGGTAGGAAGGCTCTGCAGAGGGACCTGGACAGGCTGGATCGATGGGCCCAGGCCAACTGTATGAGGTTCAACAAGGACAAGTGCCGGGTCCTGCACTTTGGCCACAACAACCCCATGCAGCGCTACAGGCTTGGGGAAGAGTGGCTGGAAAGCTGCCCAGCAGAGAAGGACCTGGGGGTGTTGGTCGACAGCCGGCTGAACATGAGCCGGCAGTGTGCCCAGGCGGCCAAGAAGGCCAATGGCATCCTGGCCTGTATCAGAAATAGTGTGGCCAGTAGGAGTAGGGAAGTGATCGTGCCCCTGTACTCGGCCCTGGTGAGGCAGCACCTCGAATACTGTGTTCAGTTTTGGGCCCCTCACTACAAGAAGGACGTCGAGGTGCTGGAGCGTGTCCAGAGAAGGGCAACGAGGCTGGTGAGGGGTCTGGAGAACAAGTCTGATGAGGAGCGGCTGAGGGAACTGGGGTTGTTCAGCCTGGAGAAAAGGAGGCTGAGGGGAGACCTCATCGCTCTCTACAACTCCCTGAAAGGAGGTTGTAGCGAGGTGGGTGTTGGTCTTTTCTCCGAAGTAACAAGTGATAGGACGAGAGGAAATGGCCTCAAGTTGCGGCAGGGGAGGTTTAGATTGGACGTGAGGAAAAATTTCTTTACTGAAAGAGTGGTGAAACATTGGAACAGGCTGCCCAGGGAAGTGGTGGAGTCCCCATCCCTGGAGGTTTTTAAAAGACGTGTAGATGAGGCGCTTAGGGACATGGTTTAGTGGGCATGGTGGTGTTGGGTTGACGGTTGGACTCGATGATCTTAGAGGTCTTTTCCAACCTCAATGATTCTATGATTCTATGATTCTATGTAAATGAGGACTGATGTGTTGATATATCAACATTTTATATAAACATCTCATCTACATATTTGCAGTCACAATAGATTCAAAAATTGATACTGATACCCAGTATAGTTTTATGATACCTATTAAATGTATTACCCTCTCCATCAGAAAGCTGTATGTGACAGCGTATTCTCTCCTGAACCAATACGAGTAGGGTTGGGAGTGGGAGAAGTCATTTAGAAAGAGTGCTCTAAATGTCAAGTCTGTCATCTATGTTATTAATATGTCATAAGTGGACTCTAGGTGATACTTGCTGTGAGATGAACATTATGAATGGAACAAGCTGCATGTACAATTAATATTCCTCTTCATATATCATTTGTAAGTGTTTTAGAGAGGTTGTAAACAGGAAAAGCTTGCTTAGAGATGAAGGAATTAAAGGGAAGGGAAATGAAGAAACAAAGAAAGGGGGAGGAAGGGACACATCTGATGATGTCCCATAGACCACCACTTGGAGCTGGGGCTCAGCATGGGGCAGGCAAGATGGACTGAACTGTTCCTTTCTTGGCTGCTGTACTTTTAGGTAGCTTAATTGCTGTCTTAGAAAACAGGTAATGATCCCAAGGAGCTCATTAAACCATGCAGTGAATTCCCATCCTCCTGATGCCACTATCTAACCCCATTTCCAGGCACAGTTCGAGGTGGACAATCCTCAAAGCCAGATCTGTGGAGGATGATCTTCCCCTTGGGGGAAATAATGAGAACTAGCAAGCAAAAAGAGAGGTGTGAAAACAGATGATGACTGAGATAATTAACCTGCTAATCATACCCCTGGTGTGATGGAAGCATTAAATCATCAGTCTGCGTGCCTTGGGAAAGGAAGGAGACTTCCCAGGTAACTTTTCTGAGATAGAGCCCGAGTTCAGCTGCCATTACAAAACCCGCAGTCCCCTTCCAGGGTCAGTCTGGGACTGGGTCACTCTAAGTCTCTAAGCCCATTCCCATCCCAGTACTTCATGGATGACGAACAGTTTGGTCTCACCAAAGAGCTGGTAACAAGCTGCACCCACCGCTTTAGTGGACTGTATCCAGTACATTTCTTAATGCAACACAAAATAAGGTTCAGCAGCTGGAGACATTGGATAATGATTGTGATTCTTCCATGGGGAAGAATGTCTACCCCTCAGCAAGTTTTGAGGCTGTCAGTAAGGCATGCAGTGGTTCACCAACCACAGCAGTGTTAGTCTCTTTTGAACAGGAGAGATCAAGAAATAATTTGGTGAAACAAAGACCCCTTCCTACCTGGTAAAGGGCAACAGGGAAAAAAATCTGAATTCGTAGTAAATTCGGCAAACTCAGTTCATCTTCCTGAGGCAAAAATATCACCTGGAGTCATGCAGTGACCCAGGATCCTCAGGTCTCAAGGGGCTTCACCTGCCTTGGGCCCCTTTCTGCTCAGCCACCAGGCACCACACTTGGTTAATAAGGGAGGTCTTAAAACCAAGCAGAGTAAATGAGCTGGTTCATCAGCTGCAGGGAAGGAAGAGGTGGTTCCCACTCAGCATCCTCGTGGGAACAGCCAGCATTGCTCCAGAGCTGACCGTTGCACCTTGTGTTGCTGGCTACACGCATTTTTTGTTTTCCTAAGAAAATAGCAGGGTGCCTGGGGTGCAATATCAGGACAGCCTGTCTGCTTCCTAGCAAACAAATGCCAGCAGCCTTTCTCTTCCTCAGACCTGCGAACTGTGCTGGCTTCACATCTCCTCTCTCAGGGCCAGGTAGGAGCAGGCAGAGAGAAGGAACGGCCAGCGGTGTCCTCTCCATCCACCAACCCCTCCAGGGCACAGGACTATGCACACAGCATGAGGAAGGGCTACAGGGAGGTCAAGTTGGAAACGTAACTCCTCAGCACTCATTTGGCCTCATTACTGCATGTTTTGCAGGCATCCTTGGGCTCCCCGCAACTCTAGCTGGGTAATGAGGAGATTGCAAACTTGACTGGTTATTATAGACATACGTCTAAAGTCCCTGGAGGGACCACTTTGCTGTGGGGACAGAGCTCTGCTGGCCACAGTCTAGATGGGGATTTCTGGCATGATGTTGGATCATAATAGTCTGCCAGATCTCCTTTCTGACCTTGCTTTTGAAGAAAGGGGCTTAGATGCTGTTATCTCCCTGGATATAACCTGGCAGCTCCTAAAACCCCGGTCAGGACAACTCAATGATACTTTGAAACATCCTGAAAGTGACAGAGAAGAAGTTAGTTAGAGCAAACCAGGTAACTTCTAAAATCACACTTCTGATCCTTATTTAGAGAAAACCTAGAAAAGTATATGTCTTGGGGATGAATGGAGACTGCAGAAAGATTGGGGTGAGGATGGAAAAGGCTGAATCCCACTGGGGGAAAACTTGAAGGATCGTTTTGGCCTGTCCCCTGGTGATAGGTGCTGTATAAAAATAAAACAGCAAGTCGACATGATCTAAATAAAAGATGAAAGGCAGACAGTGAATACAAAAGACAGCCAGCAAAGCACCCAGGTAACAATACCGTAATGAGCATAGTGCCTATTATATACAAGTAGTAATTCCAGCACATGAATGGCCTCGCCTCCATCTCATTTCCCAAGCATCCCCATAGAGGGACATCTGAAAGCTGATAGCATCTGTGCTGTGTCTGCCCTCTGGACAAATTGAAGACTGTAGTCGCCTTAGTTAACAGCCTGGCATCTCCCACCAGAGTAAATTCACACCAAATGCGACAGGAAAAACCAGCATGCAGTGTTTGTGCTTCGTATGAGTGACAAAACCACTCCTGACAGCCTGACTTTGCACTGCCTTTGTGCTTTTCAAGCACGCATCCCAGAGGATTTCTCTCTTGATAGGGTCTTCCACATGCTTTTAATAGAGGCTTGGATCAAAGAGGGACATGGAGGATCAGAGAACTAGAAGACCCCCCCGGTGCCTGGCATGAGTAGTATGGTCTCCAGTGAACTAGAGCAGGCTGCTCTGAAGGAAGACCATGCTTGTCTTCTTCATGCCTGGAACAGTCTGGCCCTGCATAAACCACACAAATTCAGTTTGTTCAATCTTGAGGAGGTGAATTCAAGCCCAGGTCAAGTTTTCAGAGCCAAAGGACTTAGGACAGTTGTGTCCCTTCTGCCTGTAGTGGAGGAGCTCAGATTTGAGTTGGTATCTCTCTTTTGGTTTGGGTTCCCCACCAGGAGAGCCAGCCCTTCAGCCTGCAGCTAGCCTGCAAGCCAGTGCCTAGGCAGTGTGCACCACTAAGGAGACTGGCTTGCCATGGGAAGCCCCATGATAGCATAAGTCATGGTCACAGTGAATTTATAAAGGCTGTACGAATTCTCAGTCACAGATATGCAGTAAAATACCCAGACATAGGAACTAGAAGGAGAAAGGACCATACAGCCCCCTTCCACCACCAGTTATCACAGAAAAGCTGGTAAATCCAGAAGATTCAAAGCATGTCTGTTTTGCATATCTCTAGGCTGTAGAGCTTGACACCCAGAGCACAACTAAGCCTGTAGCAAAATACTGAAAGCCGTAAATACAGTGTCACAGAAAGAGAAACCAGCAACGCCTCTCACGTGTGCCCTCCCCTTTTGCTACAGGAACATTCATGGATACGCTGGGAACTGTCTTGATCAACCTTTTTTTTTGAAAGAAACACACACACCAGAACATAAAGAGAAGAAAAAAGGCAGGCAAGAACCTGCAGAAGATCAAAAGCTCCTCTACTCTTTCAGTCCTCTCCAAGGAACAGCTCTGGGATCCTGCAGCGAGAGCCATCGCTGCCCGAAGTGCTCAGAGGCGCATGGCCAGCACCGTATTTGGATGCAAGATGGGACCAGATGAGTGGACTCCACACCACCAGCCCTTTCACTTAACGATGTATCAGGGGTCCTACAGAGTGTTATCAAACCTGATGCTTCTCACCTGCTTGCTGAGCCAAACGTCATTGTCCCACCGCGTAAAACACAGTACAGAATCTCTGGACAAATGAAGACAGAATTTCAGTTAGATAAACCAGTGATGCTCCTTTGACTTACACTAATGCTTCACTGATTTGCACATGCTGAAGATCTGCTCAGACAGTAGTGCTGGAGCTTTTCTGGAGAGGAGTCCCTTATAAAACAAGAGGGTTGTGACACAATCACATGGAAACAGGAGCCCCCATTTTACCCTCCATCTGATAGTGCAGCTGGGCACCCAACCTGAAAATTAACTTCATCCCAGCCAGATCCAGAACCATCTGAAAGTTGAGTAAACAGCTTGGAAAGCAGCATGTGCAGTGGTGGTGATGGGGGGAGAAAGCAGGACCCGCACCGCAGCTCCCAGCTGGCTCAGCTCTAGGGTGGCTGAGCACAGAAAAAGAGGGGAGGTCTGACTCTGACCTTCTGTTTTTCCCGGACCCAACAGCACAGCCGTAAGAAGCTGATGGAGGCTGGACCCTGTGACCGAGCAGGGAAAAGATGCTTTGGCCAAAACACTAATTGCTTTGTTCTGTGCAAGGAACAGGAGGGGGGAACAATTTCACCATACTGGAAAGCCAGATGAGATGGACTTACAGTCTCCAGGAAATCAGATGAGATGGACTAACAGCCTGAGGGTTATGAATCTAGGAAGAGACAAAATGCAGAGAAAACCTTCCCTTGATCTAAGCCACATTCCTGGCAAAGCGTGAAAAACAGCCCTCGCAGGCCTGGCTGGCTGCTCTCCTCTCCTTCCATTACGGGGAGCCTTCTGGGAGCCATTGCTGAGGCACGACTCTCATTTATTCCTCTCTTTACAGGGACTGGTCATTATTTACTGAAGATTCTCAATGCCTCAACAGCATTTGAAACAAGTAGGAAGTACTGCATTTGTAAAGAGATAGTCAGAGATGACAGAGAAGGCCCCCAGTAATTGCTCCTATCTATCATGCCGGCTTCTCTGCCTTGCTCTCACCAGGCTCTGCTGTTGTTAATGCAGGCTATGGGCACTCCCTGTGTGGAGTGGGGATGGGTTGTATGCTTCTGCCTTCCCTTAATTCATGCTTTGCAGCAACACGTGTTATTTCTTTCAAAGACAAGCAAGATGGAAGCAGAGCTCGATTAAGTCTGAAGACGGACTTTGCAGTGAGACGGGGTGGAAGTGAGAGGGCTGGTGGCAGGGAAGAGCACCAGGCTCACTGTCTGCACAAACACGTGCGGGAACGTGCACACACATGTACACACACGCTTTCTTCCAAAACTTGTGCTGTTGCTTGCCATGGTCCAGGCTCAGCGGCTCTCCATAAATCAAACCTGTTGCAAAGCCCTGCGCAATGCTGGGAGTTTTTCGATCAAGTTTGATGAACATTGGAGCTATTATTCAGGAGGGAGGTGGCTGTAGTGACTTCATACAAACGACTTCTTTGTGGCAATGCTAATGAGTCATGAAGCTTATACCGTTAATGATGCCGTTGCAAAACGCTCCCAGAAGGATGCAATTAAGAAAGGTTGGTGATAATGGGCACTGAAGAGACATTTTATCCCCTCTCTGTTGGGTGGTAAAAAGCTGCTCAAGCAGGCCTGTACCTGGGTACAGCTGCAAGGATCCCACATGTTCTCTTCCTCTGCATCACCTCTTGCCCCAGTCTTCTCTGGTCTGTGGTTTCTATGGTTGCCATTGTTAGCGCTTTCTGTGCAGTAACTCTCATGCCATGCAGGCTTCTCTTCAGCATCCAGAAGGCTCACCTTTTCCATCACTGGAGCCCTTGACTGTCAGACAGGCACTTTCAGAGACACTAGCTGTTTCCACTGACTCAGGACATGAGATGTTCTTGTTCTTGTTCTTCTTTTCACCAGTTCTTCTGCTGTTTCCTCACCTCGCAGCATTCCAGTAACACATTGCTGTTATTAAGGTAGTTGTGTGATTCATCCCAGCTGAATCCTGACCCTACCGAGATGTTTACACTCAAGGCAGTGCCTGCTGAGAAGAGCTTATCATCCTAAGGAGACAAGACCAGACAGTAGGAAAGGAAAAGGAAGTCCATAAAGAGGGAGTAACTAAACCAAAACCACACAGACAACCAGTAGCAGACTCAAATCTCTAAGGTGTATTTGTCCACCTCGGGGGTAGTTATTTTGGGCTCACTTCATACTCTCAGGAAACTTCATGGCTTACTTCAGCTGTGTTATTCCAGAAGTCTGCTTTAAGTTAAGATCAAGTATTCTGGAGTCCACTATTTGTCTCCAAAGACCATATAAGTCACTTAGAGGTCTGGATTAGATGGAGCCATCTAATTATGGTGAGATGGATCCCATCCCTGGTTTATCAGGGCAAAGTCTTAATTCCTCTGTCTGTACAAACTGGGCAAACTAGCATCTCCCATAAGAACAATATATTCATTAAACTGCAATAACTACCTGCTGCCTTATGTCCATCTTCCAGTGCCTTTGCTTATCAGACAGAGTCCTTAAGCTGAGCAGGTATTTCCTAATACAAATGCAATGGCCTCTTTGGTGCAGGGGGTTCAGGCTGTATACCACAAAGACACACACCGGACAAAATATCTGAATCTTTTAACATCAGAATAGGCCATGGCTGAACACATGACCCAAGACTAAAGCAGCACAGGACCAGGGAGAACATAAATTATTATATCCACCACACTATCCCTACAGCTGGTGATGAGGAAACCATCTGTGTTTATCTTCAGTTTGCCTTCACCTATGGCAAACAGTTTTTTCTTCAATTCTAATATGAACTACAGCTTTCCAAAATGTTTTCTTTAAAGTAGCTATTAAGAATGAAGGGTTAAAGTTGCCACTTGGTGTCTCTAACATGGTACAGTATAACCAGCAGCTAAATTACAGCAGGCCAGACAAAAGGGCAATGAGTCTCTGCTAGCCTTGCAAAAAATTGCTCAGGTGCACTAATGCATCTTCTTGAGCAATGTCTCCTCCAGTGAAATTCTGCTTGCTGAGGTGGTCCTTAATCAAAGAAGTAGCTATTATCTGTGACATGACCAGGAATTTGATGGGTTCCCTCATCATCAGCAGGGGAAGGAGAAATGCTTTACCAGAGTGGCTAAAAAAATCCTATAAACCCAAAGATCAAAGGCCTGTGAAAATAGCCCTGGAAGAGGGGACGTCTGAAGAAGTACCTGAAGAAAGGTGATCAGAAGAGGAGATATTCATGTAGAGCATTTTCCAGCAATTCCTTTTCAGGCAGCTCCCAGGCAGATCACTCTTAGCAGGGATGACCCCTTACAGAAGTCTTCCACCTCAACGAGCCTGTGATTATAATAGTGTTGAAAAGAGCTCGGCAACTCTTTAAGTGGTCATGGATTGTCTGTGGGATGAACCGGCCACAGATGCCCGTTCTCCTTCCATCCCCCCAGAAGGCCCACCTGGAGAAAGAACCTGGTGGATGCTGCGCAGCACTCAGGTAACGTGGGAATAAATGGTACGAGGGAGGAGTCGTGCAGTGGCAGTATGTATGTGCCACATATATATGAACACCTAAGGGACATCTTCTCTAGGGCTGCTACAACAGCAGTTGTAAGAAGAATTTAGACACACATGGTAATAAGCTACGGTGGATCCAACACATTCTTTTAATGGTCTTGATTTCAAAAAAAATCTGTTCTTTTGTATGGGCACCAGCAATCAGGATGAATTTGGTTTTTACTAGCTCTTCCTTCAGCATTCAATATATTCCTCGCCAGACCTCCTGTAGGCAGGCAGACACCGGGGACACGAGTGCCTGACGACACTATTTCAGAACTGGTGACCTATATACGAGCTGTGAGCAGTGGATGCCAGTCAGAGCTAACCGGAGAAACACGCCTCGGCTCGGTTGTAGAGACATTCACACATGAAGGATTTCTGCCTGGGTCATCAACCCTCATCGGCAGAGCTTGCTGATGCCTTGGTTTCATGACATGGAGGAGTACGTCAGCGTGTGCCAGCGATGAAGCTGAGATCTGGCAAGGTGCTATGGGTGGGATGGGGATCTGTCCCACGCTTGCCACCGCCAAGGCTGCGAGTATTTCAAATGCTGGAGAACAGCCTGTGTTAAAGAGGATGTAATCACGCACAGCTTGCTGACACCACAGTTAAGCAAATGGTGCCATTAGCAGATGAGTGGATTTTATTTGGAACTCCATATAAACCCTCCCCACTCAACAGTCCTTGCTTTAGCACCCCACGGACGGCTGCCCTTTACTGCTGCTGAGCTGCTCCCATAGGTCCTGGCAAGGAAGCGGAGCGGGATGTGCTCAAATCCTGCCCCTCCCACGGCAAGCACTACGTGCCTGCCGGTAATCTCTGCCAAACCCATCCTTCTTGAGACAGCCCACTGACAAGGACAAAGGCCCCCAGACTTCACTTTGGAAGGTATTTGATAGTTGGAAACACTGCTAACAGTATGATCCCCCTCCTGGGGTCTTCGCAGCCGGTCCCAAAACCCCACTGTGCCCTCCGTAAGGCAGGCACCCTCCCTGCCTTCCCCCCAGCCCAAGCCATGCAGATGCAATCACAGCAGAACAGGAAAAGCAATGTTATGTCCGGAGCCATGCTGGAAAGTAAGAGGTGCACATAAATCTCTGCTACGCTGAGCCAGGGGTAGACCCACGTCCCTCCACCTCCGTCAGACGAGCTCCTGACACTTGGATAAGTGGGGGTTCCCTGTCACTTTGCAGGGGGTCCTTCAGCCTGTCCATAGTCCACAGAAACACGCACCACGTTGCCTACAAAATCACACAGCTTCAGACAGATCTAATAAAAAATATGGGGGAAACAGAGAGGCTGCGATAAATATAACTTAGCAAAAGGTGATATTTCATAGTAGGCTCCAACCATACATGACGGGGGGGACCTGATAAAGATCAGGCTGCAATAGAAACATCACCTTTTGAACAAGATACTTTATCTGCTAAATCAGTTCCCTCTCTTGTCAAATTAAATCCATAGCCCATTTAATCAGGAAAGTCAAAGCCAGATCCAGTGTCTCGGGGGAAGTTTTATTGGAAGCAGGTTCTGTCTCTGTGGGAAGGAAGGTAATATATATTTGAGACTGCATACTAATGCTAAAGGATTTGTCAGGAGGAAAAAAAAAAAGGAAGGAGGGAACAGTTCAGTTTCCCCACAGAAAATTATCTAGATTGGGGAAATATGAACTGACCCAGTTTTCAAATATCTTTTTTAAGCAGAGAGAAGTAAACCTTGTTACCGATGTTTCTGACCTAACATATGAGCTTTGAAAGGCACACCAAAATTATGATGAACTTAAAACAAGAGGGAAACAGGCTAAGATGAGGAGTAGTATCCTGTGGTATCTATCTTGAGAGGAGGCTTCGAAAATTTGGGTCAATCCCTGAGAGAGGATGTCGTCTTGCCTTGATCCTTTCCAGCAGCACAGGCTGGAAGGGCGCTGGTGGGAAAACAGGAACGGCTCCCAGGTCCCACCTCTGGAATACGCTTTGAGCTCTTCTGGATGGATGAATCCTTTCATAGGAGAATAAATCCCAATATAATAAAATCCAAACAATGCTAATGAGGAGGTATGGCAGAGGGGGAAAACAAATAGAGGAATAAACTAGGACCAAAAAAAATCTGACCCACCAGAAGGAAATGAACAGGGAAAGATGCTTTGCTGCCTAAAAATCAAACCAGCCTCTGGGAAGGAAGCAGCTGAATTTAAAGCAACAATTTTGGAGATAAAGGCGATGCTAAAATTACTGTTGAACATTATCCAAAAAGGCAGATAATGCCTAGATTACATCTTCAAAGTTTTATCGCCTTAAGCTAAAGGAGAAAGAGAAGGGGGAGTGTAGGCTCACAGGGAGAGAGATTTGGTTTCCTAGGACTGTCATGAGCCACATTGACTTGGACTCCAATCTCCAGTATGTTTAATATGTAGATTGACTTAGACTTTCTCACTAAGTAATTTAAGAAAACAGCATCTGGAAAAAAGTCTTAAGTAATTTAAACTTGCTGCAAGCAAAGGCAGCAGAAGGTCAGGTTTTTTAACATAGGCAAAAAGTGATGACATAGTATCTGGACAAAGGCCAGACTTCTGCAGTGGAAGAGGATTTCCTGCTTGTATTCCCATCCACTGTAACTTGCTGCTTTCCTTTAAACGACATCTGCATGCGTGTGTGGAGATGCACATGCCCACAGCTGCGGCAGGCACCCTATGAGAGTTTTGAGCCTCCAAGGTTTTCTTCTCCTCCCCAGACATAGCTGGCTGATTAAGGAGGTACCCCAGGCTAACAGCAGCACCTACAAGAGAGGAAGTATCCCATCCAGCATGACAGAAGCGGCAACGTAATGATTCAAAGAGATGGATTCTCATTGCTGCCACTCCCAGGAGAAAACCAAAATCTCTCCTTCATCCCCTCTTTGTCTGACTTGTCTGCTTAGGGTCCAACTCAGCGAAGCATTTAAGTGAATGCCTAACTCCCATTGATTTCAAGGGGATTACACACACAGCCTGAAATTAAGCGTGCTTTTAAATGCTTTGCTGAACTAGGGCCTGAAAAATGTGTTTTGCAGTCGGAGAGGACTCTCCCTGTGTTTTTTCAGTGCCTGGCATAACGGGCCCCAAAGGAAGACAGAAACTATTTGGGAATAAAAACACTGAGGCTTTCCCCCTGCTTTTTGTGGAACTGCAGTGTGAGACTTCTGCCCCTTCATGTGCTGACAGCCGGCAGCTGATGGGCTGAGCAAACAGCTTTGCAGTGGTCTGCTTGTCACAGGGACACACGATTGCAAAGGCGATGACAAAACCATGCAACTAGAAACTAGATTAAATCAACTGGAATTGTGCAGCCAGGAGCAATTCCAGCTCCAGGTCCAGCTGCGTATCCAAACCTATGTCTGGGTGAGCTTGGAGCTGTGTCTGGATGAGCTCTGCACCTTCTCTGAGGAGGAAAGCAGGAGATATAGCAGCTCTGGCACCAATAAGGGCAACTGGGAAACCAAAGCCACAGAAGGTCAGGTTTAGTCAAGGCCTCACATAAAACTAACCTCAAGTCATCCCATCCAGAAGCCAAATCACAAGCCAGTGATTGCCTGAGATCAGCATCACCTTTTGAGCTACTTGGAACAGCAACACATTCACGGTGCAGGAACACGCAGAGCCTCCAAAACACTCAGCTGAGCATCCTCAGAGACTACTTTGACCAAATCTGGAGTTGTTTTCCAAGGTGCAACAAAAGGCACCTTCCTGTCCTCCAAATTAACTTCGCACGAGACACTGGGATCCTTCAGGTGTGTTTTTAAGAACTGAAAAACAGAAGGTCAGCATGGTGGCCTGACCCATTTTAAACTTTACTCCACAAAAGCTGAGCTGCTTTTCCTGAACATTTCCACCAGCATTCAACCTGAAGTAAAAACTGAGCCTGGGACATTTCAATCCAAAGATGAAACACTTGGCAAAATGATAAACAATTGAAATCAGAGGCTTACCATGGGGACTACTAGAGACTGCTGCAAAGGGGGGTGCTACCACTACCCACCCCATATAATCTCTTCTTCTATAGATTTCTTTGTGATCAGTCGTTGGCACTAAGTAACCACATTTTAGTATTAAAAATACTATTCGTTCCAAATGCAGTGGCTACAGGAATGCCACATCCTATTCTTAACAACCCCATGATGTGCTGACAGCAAGCCAAATCCTGTTCTCAATTACAGGAGTGTAAATTCACAGTAACTCAGTACATAGCCCTCTGTGAAGGGAGTTAGCAAATGCTCAGAGCTTTTGGAAATCACATTGCAAGGATTTGCATATGCAATGATAACCAAAAAAGCTGTCAATAGAGCACGGGGACTGTGTATAGTAGGCATTTTCCATCAGCTTGGCATTGGTGAAACCATCAGGTGTCACTGCCCATCTCTGGATGGCAGAGATTTGGCAAACCGAGCTCACCAGACAGCCCTTCTTTTCTTTTACGCTCCCACCCACATGCGAAGATACCATTTTACAGCAGTGTAAATCCAGGAGCGGGAATCAGAGCTCTCAGTGCTGTCCCTGCCACCATCCTGATGTCTGGGCTGGGGCAAGTCCCTTCCTCTTTGCATCCACAAGCGCTGAGCCATTGGCTGCTCCAGCTGGGCAACACACTGCTGAGCCCTAGCATCAAAAGCCAGCGACGGCAGCTGAACAGAGCCTGGCTGCGCTTGAAAGACAAAGTCCTTGAGAAAACATCCACCCCCCCCACCAGCAGCAAGCACGCCTGAGCCTCTGTACAGCAGCAGCACTTGCCCTGCCAGAGACTTCAAATGGAGACATCATGTCCCTTGCGTGACTTCCCCTTTCATGTGCCCGGATGCAGGCGAAACCCCTCACCAGCACGACAGTCTCTGGGTGAGGACGTGCTGGGGTTTTCCCGGCCGCCACAGAGCTCTCATTGTGGAGGGAATACAATGGAGTCACCACAGAGCACATGGCCAATGCGAGGGCTTGGGGAGAGCAGCCGCTTTGATCTGCCTGCAGAGGAGCTGACTGTGGGGTCGGTTAACCCTTGGGGCTCGGCCCAGCGCTGGCTTCTTCCCTTGGTCCCCCTGCAAAAGGGGCCTTTAACTAATTGATCCCATCTGACATGGGAGATCCTGAGGAGAGCTGGGAACCAAGTGTCAGGATGCTTGGGGTCCCCTTCAAGCACTGGGAGAGATACCCATCCTCCCCACCAGGTATTTTACAAGCTGCAGCATTTTTCTGCTGCTTTCCCATCCCTCTCCTGAACACTTCAAATGTTACACTTGAGAAAACCTGATTTCGTGAGCTCCCCTTATTTATCTTTATTCCAATGCCCAGAGGCAGACTGCTTTTGAGCTCCAGCTGTTGCACCCTTCACCTACCCACTACCCAAAGCCTTCTGTCCACCTGCACCAGCACCGATCCCTTTTATACCATCCCACAGGCCATAGACCTCACATTGGACCTCTCCAACTTCATGCAAAACACCCCATGATGTAAATGAGCCCTCATTATCTCCACGGAAAAGGAACGTGGTGCTGGGGGAGGAGGAACACAGGCTGTTCTAGATGATGGTTTTGATACTGCGAATTTTTCTTGTTGACCAGAGAAGGCTGCGCAAAGGGGGATTTCTAGGAGGGAGACAAGGCATGGTAGGATCTCATCAAATGCGTCCTCTCCCGCTGTCAGCATCTTCCCTCCTTGCAGAGTGCACACCATTAGTTAAATCAGTTTCTGGGGAAGGGAAATTGCACCTGGGCTGTGGTTCATCTGCCACTCTGACTCCAATATGTATGAAAGCACAAAGTGACTGTGAGGAGCTGGCAGACAGCTCCTTTGGGATTACAGGAGCAGACTCCAAAGCAAAGCCCTTTCCAAGGCTTGACATGCAAAAATGCAGTTTAGGGGCCTGATGTTAAAAGATATTTATTCTCCAGGATCCTGGCCAGCAATGAGAGGAACTGCACATGGGTGGCAGGGCTGAGCGTCAGGCCCTGAAGCCAAATGTCTGAGAAGATGCATCTCATTCTGAGCATCTTTATTCCAAGACTGTGCCAGAGTGCACTTGTTACTGTGGGTTAAATCCAGGCTTCACCCAACATCATCGCCATAAGCCCATCACTGCCATCCAAGTGGGCAGACCCTTTACTACTACATCTCCAGAGAAGCAGAGCAGACAGGAGTGTCTTGCAAGTTAGTTTTTAAGACAAAGCAGGATCAGCCATGGCTCGCTTTATTGCTCTTGTTTTACAAGCATCTGTTGTTTTGGAAACATCTGAAATGAGCACAATTCGACACAAGGCACCCTACACAAAGCATCCTCTGTCAAAGGCGGAAATCTCAGACACGTGTCTGAAAAAGACTTGAAAGCTTTTTGTTGTTGTGTTGCTGGTCGTAATTTTGTTTGGAAAAAAAAAAATTAAAGGAAGAGACTCCTTTTTTTCAAGAACTCACCCAGATGTTTGTGGTTTGGGATTTTTTTTTTTTTTTTAGTGCCTGGTTAGTCTCATGTATATTGAAACCTGCTCTGCTCACACAGAACAAGGGGGCTCTGACAACGTTCAAAGGAATCTGGAGAGCAGCAGTTTATACAAACTTTATGCTCTGCTTTCCTGCAAGAGAGGGAGGAGGGAGGGAATGGTGGGTAAGAGCTGTAAGGGCAGCTGTTCGCTGCAGTACCTTAGTCTGTGGAAACAAAATGCAGTGAAATAGAACTTTAAAGCAAGAAGTCCCACAGACACACTCGGGCATTTCTCCAGCATAACGTTCCCAAAGTCTTCAACAGCTTTCTGGGTGCAGGTAGAAAGTGCAGCCCATGTCCCAACACAGAAGAGTAAAGACCTTCTCCATGTGTCCCCCAAACATTAACTGACTCCTGCCTCCCATCAGGGCATGGTATGGCTGTCCCAGGTGTCACCTCTCTTCTGTAAATACTTATCATAGAGTTATACTTCTGTGTAAGGTGGAGTAGGTAAAGGCTTAGGACAACAGGGAGAAGAAGCCCGAGAAGCCCACTAGGCATCAGGATGAAATACAGTGCATTTAGGAACAGTCATGGTGCAATGGCAGGGGTAGCAGCCTGGAAAGATGCAGATTTTCAAACTACTTGAATTCCCCTCCCAGAATTCATGCCACCACATCCAAAAAGGCTTCATCTGTCTGATATATTGAACCGACACAGAAACCTGGGTTTGCTGCCTCTTTGTAGGGACGCCACAAGGACTTGGTCACTACTCAAGTGCCAAATGTTACTCCCGGGCACAGCGCTGTGAGGGTATGCACAGCCACCCAGCAGCCTTTAATGCTCCAGTTAGAGCTCACTGTTTTCCACCCTGAAATACCATTTGACCTGAGAGAGCATTTAATTGCAACATTTTCCACCAAGCCGGGAACTGTCAAACGGCAGATCAGAGCCGAGCACAAGCAGACACTATGCAGTCGCAAGACAGAAAAACAGCTAATTACCCCCAGATTATACAAATTGCAGGAACTGGTGCTGAGAGAGCTTAGCTATCAAGCGGGCCAGTGAATTGAGTCCTCTTGGCTCAGCAGTGTCAGCTCAGACAACGTGAACTTTGCTGCTGCCCTCCCAACATGTCCACCCACCTCATCCCCTTCCATTCCAAAGGACGTCAGCATCTGAAGATGCTGATCCAGGCAGCCAAGCTCAGGGGCTGGATGGCTCATAAATCTGGTGGGATTTCAGCAGGAGAAGATGCACAGCCTCTCAAAGGTAAATAAATAAAGTCTCTGGAACAGCATCCTCTAGCAGGGAATATGCAAGGCTGGGGCTGGAGAGAGGGAGGAGAAAAGCCTTCCCAGTCTCCACATCCATCACCGCTAGACATACCTGAAATGGATCCAGGCAGGATAGATGTCGCTAACTAGGTACATTTTTTACCAGGCTAACGACAAGATGTTTTAAATCTTAGCAAGGAGACCTAAATAATTCAACAAACAAGACTGGGGTAGGTGAGAGGACTGAAAGGAGTTGAGTTCACAGCTCTGAGAAAGCCCAGCAGTATCTGAACCATCACATTGGCTGCGATGACAGCCTCAAGGCACTTGACCGTGTAGGTTTGGGCCCCACAGGTGCTATTCATCAAGCAGTGGCCAGAGGTCCCATCCTGCTGTTATGGGACTAGTAGCAGAGCTAGGTTGAAGATACGGATCTGCAATGCCCTCGGGGCAAGGCAGCCACTCTATGAACCACTTTCAGGGTCCGGAGGACCTGACTCCTCCTCAAACCCTAGTCCTCACCTCTCTTTCCTGCCTTTTTTTTATATATATAGTAATTCCTAAACACTAAGAAAACATGGTGCTGATATTAGAGACCTCTGCTTTTTGCTGTGACTGTGATGCCCCAGGACAAGAAAAAAAGGTGGGGAACTGCCTTGTGATCACCGACGCAAAGGGCATTGCTCTTTCCCTGCATCCCTCCCTGGGTCGAGCTCCTGGGTCTCTCTTTCTGGTGCTGTCAGCTCAAAGAGCCCCACAGGTATGAGTTTACCTGCAGGGCACTTTCCTTCTACAAGGATGTGCCCCATCAGACCACCGCATGGCTGGATCTGGCCCTCAAGGCTGGAGGAAGAGTCTCATCCCATGCACTACTCTCCCCTATTTCCCTCTACCCTCGTCTTGCTCTCAGGACTGGATACCTGCCAACGAGCAGACAATTTAGCACTAAGTGTCTCACTACTGATGTTTCCATCAAGATGGGAAACACGAAAGGCTTCGCTGATTTACTGAGGCTCGCTGGTTTTGCGCCTTGACAAGAATTACAAAAGGAATCTCATTACAATCTCCTCGGTTCTCATCAGCCTGGCACGGAGACCGCTGGTGTGCCGTGTCGATCAAAGCCTCGCTCGTGAAAGCCCAAAGGGTGCCAGCAGAGCTGTTAGAAATATGATTTTTTTCTTCGTATCGTAGATGTGGCACTTGTGTGAACCCAGGGGGAAGGCTGGAGGATCAATCAGAGGATGCAACCACCTTGGGGGGAGTGGGACACAGAGCTAAACATGCACCCCTACCTGCCCTCCTCCAGCTGTCAGTGGGAAACTTCCAGCTCCAGTTGCAGCCAGCATCTGGAGAAGGCTGTGATCTGGGATCATGCAGGGTATCTGAGCCCCGAGAGACAACCATGTTTCTGCTATAGGTCCAATTATACAGGGCAAAGCAGAGGGATCAACATCCGTGAACAGGCTGGAAACCTATTTCCATGCAGGGAATGGGGGTCTGACCCCATGCTATGAGGTCAGCTCCAGGCCATGCTGGGGACCCGCTGGGGACCTGGGTGAAAGGTGACTTGTGCACAGTATTGTCATGCCTGATTTAGGCTTTCCTTCACAGCCCCTGGGAAGCATCGTGATACACCTGCACTTTACAGCGTGTTGGACTGTTGAAAGCCCGTGGCCATGGTTTGAGGAGCTCTGCCAGAGAAAGGTCTGTGATAAGCCACATGTTCACCAGCAGAAGCTGAAGATCTAGGGCACATTGTGGATAAAAATCTTAGCTAAAAGCCCAGGTTTGGCAGCAATGGATTGGGGATGGGATGCTTTAAATCCCTCTGTGGGGGCTGATCATGCAGGAGGGCTGTCACGGAGGTCTTCCAAACCCCAACAGACTGTATGGATGTCCAACTGCAGCACTCTCCACCTGGCAGCTTCTCCTATTAGCTCCGCTCCCTGGCTGTCACGGGCAAGAGCAAATGCTGCAGTCCCTGATGTATGCCGGAGTGACGCTTCTATTAGATTTCCCTCCTCAGCTGAATGGAGGCTTGGTTGGAAATAATTCAATGTTGATAGTGAGGGTTCAGCAGAGTTTCCTATTTTTTGGCCCATTCAGTTTGGAAAATCTAATTGGCTTTCCATTCCTCTCAGTAGCCTTTGAACCTGTCAATTAATTTCCAGCATATTTGATAAAGTGGGAAAAGTTTCAAATGTGTTACAGTCCTACAAACTGTGTGAAAATAGATGGCTGGGAGAGGAGATCCTGTTAATGTCTCACTGGATGGCTGCAGCAGGAATTCATCTGGGCTGTCAAGCACCAGCGAGCCCATGCTGGAAAGTGCTGTTGGGACTGTACCCAACCTCAGGAGAAGCTTTGGTCAGAAATTGCATTTCTCTAGGCACAGGAGCAAGGGAAAAGAAAAGGAAATCAAGTATCCCAATCCCAACTACTTGTGGGGCAACTTGTTTTAACCAGTGAAAACATTTCTCTCCTTGACTCTGAAGTTGCTCTAATAATCTGATATCTCAAATTAGGGCAAGAAACATGTTTGCTATTCATTATTAAATCAAGTAAGTATTGCAACATCATGGAAATGATATCTTTGATGTTAGACTGCACAAATGAGCTTTGATGGAGCATGGAATAAGGAATGGCAGTAGAAGTCCCTGCTGGGGATCCCCAGCACACAGGGTAGGTGCACGTCCCAGCGTCAGCACAATGTGATGGGGATTAAGTCACAAAACACCCTCTGAGAACTTGGATGCTGCAAACAAGGTGCTGCAAGGATTTCTTCTCACTTTTACACATGCGGCTTGTCAAAACAGCAGCATCCAGCTTGCTAATGTGTTTTATAACATTTACACAGCAGTTACTTTTCTAGTGGCCATTAAGACAATTCCACTTGACCGATTCCCCCTCACCTCCTATTTGCTGCCACAATAATCTGGCTCTGCGTGTTCTGGAAAACCAGTTGCATTTTATGAGGGCTTAAATCTGGAGTCATCCCCACAGGGCTTCCTTTAAATGTTTTCATCGTCCCCCCTTCCCCTACTCTGCAGACTCCAACACGGGGGAAATTTTTTCAAAAGCCGGGTTAACTTGCTGAGACGTCATTATAAATCCAAAGCAAATAGGCCTGAGATGTTCCTTGCGGGCCTTTTATTCAGTGAAATGGGTTCAGCAGCACAGCAGTTGCTTTGCAAATACACTGCAAAGCTTTGAGGTTTGCATCAAATCACGGGGTCTCTCTTTGCTGCCTGCTCCTTGGAGCTGGAGGAGGGACAGGAAGGTCACTGGATTATGTCTGCCAAGCAAATGTTTTCTCACGAGTGTTGGATAAGCCCCCTTTACAAGCTAAAAAAATGGTCTGCAGAACTGGGACCACTACTATATCTGTAGGGTCAACTCTTGGAAGACATTTGGCACCACCACTCACTTTACATCAACCTACTGCCTCCGTGAAAATGGATGAAAATTCCACAATCCCTGGTGGTGCCAGCTGCCCACAGAAACCACTCCCGGCAGATATGAGTAGTGCAGATGACTCACCGAAGTACGAGTTGCTCTACCAGGACATGCCTGTGAGAGCAGGTCTCCCCCTTCCTGCCTTTGGTAGACTCGACATGTTCTCCTACCACACACATCACCCCCAGCAATGACTTGGTCAAGCCCTGGGAGCTCTGGAGCACCATGAGTTCATCTCCACTGTGCACTTCACTGCTTGTAGGGAGCAAGAAAGACAGAGCAGTCCAACCGTTAGATGAAATGACTAATAGAATCATAGAACCATAGAATCATTGAGGTTGGAAAAGACCTCTAAGATCATTGAGTCCAACCATCGATCCAACACCACCATGCCAACTAAACCATGTCCCTAAGCACCTCATCTACTCGTCTTTTAAATACCTCCAGGGATGATGACTCAACCACTTCCCTGGGCAGCCTGTTCCAATGTTTAACCACTCTTTCAGTAAAGACATTTTTCCTCATGTCCAATCTAAACCTCCCCTGGCCATCAAGTCCCTCCCACAACTTGAGGCCATTTCCTCTCATCCTATCGCTTGTTACTCGGGAGAAGAGACCGACCCCCACCTCGCTACAACCTCCTTTCAGGGAGTTGTAGAGAGCGATGAGGTCTCCCCTCAGCCTCCTTTTCTCCAGGCTAAACAACCCCAGTTCCCTCAGCCGCTCCTCATCAGACTTGTTCTCCAGACCCCTCACCAGCCTCGTTGCCCTTCTCTGGACACGCTCCAGCACCTCGACGTCCTTCTTGTAGTGAGGGGCCCAAAACTGAACACAGTATTCGAGGTGCGGCCTCACCAGTGCCGAGTACAGGGGCACGATCACTTCCCTACTCCTGCTGGCCACACCATTTCTGATACAGGCCAGGATGCCATTGGCCTTCTTGGCCGCCTGGGCACACTGCCGGCTCATGTTCAGCCGGCTGTCGACCAACACCCCCAGGTCCTTTTCCGACAGGCAGCTTTCCAGCCACTCTTCCCCAAGCCTGTAGCGCTGCATGGGGTTGTTGTGGCCGAAATGCAGGACCCAGCACTTGGCCTTGTTGAACCTCATACAGTTGGCCTGGGCCCATCGATCCAGCCTGTCCAGGTCCCTCTGCAGAGCCTTCCTACCCTCGAGCAGATCAACACTCCCGCCCAGCTTGGTGTCGTCTGCAAACTTACTGAGGGTGCACTCAATCCCCTCGTCCAGATCATTGATAAAGATATTGAACAAGACCGGCCCCAAATAAGTAGTGGGCAGATCCAAACCAAGACCCGCGAGGGTTCATATAGCTGTCAGACTGGTTTCTGACAAACAGGGATGACCAGGAGCCCAGAGAGGTACCAGCACAGAAGCTGATCAGATGCACACAATTCACTTTCCATCATCATTGGCACCAGCAAGTGCCACCCCTGCTCCCATGGGCCCTCCCTATGTGATGTGTTGGTCCACCTTGGCCTGTGGCCTTGAAAATGGGGTGCAGGGAAGGACCCAGAGCTGGGTGATGCTGATGAATCAGTCCCTCTCTCCGTTATGTGCTTTGTCTCTGAAGAGTACGACTGCTGTAAGGCAAACGCTGGCTCCACTCTAGAGATCCTCTAGCTGTTAGCTAAGCACGAATAATACCTTTTGCATTTAGTCACACCTAATGCAGAGTAGATGGGAGGCAGTTCTGGGTGCTCCTTCAGCTGCTCTTAGAGGTGGTTCCTCTCCATTCAGCCAACTGCTATTGTGTCAAATATCCTTGCCCCGAGAGATATATATGAACACAGTTTGTTCAGTCTCTGATGAAGGTAGATGAAACCCTCACTCAATTTCTGAGATTCAATCGTGCTAGTATCTATCAATTAACTAAAGACATTGGAGCTTGCTAATGTCAGACTAATTAAGGCATGCTTCAAGCACTTCCTATTAGTTATTCTTGTGGTTATTAGGTGTGGAGGAGATGTGTATAAATACGCAGGAGCTCTCTGCTAAAGGAGGAAAAACTTGCAAAATTAGGCTCTGGTGGGGTGTTCTGAAATGAAGTTTGAGGGATATTGTTACTTAGCAAAAGAGGGATTTAATCTAAATATTAGCCATATGACAGGAGCATCTTGAAACCTCTCAAGGGATTAGGGTCTTCTTATATTAGGCACTGTATGAATAACTGTAGCTGTCTAAAATGGAAGGGTTTTCCCCAAGAGATAAGCAATGCCAGAGGACCGCTGAGCCCCTCCTATCTCAGACACACTCCTGAAATGCCCCTCTCTCTTCTCGGCAAAGGCGACTTCATAAAACAGACATCTAACATTTAAATAGCCAAAGCTTGGAGCGGTCTTAGCCCTAGTGAGCCTGTGAGGTTGTGTGTCCTTGATGCATTTCATGACAACACTGACTTCAGCCCATGGTTCCTGGAGTCCCTTGCCCTGACTTTGCCGGCTCCAGGCCCTACAGCCCAGATATCTCACCCCATCCAAAGCTGGTTTTCGAGACAAGGCTTGGAGGCATCTCAGCCATGCCCTCTGGGAGGAGGGAAATGAAGGTTTGCTTTGAGTGTCTTTCAAGCAGGAAGATAAATTAAACATGAGTTGGACCTGGGGCTACTGGAATTGGTCTCTGCCAAAAGCGTTGTCCATGCATGCGTTGAACTGAGTCTGGGACGTGAGAGCTGGAAGACCAGAGCACCCACTGAATCTTCACCCTGCTGGAAACAGGGTGCATGATCACACTAGCAGCTACTATTGCATCTGTCTGTCCTGAGCAACTTGCAAACCTGCTGGCTGACTTCAACACCATTTGACACAGGGTAAGAAGTCTCAGGGAAATAATTTCTCTACCGGTTTAGTGGAAATAGGTCATAAGAAAATTCTGAGGGAAAAGCTGCCATATAGATTTAGCCTTTATTAGACTCCTGACTATTCACACAGGAGGAAAAGGCTATAAAAGTCCCAGCCACAAGGAAATCTTCCTTTCTCTGGTTTGACCAGAGGATTGATCCATGAGATCTCTAGGAAAACGGAGGTCTTTATTTGTGCTCCTGCTGTGGGAAAACACAGCTAAAGTGCTCTGAGCCACCTGGCGAGGATGAAATTCTCACTCCAGTGGAGCAGAACGAAGCATTAGACCTGGAGAGATACCCAGAGACGACCTTTTCCATAAGAAGAGGATAAGGCTATGGTGATCAAATGATCCAGCCCGAACTCTTTGCTGAGGCCAGTTACACTGGTGGATTTTTATGAAATGGCAGCGGAGCCCCAGGGAGGAGGATTGTGAGCCGGCAGCTCTTTCTGACACACCACCCAAGGGGTCACCGGCACCGTGGGTCAGAGAAAGTCTCTGTTCCCCCTACCCATGCCCCTGACCCATTCAGCATCCTCGACAAGCTGCTCTTTAATCAGGCATCTGAAATGGCAAATAGAAGAGTCATCCAGGGAAGATGGCCCTGAAGTTAAAAAAGGAACTTACTATGGAGCCTGAAACCAAAGAGAACTCACCCATGAGTCTCCTCCTACAAGTTATTCTCTTCTCTATCCAGCAAAAACCTCAAGGGATCAACTCCCACTAAATTACCCTCTTCTCCACCAGCCAGAAACTTATACGCATCACCACCCACTAAATTACCTTCCTCTCTGGCCAGCCTGAAACCTCAGCAGCTCACCTCCCCTAGCACTCCCCTCTGCCAGCCACAATTAATCCTTTCAGTTGAATTTTCATTCCCAGGTTCTTCTCCAAGTGAAAGATGCGGGGCTCCTGTAAGGAAAAAAAGTCTGCAAGCTTCTAGAGATGTCCAAAGTGGCCTTGAGCAGCAGGCTCCTACCAAAGCCAGGCACGAGCCCCCAGACTTTGCTTTTGCTGCTCCTTAAAAGCTCCCTCAAAGGTAGCGGGAATCAAGAGTTTTCTCCCTTTTCTTGAAACAACTGCAGCGCTGGGGGATTATTTCCTCCTGTTCTCACAGGCTGCAGAGGAGAGGAGATGTAAAGCCTCGGTGGGCACCTGACGATGAATCCCACTGAAAACCAGTGTGTAAATTGGTGTTGCGATTTTCCTGTTCTCCATGTTCCTAACCCGCCTGGAAAGGAGCTTGGGGAAAGACCCCAGGCCCTGCTCTTCCAGGCCTGGCAGGTCTTGCACCATAGCATGACGCTACAGCTTGGCAAGTCCATCTCCCAGCTCTGTCCTGACCCCACAGTGGCCATCTCCAGGCCTCAGTGCTGTAAATATGGGATAACGTTACTTCCTGGACACCAAGACACAGTGGGATAATTTGCGTTTTAGCAAATAGGAATTACTCAGATATAATGTGAACCCCCGGCAAAACCTCAAATCTGCTGTGTATTCCCCTTCCCATCCTGGACACCTCTGCAGTTGCATTTCTGCTCTGTCCTCTCCTCAGCTCCCCCAGGAAGAACAAAGTCATGTCCCAGCACAGTCAAGGGGCTCTGAGATGTGCAAACTATGGTGGTGAGGAAGGAGAAGCATTAAACGTTTTTCTTTCCCCCCTAAATCTCTTTGTAAAGTATTTGATCTGGCAGCCTCTAGTACATTTACCATGGGAGATAATCTTTGCCGTTTGGGGCTAGTGATAAAGAAAAACTGTCTGTTATCATCTGGCGAGCTGGTCCCAGCAGCAGACATCTTATCTCGGGCACATCAAGGCAGATTTCATTACTAAAGAAGCTGTTTGTTTGCCCTGATCTATGGAGGAAAAAAAAGGCAATTTCTTTTGTTCTCCACAAGCAGCAAATCAGTGTTTCTGCTCTGTCTTCATTACCTGCTCGGTAATTGTCACTGCTGAGTGCCTGGTGAGACATGGTGAAGGATACTAAAAGCTTTCCTTTCCCTTTTTGCAGCACCATCTGCTTTTGTCTTCCTGAAGGCTGATGGAGGCAAGGAAATGTCCACTGCTTTTAAAGGGGCAGGGTGGTGTAAATGTAACCTCTGGCTTTATTTTTAATACGTTAAATAGTAAAAATCAAATGGCCTTTTGCCTATCCATCCATTGCCCTCACCATCTGCTGCAGGAGTTGATTTATTGGGAGCAACGTCCTTTGGCTGCGAAGGTGAGGGCTCCCAGGGACACCTCGGCTCCCTGCCCTTCACCTCACCCAGAATTAGCAAAACAAGGTGAAATCTGAGGTGTTTCAGAGGTGGTTGGGGAGCAGATATTTGCTTGCAATGCCCATTTCCCCCTTCGTTTCAGGACAGGACACAGCTTTGTCAGAGGTGTGCGGCAGCAGCTTTCCTACACAAATGCTGTAGAAATAGGGAAATTCAAACGAGAAAGAATCATTAAAAGTTCTCGAAAGGCTAAATGGTGGAGATCCCGTTACCATCCTAGGTAATCCAGCCTGTGCTCTGCTATCCCTACCTCTAGGATATTATTATTCCCTCTTACTGTAATTTAAACACATGACATCTTGTCTTCTTCACCACAGACATCAAAAATCAGATTTCATTTTCATCACACAATTAATATTCAACAAAACCAATACTTTTTAAGGGCAAATCTACTTCACTACCCTTCTTAATGTGAATATTTTAGAGTAATTTCTTAAAAATAGTTGAAATGGTGCGGTTTGCCATTTTCAAAGATGACACAAGAGAGTTTTCCCATTTTAAAATGACAAACCATTTTGAAATGCAAGCCAATTGCACACCACTTTCTTTCAGAGGCATCGTTTTAATCTGGGGTATTTCAGAATTACTAAAGCAAAATCTTCCCGTTGAACAGGGTGGGATTGTTTTTCTCCAGCTCTGCAGAAGTCACATGAAGACCCAATATGGAGATGTTTAGTCACGTTCCAAGGCAGTGAAAGCATCTCACATCTTTTATAATTTCTCACCCCGCAGCGCTCACCTGCAGAGGATGGAGGCCATAGCATCACAAAACAATCATGGTCGTCCCCCTTGACCTGGCTCTGGGTTTTGCCTCCCAGGTCCCTGTCAGAGGCTTCTCCAGCCCTCACTGCTTCGATTTTTAGGAAGCTTGTAATTTCTAGTTTAAATTTATTTATGCTAGTTTATACACACTTATTTCCTAATTATTGCCTTCAAGCTTAAATAGCTCTTCTCCCTCCCTAGCGCTAATCCTTTGGATGTTATTAGAAACAGAAGCTCCTGCTCAGCCTCTGTTTACAGGGTTAGACACAGGGTTTTGTGGTCTCTCAAAAAATGCTTGGGGCTCCCCAAACATCCCAAGAACATTTCTTGGCTCCTCTTCTAGTTTCTTGTTGTCTTTGCAAAGATGCAAATTGCACACACAGAGCAGCTTTTGGATCATGTCTCTTACACCTGCCTAGGTGCTTAGCCCAAGCTATTCTCAAGACTCAGGGCTGGGAGAGATGCAAACCACCACTGAAGGATGGCTGAATCGCCCTTCGGAGGAGCCGATCTCCTCCCTGACCAGAGATGGGCCTTGGGCTGACGTAGCCTCTCAGGTGGCTTTTAGAAGGGACAACCCATCCTTGACTGGGTGTGTTGTACCATGGGTAACAAATAAAAAGGCACACAAAACACCACAGCCCGGAGAGAAAAGATTTCCCTTCCTTCCCCAGTCAAAACCAATTCAAATGGTAATTTTTAGTTTGCTGCCTTGGCTATTAGTGCAGATGTATGCATCGAGATGAGTTTTCTGCTTCACAAGGCAGAGTCCCTCCAATGCAAGGGGAATCCAGGCTATAAGCCGTCGTCCCCACAGCCCCACCCCCGGCTGCAGCTCCTCGGTGCCCGGGCTTGGAGGGGAGCTGCCGTTTGCTTGGCCTCCCAAACATTTTTGCTTATTTGAACTCATAGTACAAAATGTTTCAGTGGATTATTCAGCACCTCCAGGAGCTCTTGAGGAGGCAGAAATAATGAAAAAATATTAATTAGGCTATTATTAATTTATTATAATTATTATCTGCTGACATTCTCCTCAGCACCAGGCTCAGCTCCAGCTGGTGGGACTGCAGTTGCAGATGGCAAGAGCCTGCCATGAGGAGAGAAGATCTTGTTATAGCCCTGCTCCACACCATGCCCTGAGGTGAGCATGAACGGGGGAATTAGGAGGAGGTAGAGAGGCTCTTTAGATGCCTCCAGAAAAAATAACAGCCCAGGATTTCCATATGTATTAAATTTCCTGCCCAAGCAGTATATACAGTCTATACTATCTTATAGAAGAGGTGGTAGCAGCGTAGAGAACAGTTTAAGGATGTGAGTGGTGTTTTATCAGAGCAGGAGCAGAAAGCCAGGTGAGATGGGAAGGCTGTGGTCCAAAATCTCCTTGGTGGAACAGGAGGACACAGAGCGCATGCTGTACATATCATTATCCCACACCAGACGGGATCAGGACTTTGTATGCATGTCCACATTGATGTGCAGTGCTCTCTCTACCTAAACCATCCTCCAACTTCTCATATCAACCCATGGAGACCTTATAACATCAAGTTTCAGAGACATCCCTTCCCAGGGCACCACTCTTCATGCAAAACACAGGCAAGAAGTGCCTAAAAACCAGCCTGCTTCTAGAGCTTTTTCCACAGATTTTAACTGTTGAATTCATTGCCTTGAGTTGTTTTGGATTCGAAGAGTGTTGGGCTATTACAAAGGGAAATGCCCTGGGGTATAATAATACGGATTCAGACTGAAACCCGAGCCCCAGACTGGGCACAAGACCTAATGTTTCTGAGCAGGAATTAACTCCTAACCGTTCACAGCCAGAAAGAAACTTTCAGCTCCAGTTCAGAGAGCAGGAGAAGGAATCATTTCAATCCCCAGTTGCATCCCTAGCTGACGCTATTAGAGAAAGTATTGGATTAGAGAGATAGGAGAGAAATCACTGCCTGTGCCTGAGTTTCCCTCCTATGTGGCTAAGAGGAAGCTAAAGAAACTATTCAGCCAAAAAGCCTAAAACTCAGAAACCCTCCTGGTTCAAGCAGGCTGACTATGATTTTAGGATCTCCTCTCCCCAACCCACCGCAGCTCCTCTGGGGACACTGCTGCCCTGCAGTTATCTGGAGAGCACCCCTGGGTGCCAGGGCACTTGTTATAGCCTCTGCTGTGACCCAGGTATGGAGACTTGCCACAGCCTTGGCTGATGAAAGCTTTGTCGTTATCCAATTACCTTGAAATCACTTTTAACTCAGGCCAAATTAAAGTAAAATGCAAATAAAGGTGTTAATTCCCAGCATCCAAAAATAGACAACAGAGCTAGAGATGTTTGTAGGAGACATAGGTGAGGGAATAAAGAAAAAACCACATTTCACATAGCCTCAGTAAGTTCAAATCAGAGCAGTCTCCCTCTGTAACCCTTCTTCTGTTGAAGACTTTTCCAGACAAGATGGTGGAGAGCCCCTGGCCCTCAGATTGCCTCTTTTGCTGGCAGTGAGATGGTGGGGACATGTCTGTCCCCTGCATGTTCCCAGGGGATGCTGCCCAGGGGGTCTTCAAGCAGCCACCACCCCCCCAGCTTTGTAATTTTTTCCAATTTACCCACCTCACGAAAAGCATGAAATGCAAAGCCACAACAACATTGCTTGCAAGAAATGTCCTACCCTATGGGGCAAATATCCTGCAAACTGTTTAATGCAATGATTTGCAGCTGTATGGATCATTTGCCTATAGAGACCACCTCTCACTTTTGTTAAATGAGCTCCTGTCCTGATATTTACAGGAAGAACGTTGTGTTAGGGGACGTGATCCAGCTGGATGGTGTGTGGTGGTTATGGGACCCAACTAATGGTCTTCTCAAGTATTTCCAAACTTCTGCAGCTTTGTTTTTTAAACAGAATGCTAATGTTTTCTGTGGTAGGATGCAAGCAGAATTGCCCAGCAGTTCCTCTTGCCAGGTAAGTTTACTTAGACCAGACCTGCAGGAAGGCTCCCCAACCTATGCTATAAGAGGGTGACCTCTACCTCTGACACAATCCTTTCCCCAAAATTCAAGTTGTGGAAGATGAAGACGCTTCCTGCAACTCAGTGGGCCGAGTCCAGAGAGAAATCCCATAGCCATGTCAGGAAACACTGTCCATAGTGGGAGGAGTGGGGCTGCTCGTGTTTTCCTCTGGAAGTCATTGACAGAGATGAAATTTGGTCTGAGTTTTATCAGAACCAGCTGTTCCAATTCTCCGTTTCCAATGACAGTGCTGATGAGACAGGATTACAAAAAATAATGAGAAAGGCAGAATCAGATTGGAATGTTTGGATTTTATCTAAATGGAACACTTAAATTGACTTAACCTTTATTATTATTATTGTTGTTGTTGTTGTTGTTTTGTAGCAGTAGCACAGGGTCCCTATTATTTTTAATTGGCTTTGCTCCTCGTTAGATTGAACACAGATTGTCAACCAGCAGAATTTCTCATTGAATGCAAATCCAGGCACCAAATGTCCAGGCTCCAGCAGTCCTGGACAAATGCTGATTTTTCTGAACCTTTCTACAGGGGGAAATATCCCACCAGGGAATTCTCTGTCCTCTCAGATACAGGACATAGGGCGAACTGTCCTGTCCACCCATCACAGGGATGGATGCAGCCTCAGGAAAAACAGTGCCTGGTTTGTGGAGGGGAGGAAATACCTCTGAGCAGGGCTGGGAGTAGGTGAGGGACACGTCCAAATCCCAAAGGTATGTTTATCAGCACAGATTCCAATTGTTTTGAAGCAGGTAAATAATGGGAAATGTTTGACTGCTGTATTAGCTGACTATTAATATCTGCTGATGCTCAGGAAATGTTGTCATGCAGAGCAGGAATAGGCTGCTCTTTGCCTCGAATCCTGTACAATAGACCAAAAATACTCTGAGGCGGCATTCTGGAGCCACTGGCGTCCGCCATGCCCAGATATCCATCACTCCCATCAGGCAGTCCTGTCTTGCAGACCAGGACAAGGAGTTTTGTCCGGCCGTTCTCTGCTGGGATTTTATTTTTATATAGGTTTTTTTTTTTTTTTTAAAGGACTTCCTGTCCTTGGAAAGCAAGGGAAAGAGTCCAGGAGCTACAAAAGGTGGAGGGAAACATAGGGAGGACATTTGGGTGAAGGGGATTTGTTGAGCTCCAGAGATGAGCTGGGTAGGAGGGACCCCAGAAGAAATGGGAAAAGATAGGAATGAGGATGTGGGGGTTATTTATTTACAGCAATGCAGAGGACTCTGAAATAGGACTTTGTGCATACAGGATCAGGCCTGCCAGGGAGCTGGGGGAAAGGGAGGCAGGAGATGACCCACCATGTCTGTGTACTGAGGTGGGAGTAGAGCAGCAGCTGCCTGGTCGCTGGGATGAGGCAGGACAGCCCATCGGTGCCTTCAGCAAAGCTGCCTTGGGAGCAGTAAGTCAGCATTAGTCAGAGCAGTTGGTAAATACTGTTTATTTGGAGTATGCAGAAAAGCTCAGAAAGGATTTGTAACCCTCTGAGGACCTAACACGGGGTGGCTCTGTCACTGCTGAAATGCAACCGGGGCTGGGGTGGTGCGATGTGAGTGTAAAACCATGAAGGCATTTGAGCCTGACCTCATTCTTCAATACCTGAATGTTTAGGTGGATTTATGGTCTTGGCAAATCCCAGGCAGCAGTACATATTCCTCCCTGCCCTGCTTCCCTTCCAGCGTGCCCCAGTGGCTCATGTAAGAGGTCCCCATCCAGCATGCAAGTCCCTGGCAACACCCTTCCATTGCACCCAAATATCCTATGGCATTTGGGCACCCTGGGGGGCCTGCTCAGGCTCTGGGGACTGCCAGGACATTCATACGTGGCATCCTGTGGTGCCAATGTCCCTGGAACCTGGCACCTGACTCCATCATACCTTTGAAATGCTGTCTTAGAGAAGCACATCTCCACGGCAGGCATGGGCAACAAAAAGCCAAATCCAGCCGACCCAGCAAGGGAGTTCATGCAGGTGTGCTGTGTTTCAGATATGCTAATGCATCTTTCATGGCTGTAAAAAAATAAAATAAAATAAAAAAGCCCCCTCTGTACCACTGTTGCCTTGGCTATATCCGTACAAGAAAGCAAGATGGCCCGGTGGCCTGATGCCCTGGTGAGGGGTGCTCAGAAGCCCTGAACCTATTTCCAGGCTTGAGGCACATCAGAAAGCAAGAGCCACCAGCGGGGTGGCTTTGGACGGTGGATGCCAAATGGGCTCTCCCTAAGCTGGATAGCAGCCACATCCTTGCAGCAGACACATCCTGGGGTCATGGGCAAGGACAGCTGGGACACCTCTGGGCTGGTGACTCACAGAGGACAGCACTCGTCTGCGGGTGCTGCCTTGGCCTGGGATGAAGTGCAGGCATGGACATGACACATGGAGCCACACTGTGGTGGTCTGCTGTGATTTTGCTAGCTCTGTATCGCAGAGGTGCACAGTACCTGGATTTGCATCTCAGTAAATGTTATCTCCCAAATTTCAGAATGCATTAAATTGCTTTGAAGAAAATATATCACCCCTGCTATGTTCAGCAAAGAAATAGGCAGGAAAAATTGCCTTCTCAAGGTTTCTGTATTCGATACTTGGATAGATCATGGTGAATTATCCTCTGGTGGTACTGATCTCTCCACTGATCATGGAGATGATTTTTTTTTTTTTTTATCATACCTTTCCAATTTATTAAGATCACTTGGAATTCCAGCCCTGTCCTCTGATGTACTCGCTGTCCCTTCCAGCAAGGTATTGTCTGCAAATTTAATAATCATCCATGTTATGCCATCATTCAACTGTTAATGAAAATATTGAATAAGCCTGCCCCCAGGAGAGACCCTGTCTGGATGCCCACTCAATCCATCTGTCCCTTTTGACAGTGAACTGCTAATAACCACTCCCCAGGTACCTTACAAACAGGTTTTTCACCCATCCTACAATAACTGCATGTAGATGAGGGTCCCCTGTGAGACAGCGACAAAACCTCACTGCCCTGACCATGTTTGACACCGACAGGTCCTCGTCTGTGCACAGAGCAACGTTCCTGGTCACAAAAGGACATTAGATTGATTTGACACATCAGTTCTTGACAAGTCTATCAAGACTGATGTCCTTGTCATCTTCAGGGTGCTTACAAGCAGTGTGACTATTTCATCCAATATTTTCTAGTTTATAAAGTAAAGCAGGAAGTTTAAAGCCCCTTGGTTTTTCTTTTCCCACCATTTTGGAAGTCCTTTCACAGGTCTTCAGTGGGAACTAATGCTTCCAGATGGCTCAGCCAGGTTTTTAAGATGTTTGTTTGGTCTGGGCTGTTTGAAAACATCTATCTCTGAACAGTTTGTTCATTCCTTAGCTCCTGATTTGGCTTCTCACCTGTACCTGTGCTTCTCTGTGAAGATTTGGTGAGACCTCAAGGCTGAGGCTTGCAACCTGTGGACATTGGCATCAGGTTTGACCTTGCTGCCTTTCTGCTTCACCATACATCACCTGAGCACAGGGACAGACACAAGGAGCTGTTTCATCTTCTCTAAACCACTCACTGCATTTATCTGGGACAAATTAGCCTTGATCTTTCAATTCCTTGATTGGCAAGCCAATCATGAGAGCCCCTGTCATCAAAGTGCCTAAAAAGCCAAGCCCAAGGTGAACCCTTTGGCTTGCTGCTGTTTAATCCATTCCTTTGGAGGCTAGGCAGAGCATTTTCTCACTCCATCTGAAGCCCATTAGTACTAATACAGGTAATTTCAGTGTTTTTAGAAATCTCCTAAAGCTGACTAGAAGGAAATGTTGCATTTCAGCTCAAGTGGTGGTTATTGCTTTAGGGTTATTCCTTCATATCCCAATTTCAAGGAGCAGTGGCACTGTGTATAAGCCTGGATCTCCTCTCCCCAAGCTTAGGTTAAGCTGGAGTCCTAGTTTTACCCCTAAAGTGGGCATCTTTTGCAATGCAACTTTTTAGAGCATAGGCACAATGGTTGCTCCAACTGTTGGCTCTTGAAGGCTTTGGGGACAGTTTACCCAGGACAGTGGTGGCAATCTTGTTTCCTTCCGTGCTCTTTTCAGCTCAGGGTTGGTACCTGAAGATCTTTCCCAGCTGTGTCTCCACGAGGTGGTCAGCACTGGACACTCAGGTGTGCATTGTGGTTGTTCTCGTAAAATTGCCTAAAAGCCCTTTGAACCAAGGGGGGATTAGTGCCTTTGGCCCGTTAATTTGCAAGGTAAAAACTCAATTACAGTGTTATTTTTGGATGCTCTACTCATGTCACAGATTTATAATGGGTGAGTCACAGGGAGCCCCTTTTGCCGCAAAAAAACCCCACTTGGACCATTTGGGTTTATCCTACCAAATCCTGGGGGTCTGCAATGGTGTTGTGGGAAGGGAACATTCCCAAAACAGCCATTGGGGGGGGGGGGGGGGGGGGAATACAAGAAATGGGGATGGGGATATAATTAGAGGCTGTTTCAAGCCTTCAGCCTGAATACCAACACCTCACTGCAAGCAGTTATTCACTTCACTTGTAACGGCAGCTGGCTGCGGCTGCTGCCAAGCATACGGGTAGTCTGACCACCAGCACAGTGAAACCATTATTGCTGGGGCTGGGGACAAGTTTGAAAACCTGAATGGGTGGCCCTGGTAAATCTGAGATGCTTCTGTAGGTGGCAAGAGCTGCTGCAGGGAGCGGTCCTGGGGGTGCATGGGGCTGGGAGCGATCAGGACCTGCCCGGCTCCCAGAGCTGATGTTTGGAGTAAAAAGGGAGGTGATTTGGGGCTCTATCTGCTACCACCATCAAGCAAGGTGTTTCTGAGTTGCCTGGCCTCAAAGGAAGGACAGGGTTTGTCCAGCGTAGCAGTCTGTGACCCTTGCTAAAGGCTGAGTGTTGGGTTATACAGAGCAGCAGCTTAACCATTTTTTAGTGGATGAAGCACTTAGTGACGGAGAGTGAGAACGTTTAGCCGGAGATTTATAAGGGAAGCAGGGTCCAGGCTGGTAATAAAAACCAGCAACACTTCAAAAAACATACCCCAAACCCAAACAAAGTGATGGTCCCTGAAATTCATGCCAGCAGCATGGCATCACCGGGGCTGGGTGCAGATTTGCTGGCACACAAAGTGGAGCAGGTCCAGCCCGTGGGGCTGGAGAAATACTGCTGGCAACGTCCTGGGGCATGGCACTTGCCCTTGGCTGTGGCCCACTCTCAAGACAGCATGAGGCCATGCAAACCATGCCTCCTGCTGCAAGTCGGGACGCATCCACAGAGGTCTGGCCTCTACAACGCAGGAGCCGGTTAAATACATCCAAGTATCTCCTTACGGAGGCCAACAGCATCGCTGCCAAATCTCTCACCACGTTCTCTTCCAGGAATCGCTTTGGAAAGGAGAGCTGGGGGAGCGGGACCCCAGGCCAACAGCCGAGGCTGCTTCCACCTCCCGCTTGGGGAGGGGATGGCTCTTACACCTTGGGCATCTTCTCCAGCTTGCTGGTGACGCTCACGGGATGTGGGGACATGGTGGCTCAGCCGAAATGCTCTGCAGCTCTTCATGCCATTAGACACACCTGTATCACTTGCAGCCCCCCCTGCATCCAAACCTCCCCATGGTCCAGCACAGGCGCAATTGGGCTGCGCTGGGGTGGTCCACGTTGCCACCGGCTCTCCAGCATCTCTGCAGAGTTGCCATGGAGACCATTAATTAACCACCATCCCTTGCCTGACGGTATCAAGCCCCAAGAACAAGTGAGATCTTCTCCCTTCACCTTCATCGCACGCCAGCACGACAAAAGCCCGGGGGCAGGCAGTCCGCAGCAAGAAAGCAGGCGAAGCCCTGGGCAGACAATGTTTAAATGACTTTATTTTTTTTTTCTCGTTTTATAAATGGGCACAGCACAGAAATAATTAAAAAAAATAGACAGTACCATTACAGTGCTAGATCCATTGGCAAAGATTATTTTTATAGTCTTTTTTATTATTTTTAAAGTTTTGGCCATTGAGTAAGAACAAAAACAATTAACAAACATTTTATTTTATTTTATTTTGTTTTTTAACAGACACTATGAAGCAATTTAAGTACTAAACTCTAGAAGAGTTATGTACATACAAAAAAAAGTTCTGTTTAAGATATGTTTCCTATTAAAAATATTTACATGCATTTTTTTTTTCCCTCCCATATTCATTGAAAGGTAAAACACTTGTAGTTTCTTCTATTGTTAAAGATTTTTCTTTCTCCTATTGGGAATTTAAATCAGCTCCAAAGAAAAAGTGAAGTGGGGCTCACTTGTTGGGCTTTTCTTTTTCTTTGAATTATTTAAATCTTCTGGAAAGGGGTATTTTTTTGGACGTATATCAATGGATTTTTTTTGTTTGTTGGTTTTTTTTTTTTTTTTTTTTTAATTTATACAAGAATGTTTCATGTTTATTTACAGAAGAACCAATGAGTGGCGATTTGTCCTGGAGACATGGTGGTGAGCGTTAGTGAGAGATAAGCATGTGATTTTAAAAAGTAGTTCTATCAAACTGCAATGGATATATATTTTTCTAAAGTCAGCAGTTCTGTCTGGTTTGATTGTCAGCTGTACTTTTATGACTTAGACCAGGGGGACCCAGAACAGGGGTAGCTTACGCACGTAAAGTCACTGGTACCCTTGAGGTCTTTGGAGATGCGGTGGATGAGCTGTCTGGAACGTGGGGTGAAAAAAAAACATCTGGGCATCACACGGGCGTCTCCTAGGGTGACTTTTTCCCAAAAATAAAAATAATAGTAAAAACCAAACCAACCAAACAAACAAAAGGTTGTACACTCCAGACTGAGACTTCTCTATATAGACTGGCTGTGGATACATCCGTGGAGCTGCAGGCACAAGGTACGTGGGACAAACCAGAGCAAACACGGAGCCTCGGAGGGGCTTTGGCCGCCTTGCCACCCCCCCCGGGCTTCACTTCGGCTCCGGCTGGGGATGCGGCAGTCGGCAAAAGGCTCCTTATCCCCAACCCTGGCAGACCCTGACCCAGCGCCGAGGCAGCCAGGATCAGGCCGTTGCTATGACAGGGCAAAGAGCGGGAGGGAAGGAAGGAGCCAGCAGCGCGGGGCCAAATCCTGCAGCCCGCAGCAGAGGACGGGGTCCGAGGGCTGCGGAGTCCAGCACGACACCGGCTGATAAAGCCCCCTCTTCCTCATTAGGTGCAGAGTTTGCATTGAACCTGTGCACGCGTGCATGCTTTGCACACACGCGTATATACATATATACATATATATTAATTACATACACATATATATACATACATACACGCACACCACACCCAACCCTGTCGCTGCAGCCTCCAGCCCGGCCGAGCAGCTGGCGAGGCACCCAGCGAGACGCCAGTTATTCTAATAAACCTTTCGGTGTTGAAAACTCAATGTCACTTTAGGAGCTGCCAGAGCCTCGCAGAAAATCTCCGAGACCAGAAACGCTTATAATCATAAAAAGGGTGGTTGAGGGGGAAAAAAAAATAAATTAAAAAAATCCATTCTTGTTTTTAGCTAACGGTTTTGTTCCCATTAAAGCCTCTGTGCTGGTGACTAATGGCAGGGGTCGGATAGCTCTGAATTATGAGTCTGGGGAGCAGGAGCCAAGGCTCACATGGAGCAAAGCAGCTCCTGCACAGGGACCTTCAGCACTCACCAGGCAAAATGGGGAGGGAATGGGAAATTGAGGCAAACCAGCACGCCATGGCACATATCCAGCCCAGCCCCCCCGCCTTCCCCGCAGCGGGATGCCCCCCGGCACAAAGTCCTGCTGCTTATTTTTGAAAGGTCCAAAATCAAAGAGATTTTTGGAGGAAAGGGGCAACTCATTCCCAGCCCTGCAAAACCTGGGTCCAACTCCATCTCCTGCCTTTCCCATCTTCCTGCTTCCAGCCCCTTGTTTGGGCTCTTGCACAGGTTTTCTGGTCCTCCCTTCCCTTTGACCCCCTCCCTCCTCCTGCCTCCTCCCTGTTTATGTGGCCCAGGAGTCACTGTCTACATTATCATTCTCCTCCGAGGCATCGGCTGCTGCAAATCACCGCAGAGAGAGAGAGAGAGACTGAAAACCAGCACAGCTGGGAGAGGAGCTGATGCCATCTTTCATGCCTTGCAACTGCGGCTTTCCTAAAATTATGAAATAGGCATGGCAAAGAGTCTTCCTTCAGCTCCAGTGTACCCCACGCACACACAAGCATGCAGAAAAGAAATGGAAAAGCAAGTGGAAAAGCCCTCCTCTACACCCACACGGCTGCTCACGTCCTCGGGGCACACAGCTGGAAGGATGAGCACATCTGGGCACTGCCCCAGCTGGGAGACTGCAGCCGTTCATGGATGATATCACTACAAGGGATACGCACAGGCTGGGTAAGGGGTTGAATTTGTGCAGAGGGGGATGATGCTAAATCTGGCAGGCTTTGGGAGGGAATGATGCAGGAGATGCTCAAGCTACCATTGGAGTTAATTTTCCTAAAAACTTGCTCTGCGGCCAAATCAACAGCTGAGAAAAGATGCTTTCATTCCTCCCCCGCCTGTGCTTTCTTGCCTCTTCCCCATCCGTCTTTGCACCAGGAATCCCTCAAAAGCCCCAGAGTGGGGCGAGACACGGGCCTGTGCAGAAGCACCTGCTGGAGGGAGCAGCTGTGCCCCGGTGCCCACCATCTGCCTCCGGCCGCCCTCGGCATGGCCACGGGCTCGGCACCGCTGCCCGGCACGGGGCCAGGAGCCGCAACACACCACATTCATGTGGTGCCATGCACAACTTCGGGGATGGCCACACTACAGCTCCCCCCCCCCCCCCCAACCCCCTTACAGACCCTGGTACTGTCACTCATCTGGGTTTCATTGGGGTTTTACCCATCCCCATTGCTCTGGTAATAGAGAGCTGATGGTATCTGCAATCTTGGAGCTGGGCTTTCCAAAAAAAAACCACAGCCCACATTCAGCTCCATCCCACCACCCCCTACCCTACAAGGGAGCCACAAGATCAGCCATCCTCCAGCAAGACAAGGCTTTTTTTCTTCCAAGCATCAACTCCAACAACTAACCCCATGCTCCTGGGGAGCTGAGGCGACAGGAAAGGCTCCGTCATGATTTACCACCAGAAAAAGGTGGGCTCCAAGCCCAAAACAGTCTCCTTGAGCTCACATCCCCTCTCCAGGCAGAGAGCAATACAGCAAACACATGGAAGCAGCAGACATAAAATGAATTAAGATTTTGGTCAATTCTGATTACCAGTTTAATTGCCTTCACCTTTTTTTGCATGTGGTCATCTCATACTTTTAATTACTGCAAGAGAAAGCGCTGCCCAGCCTCCTCTCACCCTCCCACTTCCAGCCTTCCTCACTTCTGAAACTGTAACGGATTTAAGTGCCGGGATTACAACTTAACACCAGCTGAGCGAACCGAGGTTAAGCTTGAGTGAATAAAAAAATTGTATTATAGAACTTCAGACTATTAAATGAGAAAAACATGGAATGAAGAAGATTAGGGAAGTAGCTACGAAAAGCAGCATTTAAAAGATTAAGCAGGGAGGGGGGTTTGTTTAATGCAAGCTCAAAAGATTAAGTCCACGTTTTTCCAAAAGATGGTGATTTCGGGTGGCCTTGATACTTGTCATGCCCAACTCATTAAATCGTGAAGAGGCTTGATTTCTGCCACTCCCCAACAGCTAGGGCCCTTTGTGTAGTCCCAACAGGACCAAAAAAACCAAAAACCATCAAACCCATGAGTTGAAACTCTCCCCTTCAAGCAGGTCAGAGAAAGTGGCTCTCGGAGCCAGGTTGGCACCAGCCTTCTTCAGACGTGTGGTCCTCCCTTCACAGCATCCTCATCCTCCGCAGCCGGGATTCACCCAAGAAATGGGCGCACACACACACACCATCCGCCTTTCAGCATCACCATCCAAGACATCCAACAGGACTGTCTTCTCCAAACTAAAAGAACCGAAACAATGATGATTTTGAGGCTGACATCTCTCAAAAGGGGATTTTAGAGCTGGCCTGTGTGCAAGGGCTCTGCTCCCTGCCCTGAAGTAAAACCAGGTTGGTGTTTTGGGTTACAGACCCTGCACTGCACACCCCAAGGGAATGTAGCCCAAACCTCACACCTTCACAACCACAAAATCCCATCCAGCCATCATATGCAGTGCAATGAAAATTTACAGGGATTTCATTTCATATATATATAACTGTGTATGTATGTGAGTATATATATATATATATATATAAAATATGCGCATTTGGCCTCTCAAATTCCTGACATAAAGAAGCACTGCTGTCTTGTAGGCTCCACCAGGGTCATAAATCCCTATATCCACTAACACCCTGAGGGGACAAAATGTCACTGTGTCTGTGCAGGTTAATTCCGATGCAACAGAGTCAAAGCAACCAATTTTTTTCCATTTCCCTGTTTAAAGTGCTCTAAGAGCAAAGCCAAGGTCTCCATGGGACACCATCGAGCTCACAACCATCATGAAAACACAGCTCCCTGACTGCATTGCAAACAGCGCTTCAGCTAATTAAAAGCCAACTCATTGAAATATCTAATTGACTTTTCTGTGCAGAGAGCTTGCTCCAAAAGATCTAGCCTTTCTAGAAGGCACAGTTGGGCTCTGGATCAGGCCCTGCTGTTCTGCACCTTAGGCAGCCTCAGAGGGGAAACCACTGTACTTGTGTGATGATGGCTTCCAGGATCTTTAGCTCTCAGGTTCCTGGGTGCCCGGAGCTGATCCGTGGCCCTGTGGGTTATACTGGAAATTAAGCAACAACAAAAGAAACACAAACCATCAATCCTGGGTCTTACAAAAGAGAAGTAGGAGCAGACCTGCCCTGGGGCTGACTGGTGGAAAGCCACCGCTCTGCCTCACCTTCTTCACCTTCTGGGTGCCAGTGGCCCAGTGGGGACCCCTGCCCAACCCCCGAGGGGACTGAGTATTGCCTCTGCTTTGCATTTCTTTTCTTACGCTGCGTCTCACACCTTGTAGAGCTTTGTTATCCCCTCTGGAGGAACTGGGGAGAGCATTTAGCTTCTCCATTTCCAACTCCTCTCCCTGCCAACTCCCCACCATGCAACATCCCGCTCCGTTTTAAAACCAGTGCTGTCAGTCATACTGCACAAGCTGAGTTTTATTGGTCACAGTGAAAACCCAGCAAAAGCAAGGTCCCTTCTCAACCAAACCCCTCAGCAGCCGGCGACACACCGTTTCTATAGATTTAAGGTCTCTGTCTGTGCACAGCGATGCAGTGAAGTGAGGTGGTGGCAGGAGGGGAGCAGCACGAGATACCCCAATGTGGCTTCTTACTGCTCCATGAACTCTCTGAAGAGGTGATCTAGAGATCATTTCCAGCGTACTGGCCATGTTTGTATTTATTTATTTTTCCCCACTCCAAGAGCAAACCCTGGGGCATCAGGTATTCCGGCCGCTTGTGCTTTTTTCAAGGTTTGAAGCGTATTTGAGAGTTGCGTCCTCTCTTCAAACAGAAGCAGGGAGCAAGGCAATTCCTGCAAAGCAACCAACCCCATTCAAAAAGAAAATAAAAAATAAAAAAAAAAAAGAGGGGGAAAGAAACCTCCCTCCTTTCCAAAGGGGAAAAAAAAAAAAAAGGAAGATAAATCCAAACCAACCCCCCTGCGCCCCAGGGCTGGTAGAAGGTGTCCGGATCCCAGAATCTGTTGTGTTGGTGGGAAAAGCCCAGTGACCTCCAGCCACCGTCAGCAGCCTGACCGCCCTGTCCCGTGCTCACCAGGGCACTCCCTGGGCAAGGGTTCCTTGGCGTTGGCTCCTTGCCCCATCCCTCCCGCTGCAGAAAGGCCAGCGGTACTCGGTCTGAACTTGGTGATGCTCTGGGCGCTTGATTTTTCATCATGCCGAAGATGTGTTTTCTCCTTTAGCTGTTGCAAGTTTTGCTTTTTAAATTCACAGTCTGATCCGAGAGAGAGAGAGAGAGAGAGAGAGAATGAAGTAGAGGAGGAGGGAGAGTTTGGAGTGGGGAGGGAGGGAGTGCGAGGCACGCCGGGCTCTCCTTCTATGCGTAAAACTCCTCCTGCTTGTCAGGCTTCTGGTATGTCACATTGGCTTGCTTGGGCTCCTCCAGCGTGTAACTGCCCTCGTCCTTCTTCTTCATCCGATAGATGAGCAGCATGACCAGGAAGGCAGCGAAGAGGGCTCCCACCACGCCGCCCACGATCACCGCTGCAACACAGAGAAGTGGCACGGCTGTCAGTGCTGCCCCGCAGCCCCAGCCTGGCTTTCAGCACAAATAATTTGGGGGGGGATCATTTTGGATTCCAGCTTGGTTTTGTGCTTGCAAGTTTGCGAGCAACTTTTTTCCTGAAATCTACGGTTAAGAAAACTGAAAACTGAAGGTGAGGGGCTAATGCAATCACATAATTCCAGGAGCTTCAACAAGCTCCCAAGTGCAGCGATGCTGAAGGGTGGGTAGGACCTGAAGGCGTCTACTCTACAGCTGCACGGTGGGCAATGGACTTGCACGAGGCAGCCCGGGCACAGAGAGGTCCCTGCACAGGCTGTAACCTCACGCAAAGAGGGTGCAGAAAGTCCCCCAAAGAGCTGCTCATTTCGGTGCCTGCTGGCATCCACTACGCTCAGCTGAAGACCACCAGAACAATAGCTGCTTTGCCGTGCCATCTCCTCCAGCTCCCTTTAGCTGGCGGTGGGACACTGACACCTCTGCGCCATCTCTGATGTCCCTCTGGCTGAGACAAGTGGCCCTCCCAGGGCACCTCTCTCCTCCCCTGCAGTCAGAGCTGGCCGGGTGGTATTCAGCCAGCACCATAGCACATCTTTCCACTAATATCCTATTTTTTTCCTGGAAACCCATTTTAGCAAAAGCAAATTGTGCACAGCTCTGCACTCTCCTGGCAAAGACGTAAAGGGCCCTGGGAACCTGCCCAGCACAGGCCCTGGAGCTATTTTGGCAGGTGAGTGTGGGTTATCCCAGGCTCGACACTACCCCAATGCCCTCCAAAGACCGACCCCTCTCCTGGGGTACGGACAGCCCAGCTGTCTGTCGCCCCCACAAACACACCAGCTCCTCCCCCGCAAGCCCATGGCCTCCGGTCTCACCTATCAACACTTCTTTCCTCTCCAGGATGTTTTTCTGGGGGAGCTGAGCGGCCGAGTTACCGGAGTCTATCGTGTTGTCAATCAGTCCTGGCTCTGTGTTCTTGCCCAGCCCAGGTCCCGACAGCGGCGTCACCACAGCCATCACCTCGTTACCGAGCTCGGGACGAGTCGTCTCTTCCTCCTCCCGGATCTCAAAGTCCCCGCTGGGGCCGCTGCTGACTGGGACCTCCAGCTCGTTGTCGAGGACTGTTGTCACCTCCCCTGGCTCCATCTGGGAGAAAGGACAAGATGGAGCAGGGGACAAGGACCAAAGAGTGGTTCCTGCCTCCAGCAGCTCTGATGTGTCCAGAGAAAGGACATCACAGTACTGATGACTGGGTGGCCCTCTCAGCAAGGAACGTGGGGTATAACATTGGGGTGTCCCTTCCCTGTGTGACTGAAGTGGACAGTTATATTGCAGCAAGCAACACAACCCCACATCTTGATGGTCACTAAAAGGCTGAGGCCACCATGGCTGAGCTGGACCATTCTTGTCTGTCCCCATCCCAGGTGCCCTCGAGATGCACAAACTCTCACCTGTTCCCTGTAGCTTCCCCCACATCCCAGACCCTCATTTGGGCTCTCTGTCCCCGCTGTAGACTGATGGCTGGCTGAACCATCTCACAGATGCCTCCTTGCTAGACATGAAGTGATGCAACCGTTTGTGCTACAGCAACATAGCCAGCGTAAGGATCGGATGCCATTGGATGAACCCCAGGGGGGTCCCTTCCCTCTCCCTTTTCTCCCTTCAACCCGCTCTTATGGTTGCAGCCCTGCGGCACAGGGCAGGAGCAGGACGATGGGTCCTTCTCACCCAGGACATGGAGCCAGCCCAGGTCCCTGCTGTGGTCCCTGACCAAGACCCTTGGCAAGGGGGCGAACCCAGCCTGGATAGCAATCATGGGCCGGGCAGATGAGCCTCTGCATCTGCCTCCAGCACAACCCTGACCTATTCATTGCCTCCTGCGCAGCCCCACACCTGCAGCTCCCTCAGGGCCAAATTCCCCCTGACCTTCCCCCTTGTCGTGGCAGCCTGACCTGCTAGTGTCCACATGCTGAGCTGGACTGCACTGAGCATCCCCGAGCAGAACCTCCCCGGGATCCCCCCTTTGCGGGGCAAACAGCTCCCTCCACAGCTGCCTCAGGACGTTACAAATCAGGATTAGCAAAGAGCTCGATGGGCCGAAGCCGGCGCGGGCAAGTAGGAGCCCGCTCCATGTCACGCAGCCCCCAGCGCGAGCGCATGGCTCACTGCTTCCCACAAGCAGGCGTTTTTATGACAGAGATTAATTGAAGGCCAGCGAGAGCCCAGAGCACTATACATACATATACGTACACAGAAAAGAGGGACTAGTTTAGACCAATCACTCCACCTTTCAGTCAAAGTGGTTTTCAAAGATCCCCCGAGGGGTTCTGAATGAGAGATAGATCAGCGGATTAAATCCCCTGCTCAGGACACCCGACGGGCTGGAAACGCACTGTCAAGCTGTAATTGCGGAGCATTTGGGCCTCCCACTGATGGGCTGCGAGTTGGGAAATGGTACGATGAGCCCAGACGCCAAACCCAGAGGAAAGCCGCTCTTTCTCCATGGGGTGGTGGTACCCCCAGCCCTGCTCCCCTCCTGCCTGGGGAAGCTGCTCTGGAGCAGCTGGGCAAGGCAGAGCCGGGGGCACCGGGGTTGTGCAGCACACCCCTGGGTGCCCCCTATCAGCTCTCGCACCAGCCCCACCACCATGCTCTGCCCATGCTAGACCCCCCACCCTTTAATCTCCCCTCTCCGGCTCCCCAGATGTTCCACTCTCCACAGAGCTGGGAAGAGCCCAACCTGGCTTGACCTCCCTCTGAGCAACTGGCTCAGGACAGATCTACCCCAAAGGCTTCCCATCACCATCACTTGGCTTCAAACGTGGCCCACAAGTCCTTTAGCAGGCGAGAAGGGCGACTGCCTCCTACCTGGGGGGCTTCTGTGGGCGGCAGCGTGGCAGGACTGGATGGCAAGGCAGTGCTTTTTTCCGTGAGGTCTGCAGTCCTGGAGGTGCTTGGTTTTGGCAGGGACCTGGGCTTGGCCGTGCTGGTGGGGACAAGCTGTGATGTGGCCACCTCTGTTGGTGTGCTGGTTTCGAGGATGGAGGTGGTGGGTGTCTCCAGGGTGGTGGCCTGGGTGGTAGCTGCCTTGGTGACAAAGGGGAGCAGGAACCTCCGGACAGTGGTGGGCTTGGCAGTGGCCATGGTGGTGCTGGTGGTGGTCGTGGCTGCGGTGGTGGTGGTGGTGGCCGTGGTGGTGGTGGTCGTGGTGGTAGGCGAGTCGCTGGCAGTGGTACTGGTGGTAGTTGCTTTCCAACTGGGGATCACTGGTGTCTCTGTCATCCTGGGGATATACAAGACGCTGGTTGTCTGCTCAGGGGTGGTGTCCTCAGCAGGGAATGTTTCAAAGGGGGTTGCCACGGGCTGCACTGAGGTGATGGGCAGCACAGCCGCCGTGGTAGGGAGCGTGATGGATGTGTCCGTGGTGAGGCTTACTGCCGTCTCGAGCCCCGACTCCTGCTCAAAATCTGAAAGAGAGTGAGAAGAGCAAAGGGTGAAGCTGCTGCTGCCCCAGCATTTCCCAGGGCTGGCACCCACCTGACCTCATCCCCCCAGAAAATGAGAGCATGGACTGGTTACGGGCTCAGCAGAAACCAAGGGCTGCAAATTCCCATGTAGTGGCCAAAGCCCTTCTCTGGGGTCAGTGAAACCTCTAGAACATTGGCACATGCTGTCGTGCTGGGGAAAGGTTAATCCTGCCCAGTAGGACCAGAGACTGAAATGGGAAATGGAGTCACTTTGAGCCCAACCTTTGGGACCATTCCCTTTGGTTTTGTCTAGGAGAAGGCAGGAGGGTGGCTCCAGAGATGGGCAAGGGGCGATCCCCTCCCTCGCATCCCACGGCAAGCCCCTCTCCTGTCCCACCAAAACCCACGGTCAGGCTCCCCAGGGACCCTTCCCCAGGAGCCCCGCAGCTACTTACACCCTGAGCCAGAGCCCGAGTAGACATCGTCCAGTTCATCGTCCCCAAAGGGGTCATCGTCCCCGGAGCCCTCCAGGTCCACGGGCCTCTCGTAGTTCTCGTTGCGCCAGCGCTGAGCCTGCAGCCAAGTGGGGAGAGATGCGTGAGCAGCTCCAGCCTGACCGAATTAAGACCAGTCCCTGCACAGACACCCCCAGACAGCCCTCACGGGGTGATGCACAGGTTGAACAGGCCAGGGAAAAGCAAGACCAAGGGAGCAGAAGCGCAGGCAGTGCTCTCCAGCTGAACCACCCAGGACCGTGTTGTTTTCCCCCGAAACAATTCACTGCTGCAAATCTTTCAGACAAGCTGACATTTTGTGGAGAGCTCACATTGACTCCAATAACATTTCCCATGGAAATGAGCCCTCTGGAAAAAGGGGGAAAAAGAACAACAACTGCTTTTGGAAACTGTTAGAAAAATTATCAGTTTGGTTCTCCAGCTTGCTATTGTTTCATTTTAAACGATTTTCATGTGATTCCTGGCGCAGGCGTGACAGTAACGCACACTATCAGCTGCCGTAACTTGGTAAGTCTCAATATGAAACAATATCAGACTTCAAATATTCCACTGCTCTGCAGCGCCGCTAAAACTTGAAGAGCCCTTGCTAGTAGGGCTCTTAAACATCTTGTTTTCCAGATCAAAGTGTTGCAAGGAAACAGTTTGACACTTCATTACAACCCAAACAAGGAGGCTTTGATCTGCAAGATAGCATCAGATGTTTCAAGATGTAACAAGCCAGGTTAGTGCTTAAATTTAAAATAAAGGAGTAGAAGGGTCCCCTTCACTTATTAGAGCATTTTACCTCTTGACAACAGCTTCAAGTTTCTTTGTTTTCATTCCAGATTGGAACAAAAAGGAATTTTGAAATGTCAGAAGGTCTTATGGCATAGAAATTTGGGACTTAACTGGCATTTTTGTCCCCACATCTCTTCTCCTGGAGCCCATCAGCTGGCAGGGGAGAGAAAACCCAGCAGCCCTCAGCTGCAGCGAGGTGCTCGGGACTGGGAGGTTGGAGGACACTTCCCAGGGGCTGCAGGCTGATCACTGCCCGGTGCCCAAGCCAAGGAGATGTCTGCTGCCCAAACCCTGCCTATATAGTCACTGGGTTGCTGCAGATGTACCACTTGTGTCATACACCCACAGTGACAGCACGAGCACATTCCTGAGGACATAAATCTCTTGGGAAGATCAAGGGGAGTTGGGCTTTTAAGTGTCTGTCTCTCCTGAAAGCACTGATGAGCTTTTTCAGGCTGGATCTATTCCTTTATCTCAAGTGATAGCAGTGCTCTCCCCTATCACTGCAGCCACTGGTTATATCCTGCCAGTCTCCAACGTGCTGTGCACTTTCCAAACTTCCTGGGAAGACTCAGTCTTTGCCCCAAAGATAATGCACCATCCTGGAGTTTCAAATACACAGTCACCAGCAGCTCACTGAAAAAGTCTGTTATCCACCAGAATTAATCCGCAGGGAAGTGGGAATCATGTGGCCCCTTGCCGAGCCACAGAGGCCAAACCCCACTGCAGCATGAGGCTGGAAGTGATGTGCTCTGAATCTGGGAGTTGGTGCTGATGAACCCTGCAGAGATGCTGGAAAGCCCAGCAATGGTCACAGTGCTGGGGAAACAGCCTGGAGAGAGGATGGACCAGGAGAGATGGGACGGAGGCAGGGAGTAGCCAAGAGTGAGGGGGACACATCCCTGCGAGGCAGAAGCTTGCTTTCCCTCCTTGGAAATCAAGGTGTCACCAATGGGTGACAAGCGAGATGAGCTCGGTGTTGCCAAATGATTTCAAATAATGCTTTGCTCTGATCTATGGAGGAACAGGCTCCAGCTCCTGGAGAGGAGATGGTAAAAAGCAGGGAAAAACTGATGCACCAAGGATCAGTGCAAGTGATTTTGCTAAATAAGTGATGTCTCACCAGCGTGCAACAACAAAATAAATAAAATGCAATAACAAATAGATGCCCAGGCAGGATCTGCTGTAGCCCAGGGGAAAGGCAGTGGATAGATGTAAAAGACCCCAAAAACCACCTTTGGTTTCACCATGCAAGTTTTCCATGACTCCCCAGCACTGACTCCAAAACCTTTGGGTCAATGTCCCTCCTGGATCAGCAGGACAAAGCTACGGAGCTCACCCACTGCGAAACAGCCCATCCAGGACTCCTCTGTCCCTGTGTCCAGTGCAGGGAAGCCAAGGACCAGGAGATCCCAGGGGACATGCAGGGGCTGGTTCAGTGTCTTTTGAAGGCTGATGGGGTGCACCACCCATAGGAGCCCATAAATTATGAGACAGGCCACCAAAACTGATGGGAAGGCAAGGGAAAAAATGCAAGGTTTGAAGGATGGGAGGAAGAAATATTTGGAGTTGCTTTTATTTGCCTTTTGATTATTACACCAAAAATATTGAGGCTTACTGAGAAACAAGGAGACCACTGTGCAGGTGCTCCCCAGACCACCCCTCACCCCTGCCAGCTAACCCGGGCGAGCTCCCCGAAGGCCAGATTCTCTCTGTGTGACCTGCAAAGCCTCACTGTAATGGAAGCCACATGGCCCAGCTCCATTGAGCCCATTTCTCCCTTAAATTGGAACCAGGCGAGGCAGCTCCAGCCACCAACTCCCGGCTCCCCATCCTTGGACCGGGAAACGAAAACAGAAGCACACAGCCCCACCATGCCACGCCAGCCCCCATCCATCCATCCATCCATCCATCCCACAGGGTGGAGAGACTCAGCACAGCCAGCATGCGTCCTGGATCTGCTTTGCCCAGGAGAAAAGCCTGGAGCGATGCAGCGAGGGCAAATGGGTAGATGCCGGTGAGAATTTTCCAGCCCCAAATCCAAAAGCAAACCTTCCCATGAGTATAACACCCCCATATTTTGCTCACACAACAACCCGGCCCAGCACCTGCCTGCTCAGCACATGGCCGGGGAGGAGTCCCCAGGCACCGCTGCCTGCTTCCAGCATCCTCCCAGGACACCGACTGATTCCGTGGTCCAACCTGCAGTGTGTGGCTCCCCAGCGTGATGCAGATTTGGAGCTGGGAACCCTTCCGCCAGGTCTTTCTCCTCCCCAGATCCGCACTCCCTGCACTGTGCAAACACCTTGACTCCCTCCAGGTTGAGGGATCAGGATCCACACCACAGCCCCACGGGGATCCATCTCCCGGAGACTCTGACTGCAGCAGGAACAACTTCACAGCAATAAAACACTTCACAGGGCCAAAACTCACTCTCCGGAGACAACTCCCTTGATGTGAGAGACGTCTCTCCCACGCCTGCCCCTCACACACCAGCCTGCAGAGATGTTCTCAGCCAGGTTTTGCGCTGTGGATTCCAGAGGATCGGCGACGATCAGTGCAGTTCATACCAAGGAGGGACTACAGCAGCCCACAGCACAGGGCAGCCCACCAGCAGGCCAGCTCCAGCTGCTGCCTGGCCAGCTCAGTGCATGTAATACCAGCTCCTGCACGACCAGGCGCAACGCTGCTGTTGCACTGCAATATTCATGAAGCTGCAGCGTTCCTGCTGCTCAGGGAAGGTGAAATGGGACCTAAAGTAGGATGGCAGAGAGTCTCCCTTCTCTTGCTTGTCCGCAAGTCTCCAGAGGCTGCTCCCGAGCCACTCCTGCGTGCAGGGGGAGCTCGTGATACAAAACCATGGCAAGCAGCAACAGATGCTGGACAACCCTTTCCTCCTCTACAGCATCTTTCATCCTAGCATCTGCCCAGCATAAACCCCTAAATAACCACACAGTCAGGACCAGGCATGGGGGGACCCCCTGACTGCAGTAAGCACAGCCCCAGCCCAATAAGCTTCACAAAGATTTATTGATAAGGCTTGTGAAACATCTCCAGGTGTTCCTGGTGCAGAGCAGGGGTGTTTGGCACACGGCTGTTCCCAAAAAAGCCCCCATACCGCTCCTCTCCCGAGGCACTGACGTAAACCTCTTCCTGGAGGAGGAGGCTGCCCCAGCTACAGCCCTGATGGTATTAGGTCAGGCTCATGTAATAAATCTTGGGAACAGTTGGTGTTTATTTGGATTTACTGCTGCTTAGATCGTTAATACTCTACGTGCACCAAGCCCCGCAGTCATGCACGGCCCCCAGCCTCCCCCCAGCATCGAGGGGGCTGCTCCCCCTTGCACGGCTGGGATGAAGCGGAGAGGAATGGTGATTTTGCCAGCCCGGGAAGTCACAAATCATGCAGGATGGCAGCTCCCACCTCCCGACCTGTGGCTGCCTCCCCATCCATCACAGCCTGCATCGCAGCAAAGACACAGCTGGCTGGATTTGTCCCAAAAGAGAAACTTCACTCAGACTTTATCCCCAACACAGCAGGCTCCACGTGGTCAGAGCAAGGCTGGAGGGAGCCCGCTGGCAGGACCCTCCGGGGCGTGCTGGATCTGTCCCTTGCCACCTCAGGTCCCCAGGGATGGTGTCACGGACTGTCCCAACCCCACTGCAGGAGGGACAGGGCTGCCACCCCAGCGGGAACCCCGGCACTGGGCGAAGCCTCTGCAACCACCGAGGATTGCCAGCCCCAAGAGAGGGTTTTCCATGGCACGAATTTCGTGCCTGCCTAAGGCTGGGAGTCACGCGAGCCGCATCCGCACCCTTGATCAATCTCCTCCCACGGTCAGGATGGGGGGACCCGCTCGCAGGACTCCCAGGTCCTCTGTGCAGCCCTCTCCGGGTGTCCGATGCAACGCTGAGCCAGGTGGGCAGAGGCTCCTCAGGGCAGGGAGGAAACCTCAGCACGATGCTCGTCCTGGCTGGTGCCCCCTGCCCCATGCCAGCCCCTGCCCTGCCCTGCCCTGCCTGCAGCAGGATGCCGAGGGCCACCGATTAGCCGGCTTGAGCCAAGGGACAGCAGCTCCCATCCGTGCAATTACAACTTCCCAGCTAATGGCTCTTGGCAGGGGCGTTCGTTAACCAGCTCAGCCCGTGCTTCCCCCAGACGGGCTTCATTAGGGAAATTAAACCAGGGGTCAAGGGAAAGCTGCTGGAGGCACCGGGGCCCAAGACGCCAGCTGGGCCTGGGGGGGTTGCATCACCTTTGGTGATGTCCAAGTCCGTGGGAGGTGAAAAGGAGCGGAAAGGTTTAAATGTGCCCTGTGAGGTGCTGGTTCTCTGCCGGGCCATGCTCAGGACTGTCCTGCAGAAAGGGAACCGCTCGTTCCATGTCCCCATGGCTCAGCCCATGAGCCAGTCACTGCCGTGCCAGCCATGGGGGCAGCCCAGGCCACGATCCAGCTCTGGCATCATCCAGACCCCGATCGCCTGCCCTACTTCTACTCCTCCAGCGTCCAAAAATGTCACAGATCTGCTGCTATATAAGCAAACCCCAATGCAAAGCGGTCTCCATAAGGCAGGGCCAGAAAGTCAAATTTCAATAAACATTCCTCCAGTGCTCTAAATGACCCCAAATCAGTGCCAGACCCAAAGGATTTGGATGTCAGCAGCTCTGGAGGTGACATGGCCACTACATAGAGCTCGGATAAGAAAAACATCCCCTGCTTGATCCCAGAGGACTCTTTTGCTCCTGCAGCCGCCACAGGGCTGAGTGAGATCGGCAGGCAATGACGCCCACCCGGCCGCTCACTGTCCCCTTCGATGCCTCCGCTCCGCGGCTTGGCTGGACCGGCCAGGAACAGCAGTCAAGGGGCCACAGCAGCACAAATCACACCCAAATCCTGTGCTGAGAGCCTTGGGAAGGGAGAGCTCAGGCCCTTTGGCTCGGCACCGTCGGAGCTGAACAGGGAGATTAGAGAGGCTTCAGTCCCTCTCCGTCATCTATGCCACCTAACCCCCCCAGCACAGCGGAAGCCCCATCTCACCCTCTCCTCTCCTCTCCCTTTATCAAGGTGGGTGACACCATTTTACAGGTGAAAAAAATGTAAAGCTCAGGAAAAGGGCCCCACTGACACACTCAGCCCTCCCACGAGCAGCTCTCCACATACACCAGAGGATTTTGGGACTTAAAACATGGGGAAACCAAGGCACGGAGGGGACCTGCCCGCCACCTCTGTGTACGGTCCAGACCCCTCTGCATCTTTGGACGTGTCCTGGGACACGGGGACTGGCTGGTTTGGGTCTTCCTAAATTCCCTGCACACCCTTGCTTGCACGTCCCTCCTTCCCTAGGCAGGGAGGATTAGGGTGTTATATTTTTTAGGGTGTTTCCACTCCACAGCAGGGCTTTCGCAGAGATTCTTAAAATTCCCAACACCTGCCCCGAACATTAAAGCCCAAGCGTGCTGCCATTGCAAAAGCAATATTCACTGCTGAGTGTCTGGCTTTCACACCGGGAGGAAGGGAGCTTTATAAATCAATCCATCTTTAACCACGGCGAGAGGCTGGTGAAGCTCCCCGGGATGCTCTCGGGCCTTTTGCCGGTAGCCATTGGCATGGCAACGGTCGCCATGGAAACCATCTCCTCCATGGCGACGCATCCATCGCTGGTGCGGGGCAATGGGTGGTGTTCTCCAGCGCATCCACCCAAACTGGGTCTGGGGTCTGCTTCCCCGGGGGTGTCACGGGGAAGGAGGAATTAAACGGCCTCATGGGGTGGGCTAAGGGGGGGGAGAAAGGGAGAAGAGCCGCCTCTGAAAGCATGGAGGAGCTCCCACGGGAGCGGTCCGGGTGGGGGAGAAAACCCAACTCGAGTCCCAGCATCTGCTGTCTGCGGGACTTTGCAGAGGGTCAGAGCATCTCCCCGCACCCCAAAAGCCCTGGCTGGGATTTATCTGCCCCAGTCTGGGTGGTGGAAGTGATTGAAGGCTGTGGGTGTTTCTAACCTTCCTGGCTGTGTACAGAAGCTCTAGAGTTTTCCCTGAAGGAATCAGAAGGGAAATAAAAAAGGATTAAATTTGGTGGTTTCTAAGGTAGTCGGGATGCAGGTTTGCTTCGTGCCCGGAGCTTGGGCTGGTGGTGATGGGGGACAAAGCTGGGTGGTAAAATCCTTTCCCTGGCACACATCTAAGGCTCATTGGCAGCGTGCACGGAAAGCAGAGCCAAGCAACCCCGGGGTGAAGCAAACCCCAGGAAAGCATCACAGCCTGAGGAGCCCACACGCCTCTTCCGACCGAGTCCGGCCGCAGCCCCCAGCACCACACCTGGGGTTTCGGATGGGAAGGTTCCTGCTGCAGGGAGAACTGGCAAGCTGGGGATGGAGGCGATTTTATCCCATGATATGGATGTCCACAGCCACGCAGCAGCCACCGGCACAAATCTGGGGCATGAGATGGGGCCAAGGCAGGGGAAGGGACGCATGTGGAGAGCATCAGCAGGAATGCAGGGGACCAGCCTGCTCCACATCCTGACAGGTGGGCAGTTAAAGAGGAAAAGGAAGATTGAATCAGTGTAAAAGCAGCCTGGAGAATGGGACGGGATGGTGCAGACGAGCACGAGGATCAGCTCACCGTCCTGTCCCTTGATGTCAAGCAAAGGCTCTTGTCCAGGTCTCTGCATCCCATCCCCTGCCCATCCTGCTTGCAAACTGAACAGCAAAAACAGAAAGCCAAAGCCTCGGTGCTCTTGCTAAAGGTCTGTTTGCATTTCTACCCAGTGAGACAGCTTTGGGAAGCCCAAACCCCTGCTCCCAGCAGCAGACCTGCAGCCCTGCACGCTGCAAGGCCAAGGGGAGAGGACGAGGTGGGCAGAAGACTGCCCTTGCCAGGACGGAGCAATGCCAATGGCAATGGCAGCGTGCAAGAGCAACAGCGACCCAGAGCGTGTCTCCTCAGGGAGCTGCTGAATCTGGTCGCGTTGGAAAGCTCGGAAAGATGCAGCCACGGTCAGCAATCCGTCAGGGGCTGAAAGCCGTTTTCTCCGGGAAAACACATATAAACTGAGAACATATCGCAGGAAAAGCATAAATCATTTCTATATTTTCCATGGGATATTTTCAATTAATTACCCCTTGAAAGCACCTTTTTGGTGTTTTATACAGAAAACCTTAATAACTCATCCCAACACGTGATTTAATGATACTATAAACAGTTGAAATAATATTAACTCACACATAAAGTTGGAATGAAAACATTGTTTCTGAACCTTAAAGACTCCACATCTCTTTTCCCACTACGAAAAAATCACTGAATTTCCACTCTTCGATCCAAGGCTGCGAGTTAAAAATAAATCTGTTGGAAAGCTGCTCCAGACAGCATCTCAGTGTCGCCAGGACCCGCTGCTTCGGGAAAAGACCTCAGTGTCCCAGCGTGGTCAGCCCCAGCCAAGTTTTTGCCCGAGGACTGGTGCTAGAGACCACCAAAGCTGCTTGAGACAGAGATGCACATGGCAAAGCCGAGGAGGCTGGGCTAGAAGGCAGTGCCGCAGCATGGCTGCAGCTTGGGGGTGCAGGATGCTGGTGGAAACCGGGGGGCTGATGCTCACGGCCAGCAGAGATCCCACTCACAAAACATGGTCTGAGCTCCGGCGAGCAGCAGCCAGTTATTTTGTGTAACTTCATTCTTTCCCAGATTAATTAAGCCCCTGAATAACAGCTGCCTAAACCCCAGTGCATTTTGATTTAATAGGCCGGTTATTTTATGCAAGTAAAATAATCATTAACATTTACCAAAGAACAGCAATTATTCTGGCTTTGTATCGATTCTCCGCTGCCAATGCAGGCAATGCTGTGAGGAGCCAGGCTGGGTGCGGGCGCATCCCAAAACCTGCGTTCGGATGCGTATGCTTGTGAGTGTTTAATCATCACTCGGGGAATATAATGAACCACCGAGTCCGGGTACCCTGGACCAGGCTCAGCTCTTCAAACAGCATCTCTTCCTCCTCCTCCTTGGGATCATCTGTCTCCACCATCATTTTTTATCCCAATTCTTCAATGGATTAGTGCCAGATCCTACTCCACTACACAATAAATATCCCCGAGCCAGGCCTGGCATGAAAAATAACAAATCTCCCGATGTAAATTGTTGCTAACACCTCATCTCTCAGCACGCTCTGCTTTTTACCGCCGGGGAGATGGAGGAGAAAAAAAAAGCACACACACAAACAAAAGTCCCCACCTCCTGCTGCATGCAAAATGCCAGATGAAGAGGCACAAAAGAGTCCAGCGAGGCTTTGCCACGCATCGGCTGGGATTGCATCAGGTAGTCCAAGTGGCTTCTCGGGGCTCCCCTGCTGTGGCAGGTCCCCCCGCGCCCTAAGCACCCCTGGGGACTGCTGTGTTTGGCTCCTGCTGCATTGGCAGCAGTTCAAAGCGTGGCCCTTTGCCCCACGGCTGCAGGTTTGGCCAGAGCTGATGGAGCACTTGGCTGGAAATGATACTCTTGGCAGATGCGGGAGCAGGGCAGAAGGTTCCCCCAAGCCTGGGTGTAGGGGAAAAGCCAAGTCAGAGCTGGGCTCTACAGTCCCCCTTGGTACCCTGGAGTGGGGAGATACCCACTTGCTGAAAAATCCCAAACCTGCGATGCCCTCCATCCTAAAGAGAGCATCCTGCTAACCCAGGCAGGGCAACGGAGACAACCTGCATGGGATGGAGCAAAACCAGCCAGGCTGGCAGGCAGGGATGGGCAGGGCTCAGGCAGCCAGGATGCCCACACCCCCAGCTCTGCCGCCTGCCCTCCTCCACCTCCTCGCTCTACCTGGCCAGGCCGATTTCTTTTCCGCCCCGAAGGATTCACGGTGTGCTCCAGACTCATTAATTCCCATGGGTTTGCGCATTGCCATGGCGACGCAGGCAGCCCCAGGAAAATCCTGCCCTTGCCGGCACACTGCCCGCGGACCCCAGGCCACCATCCACGGATGCTCACGGTGGGTCTCAGCCCCCCCGGCTCCATCCACCGTTTCCTTCCTGGGACTCGGGAGCCGCCGCCGTCAGCAGGAACTCCCCCCCAGTCATTACAGAACTGATTTAATTTGCTCTGCTCCATAATCCTATTGCAGCTTAACATACAAAACTGCCTCGAGCTTTTCTCACCTTCCACAAAGGCGCATTTCAGAGCTCGCTCCCCTCCCTGAGATTCAGCTCTCCAAAGAGCTGCAAAATAGGACTTTTTTTTTTTCCTTCCCTGCCCTTCCTCGAGCGCTTGGCACAGTGACTGCTGCTGTGTCTGTTAAACACCTCCCCGGCAGCCTCCCAGCAGCAGGACATTGCTAATTGGCACTTTGGGATTCACACGCTCCCCATCTCACCTCCAGCTCCTCCGCAGAGACCCAGTGGCACAGACGGGCCCCCGGGAGCGCTCGCCCTACCCAACCCGGGGGAAGATGGTCCCGTGCTCCGTATCCAGGCCATGCAGATGGAGTTCGGCCAAGACAAGCATCTTCAGTGCTGTCGAGGGGCAGGGACCTGTGGACTTGACCACATGCTTGGGTGGCATGCACAGGGGACAAGTCATTGCATGCCTCCGTTTACCTGCCTGCGAAATAGGTGCAAATAATGGAGGACAGGGGAAGGGGACAGGCAGGGGCTCCTCTCCCATCCCCGAGGCTCTGGGGACAATGGCGCACCTCTGCAGAGGGACATCCACATCTCACACCCCGCTGTCCCAGCAGCTCATGTTTCTCTGCTCCCCCAACCCCTGGCTGCAACTCTGGGCTGATAGCGTTTCCTCACCAGCCAGACATATAAAAGGGTGAGCCGACTCCCGGGGGAGACGGAGAGGCCGGCAGGATAAGTGTCCTCTGTGCCATGGATTATATCATGTCTGCTAGTGCCGATGGGCAGCACACTGCGGGAAAGGGCATCGTCAGCCCTTGCCTCAGTTTCCCCCTTCCCTGAGGACCGTGGGGGAAAGGCGCAATGTCCTCTCCAACCAGAACTCAACCTCCTGATGTGGAATGACAGCAGGGACGAGCTGGAAGGCAGAGCTGGAGGGGGACAGGCAGACGGGTCTGCTCAGGGCTTGGTGGTTTATTCTGCGTCTTGCTTTAACCTTGCCAGAGCCCCAGCGCACAAGACAGCCTCGCTGTTAGAGCGGATATTAAAAAAATCAAATTGAGACTTGAATGACGCCAGGGGCCACCATCACGTTAAAGAGAGGTTTGGGGTTGGAGTTTTTCAGCCGTGCAAATGTCGTGGTGGCCAGCACTGCTGGGAGCATCCCCTGGGCTGGGTCCCACGGGTGAGTGCTGGCCTCGGGCTGGATCCTGCAGCTGCCGCTGGGCACAGGGTGAAGGGACCTTTCCTTATGGAAGGGAAAAAAAAACCCAAAACCCATACAGATCGAAACAGGTGGAGTTGGAGATGGCGTTTGCAAGCTGGGAGGGGAATGAAGGGGCTCCTGCCCGTGGGGAGGGGGCTGGGGGGGGAGCAGAGCCCTGGTCTCCACTCCTAAGGGGTGCAGAGCACCCACAAAGCCAGGGTGGGTGCTGCGAGCTGGGACCATGGCCAGCGAGCCGGACAGCCAGGCTGGTGGCAGGTGAAGGTCTCCAGCCTGGCAAGAGCCGCTCCCGTGAGCTGGATGTGTGCCGGCTCTGATGGCATTTCTCCTCCCGAGCTCTTTTTCAGCCTTTTCTTTTTTCCTTTCTTTTTTTTTTTGTTTTCCTCCTTTATTTTCTTTCCTTTATTTTTAACCTTTTCCTTTTTCCCCTCAATTCCATGCTCCAGGACCCAGGGCGTTGACGAAACCTCTTTGCTCTCCCCAGCAGAGAGACAGAGAGAAAAAGCTCATTTCCAGCCCCCTTTACTGGAAAGAGAAGACCAGAAATTTGCACCTTAATGCCTCAAAACTAGAAGCAAAAAAAAAAAACCAAACACCAAATACTCGAGAGCTTTTAAGCCAGACCTGAGATGCAAGAGGAGCTCAATGGAAAGTTTTGCACACCCAAAGTTTTGTCCCATAGAGAAACAAACCCAACGCTGAGGTGCTGCGGGGGCACACGGGTGGGGAAGAACTGGGGTGCGGCACCTCGCTGGGAAGCAGCCTCCTCTCCCCTAATTACTGTCCTGATTACACCTGAGAGGCTTTCGGTGGGGACCTGAACTAATTATTCCCACTTAACGTGACACTTTCATGCATCCTCCTGCCTGTTGCTCATTGCGGGTGGGTGAAAATAAAGGGGTGTTCTCCAGTCCCAAGGACCGGCCAATTCCTTTTGGTCAGTCACTAGAGGTTTAGCCCTTGCAAAGCCACCGGCAGTGCTGGCTGCAGCCGAGCGCAAAGCCTGTCTACAGCTGGGTGGTTTTGGGCAACAGCTTGAGCTCCTCAACGCATCCAAATCTCCCCAGCCAGATGGTTGGGCTGATTACACGCTTCCCGGGTCACCCGAGGGCAACGCCAGCGTTTCCACAGGCCCACCAGCTCCCAAGTGAGGAGAAAATATTTATTCTCCCGGTCTCATTTAGGGAACGAGGTTTGGGGGTTTTTTCCCCCTTCCACCCTATTTGCTGCCAACAGGAGCCCATTTGCTTCCCTTCTCCGTGGCCAGGGAAGGATGAACACCACAGCTGGAGAAAAGCCACTGCCGTGCACCCAATGTGCATGATCCACCTGGAGCAATCGGGTCTCTCCAGGTTCAGTTTTTCTTTACAACCCCAGCAGCAGAAAGAGGGGAAAAAAAAGAAGTGCCAGGATGGTTGGATGCACGGCGCCTCGGACACTGGCGTCCTTGTTCTCCACCGGCCATGCTGCACGGTCGGAGCGGGGGAAACCTAATCCGGCTCTCTCCCTGCTCAGATTTCCCAGCTCTTCCATGTTAAAGCACTGACGAGGCAGGCAGCAGCGCTAACAAAATATTATGGTGGCGCCAACCCTCAAGACGCAACGATTTAATGCCTGGTGCATTAAAAGCAAGGCAGGGATGGAGCGAGGTTTTGCACGTGCTGCGCTCCCATTTATTGCAAGCCCCTAAGCTGGGACGGACTCGGGCAAAGGGGTTAATCCTTGTCGAGATCATCCTGAGGACAAGACCCCAAAGCAAAACCCAGGGAAGAACGCACGGGTGACTGGGGTGCGGGGGTAATGCTGGGGCCATCAGGCTCCCAGTGAGGTGCACTGATTTTCTGGGGCTGATGTGCCACTATCGTGGGTGGAAGGCACCTGATTTTGGGGGTGTCGAGAGGGTTAATCAATCAGCACTTGAAAGATGCGCAAATACCAAGTGTTGCTTGCTTGACACTTAAATACCCGAATTTTTTGCACCTTAGAAATAGATTGATGGGTGATTAGATTCAGAGCAACCAGGTGTTAGCGCTGCAAAGGGGGTGTGAAAACCCCAGCTCAGGCTCCTTGCAAACAGCGAGCGGTTTTCAGCATACGTGGAAGTGCTTCTCACCTCCGAGAGTAACCCAATTTCTGCTGTCTTGCCTCATCATTCAGCTCTCCAACAAGAATTACAGCAGGGTGGGGAGTTCACACCGGACTCCCTGCCCTCCCTGCCGTGCCCAAGGAGGAGAGGTAATGCCACAAAGCAGAGAGAGGCCAGCAGCCAGCCTGGGGCCACATTCTGGCTCTACTCAGTTCCTCTGGGCACGACAGCATCCATCCCGGCTATGAAATTCATTTCAGCTGCATCTTTTCGGCTGCAAAATCAGCCTGCCTCCCTCCAAAAGTGCTAAGGAGGAGGTCGATGTTTCCCACCCCCAGCAGATCACTGCTGGAGCTCCTCAATTTAGGAAAAAAAAGGTATTTCCTCTTTCTAGTCCATGCACAAAGAGCCCTCAGCCTGTATTTATCTGCCCTGAACTTTATCTGCTGCAGTTATTCGTCTGGAAATGTAATCAATCTCCCTTCCAACGGCACTGGCCCCTTCAGCTCGGCAGCTGCACAGCAACCCTCCCCTCTCTGCATCCAGAGGCATTAAGCAATCAAATGTGATGTGTGATAAAGAAAAATAAAAATGCAATTAAAAAAAACCAATTTTCCCCGCATGGGGTAGCTTATGCATTTGTTAAAACTCTGCCTTTTTGGATGTTGCCCTGTTTTGTGCAAAAGGAGGAGAAACGGTCCCAGGGGACCTGCCAGCTGCAGGAGCACCGGGACAGCCCCCAGCAATGGGGTCACCCCAAACACAGCCACCACCGGGACAGGGCACAGCAGCTGGGACACCGGGATCTGGTTCCCCATGCATCGTGTCTGGAAGCGCTTAGGCTCTGCACCGTGTCAATAAAGCTAAGGTTTCGAGATGAAAGAAAATGTCTTGAATCTGCCGAAGATCAGAGCCTTGACCTGAGGGTTGCCCATCTCTGGTTACTGCTCCTTGCCCAGGAAACACCGTCAGCCCCACAGGGCTCGGCTTACTGAGAAAATAAAAGTGCTGGAGGCTTCAAGCCTTATAAATGAGCAAAGCTTCTGCCAGTGGACAAAGCCACTCCACGCTCTCACTGCCCCCGCACCGGGAATGGGGGACTTGAAGGCTTTTTGCATGCGGTGGGAAATGTTTCAAGGTATCCGGTCCGCGTGCAATGGGTGTATGCCTGAAAGGGGGTTATGTTGCTGGAAAGAGTTGTTCAAATATTTATAGTGTGAGCCTCCTTGTTTCCTGCCCCCAGATGAAGTCCTCTTAATGAAATGTAACTAAACAAGCCGCTTCCATTCTGCCTTTCCAACGATAATTACGGCTGATACAGTAAGCGGGATGGCAGCGTTTCAACACCCCGCCAGAGATGAAAACCAGCGTCCTTAAGGCAACATCTACCAGGCAGCGTCAGCCCCAAAGCTTTGGGAAGAGGGTTTGTATTTCAGTGATGTGACCTCGCCGGGGACCCCAGCACCCATCCGCCCAGCTGGGCTGTTCACGGGTCCGAAATGGCATCACTGGCCCTGAAGCAAAAGCCCCTCTGTGCCGCTGGCTGGGGAGAGCCGCCGGGTTCGTCCCAGCCCCTGATTGCTGTTTACCCTCTTCCCTGCGTGGGATATTACCATCATCACAGCAGGTATTTAATTTTGTCGTGGAATAAGCAGCCGAAGCGAAGCAGTGGGACCATGTGCAGGGGTGGAGGCTGCACGCGTTGGCGCTGGTATTTGTCATTGAGTTGTCTGGAGGGAAATGCCCCTTACAGAGCCTCTGCTGGTACCCCATCCCAAAGCACTTGGTGATAGAAGGGGAAAAACATCCTCCTGTGCTTGACAGGAAGATGGAAACTGAGGCACAGCAAGGGAATGGATGTCAGTGGCAGAGTCCAGCATCTTCTTAATAAATAAGGGCAGCCTTTGCTCTCCTCCATCTTCTCAAGCTGGCAGGGGTCGGTCGGACACAGCAAGATGTCCCAGTGCGTAGGGCTACCAGTAGAAAGCAGGTTCAAGTCCTTGCTCCACCATGTTTCCTTCACCCCTTGGTCAAAGCCCTTTGCTTTCCTCCAACACTGCACAGTTTGAAGACGGGTCACTTCGGCAGCAAGAAGGATTTCTACCCCTTCAACGCTTGCAAGAGCCCAGGGCAGCACTGTGCCAACAGCAGAGAAGATGGGTTGCGTGCTGGGTGCCGTGCCCGCTGGGTGCCGTGCCCGCTGGGTGCATCACCAAGGACAGCCACCCAACATCAATTCCCCTCTCCTTGGGGGAGGAGATGTTGTGTTTCCCAAGGAGAGGAGGTCTCCAGCAGCAGGAGGAAGCAGTCAGTGGTGCTGATGTCCACCATGGATGGATGAACCCTGGGAATGGCTGAAGGCAAATCCCTGCATCCAGCTCCGGCCAGGCTGGAGGCTGGGCGGCACCTGCAGAGCTGAGCATCTCCAGCCTGGGCACCTCAAAGCATCCTGCCAGCAGGATCAGGGTGGGGTTGCAATGACCCAGGGGACAGCCACGATTACGTGCACTTAAAACAGCCCGTGCTGGAGTGGGGAGAGACCCCGCAGCCCAGCTGGAGGGCTCAGCTTCACCCCTGAGGGGGATTAGCAGAGCAGAAGGAGCCCTGCAATGAGACCATGCTTCATCCCACAGGCGACGGCAGCATCCTGGTGCAATACACACCTCCCCGAGCTCCATGCACATCAAAAGGGCAGCTGTAAGTTGTAGGGCCAGCCTGGCTCACAGGGAGCATCCTCTCCGCCATTCAGGTAGGGAAACTGAGTCACAAAGCAACTGGGCAGCATGTCCCCAAAAGCCTGCAATAGCCTGGGAGAGGATCCCAGGAGTCCTGGCCTCCGTCTCACACAGCCTCTCCTCAGGAGATGTGGAAAGCCAAAAATTGGTGTGTCTGGGGGTGTCGGGGCCATGACCCACTCCAGCATCTCACCTGATATGCTCACAGCGCCATCTGGTCCTACACAGTGACGGGGGTCCCCGGAAAACAAAAAAAGAAAAGGGGAAAAAAAACACCAGGGGGAAAAAAAAAAAAGCAAAAAAAGAAAGCTTTTCAGCTCACCAGTCTTTTTTTCAGATCTAAAATTGATTAAAATAAACCCAGTGATCTGACTTAGCTGTTTCTATTTAGGACCTGAATAAGGACTCGTGAACCAAAAAGCTTATCTGCTTTGGAGCTTTTTTTCCCCAACTGTATAGGTTGCTCTAATAAAAGATACGACCTCTCCCTGCCAGCCTCCTCGCACTCACATCCTTCGACTGTCATGCTTTCACCCGTGCAACTACCACTACCATTGATTTCTCCGCCGGCTGGAGTGAGCAGAGAAGTCCCCGACTGCTATTGCTCAGCAGAGGAGCGACAAGGTTACAACTCACCCAGCTGCTGCTTAGCCCACAAAAAATTTTTTTTTAAAAAAAGAATTTACATTAAAAAATCTGCCTCCTTCTCCCTATTTATTTTCATTGCTGGTAGTGACCTTCCCACCATGTTCCCAGCCCTGCACAGGGCTCAGCACAAATCCTGGGTGCCCAGCCAGCACCAGAAATTATGCTGGGAAAGCCATGGGAGATGGTTTGCACGCAAAGGAAGCAGCAAGGCTTGGGTGCAAGCAAGCTGGGAAACCAGTGCTGGAGCCCAGCCTCGAATGAAGGCAGCTGCCTGGCTGTGTCTGGGTCCTCTTGGCTGTTTTGCTGCGGATGGGGAAAGCGGGAGACCCAGGGAAGCAGGTCTGTGCTGGGGAGCACGTTTGGATGCTCAGAGTGGGAATGGGGGACCGAAACACTGGGATGCGGCGCAGGTGATGGACAGGACACCGCGGTCCCACAGACCGGCTCTCCCTGGGTGCCCAGTCCCCAAATTCCATGGTGATGCTCCTGCAAATCGGGCTCCCAGGTCCTCCAAATCCAGGATATTTCCCTCTCACTGGGGACATCAGTGGCTGGTGCCCCTTCCAGCCTTCCCTTGCGCAAGGAGAGCTGCGGGACTTGCACCTTGCTGCAAGCCCACCACAATGCAACCCCAGCAGCCGGGCTTGCACAACTCCTCACCCCCCACCAGCAGATTTTGGCCCCATCTGGGCAGCACTCTTACCCAACCCTGGCGATCGCTCACTTGAAAGCAAACCCAAGCTCGCCGCGTGCTCGCTTCCTCTGCCCCACGGCCAGTTCAGCAAGGGACAAGGCAAGGATTAAGGATGCGATAGCGGAGGGGATTACCCGCAGCCCTCGCTGGGCGCCCAGATCCCAGCAGATTGCCTGTGCCGTGGGGGGAGGGCAGATAAAACCTCATGCCTTTGCATTTGATGGATTTTTTATGGTGTAATAAAACGGAGGATTTACCTAAATGCTAAAATTACAACAGGGAGGTGCGCATGCGATGGCAGAAACGAGCGACATCCACTGCAACTCTGCGATGGGTGAGCAATCCTCGTCTGACCAAAGGGGCACTTTTTCCCCAGGAATTCATAACCCTCTGCCAGTCTCCGAGCAGCTCAGCAAGGCACCTCCACCCCCTTTTCACCCATGGGGAAACTGACTCACGGAGCAAATCCCCAGCATGGCTGTAAGTCAATTCTCCCATCGACTTCACCACGAAAGACCTCAGAGACAAGCAGGAATCTCCCTTGCTCTTCCCTACAGCCACAGGCATCAGCACCCCTGAGCACCCCAAAGAGCACCCCAACCTCCACGTTGCACCCAGCAGCCCAGAGCTCGTGCTCATCCCGGCTCCGCTTCCGCCTTTCCTCCTGCCCACTTCCCAAAATGCACAAGGACCCGTGTCTGTAGATAAAAAGTGTTATTTTTAGCATCTCGTATCATTAACCTCTGAGATTCACTGCTACACGTGGCTTCCCCGGGGACAAGGTTTCAGAGGGGTACATCAAACCCAGGGACGGGGAAGGAACGCTTACATCAGCCAGAATAAAAACAAGGTTACCAATTTGCACATTTCTGGTGTGGAAAAGAGGGTGTCCTCTACGCTCATCCCCAACTATCCAAAATAAAGTGGTTCACACACTCCAGGCTGCTCTAAAAATGTGGATTTCTGGCCACATCCCAATCTGGGAGTGAGAACGCTGGCGAAGCGGTGATGGCTCTGCTCTCCCTGGCCCCAAAACCCCGCCAGGACCGGGCTGAGCGTGCAGCTTGGCCAAACACCAAGGATTAATGCAGAGTTTCCTTTTGTAGCTCCCTCCCTGGGTTCTTGCTGCTGCAGGGATGCTACAGAGGATGCTCCCCGCATGCATTGCATAGAAGTCCTGACTTCTGCCCTTTGCTTACCCGGCTGGGCTCCGCTGAGCCCCGCTCCCTGCCCAAAGCCATCCCTGGGACGGGATTAGCTCCACGGCTCTGGTTCCCGATGCGCTGAGCTAACCCCGTCTTTAGCATCTCCAGCAGTGTGTTTGCACAGCATCCCGCAGCCCCTTTATCCTGGCACATCCCGACCAACATGGGGTTCCCATTGCCTGGCCCAAATTTTTCTGGCTGTAGGACATGTCTCTCACTGCTTCTCCATGACCACAGTAGTGCCTGCCTGCTCCTGCCTAACCCTGCCTTGTGCAGGGCGACCTGGGCACCTGGGTTCTGTCCTCGACCACTGCTCAGGCTGGGCACTTGGCATCACTTGTCCCCACAAGTGAGCCCTGAGGCACACAATTTTGGGGTCCCCGCTGGAGAACACCAATGCAGCGCATGGGAGTAAGAAGGTGCAATTGGAGGTGGGGGATTGCTCAGCTGCAGAAGGCAGCGAGCATCCCCACCGCTCTCACCCTCAATTTCAGGCGATGCTCCATGTCCATATGACATCCCAGTGAGCTGGCAGCAATTGCTCCAAAACCCTCCAGGAAAAGCCCCTGGATGCCAGGAGCAAGGCAGAGCAGGGATCTCAAGGCCAGGCTTTACCCAGAGAGGTCAAAAATGCCATGATCCCCCTCTCACATGCACAGAACTGCTCCCCCACCTCAAAAAAAAGATGGTCTTCAGCACTGGCAGCCACCATCATTTGACCCCAGCACAGCCTTGAGCTAGGCATGTCCTGAGTGGGCAAAGCAGCCCCCCAGGGTGACCTGCCCAGTGTCACCCAGGGATGACACCACTGTCACCCAAGAGGCCCCAAGCTCTAATTGCAAGAACCCCAGTGGCTCATTTCCCTCGCCCAAACCCCACCACCTCCCTTTGTCCCTCCTGTCCCTGCGGCTTTATCTTCCTTAAGCCGATTGCTGGCGCTGCCGCTGGTGCTGGGGCCACCCGTGGTGAACCTCCGGTGTGCCGCTGGCTCGCCAGCCGCCAGGTGAAGCGGGCGACACTTTGCGGATTGCAGCAGAAGCCTGTTTGCGAGGATTAAAGGGAATTACAGCCACTGTTTAAGTGCACTGGCGGCAGCGAGCTGGAGCGGTGGCCAGCAGCAAGGCAGGAGCCAAGGTGCCACCCGAGAGCTGTCCCCAGTCAAAAGCATCCTTCCCGGGGCTCCCCGTTGAGTGCAGGGAGAGAGGTGCCTTTATTCTCTGTCTTATTCCCAAACATGGCAGGCGGGTCTGGTCCAAACCTTCCCTAAACATGGGTGAGAGATGCCCACGGGGTGTCTCCCCCTCTCTATTTCCATGAGCACATACGTGCCTGGCTCCAAACTCGGCCCCCGAAGGTGGCATCCATCCCTGCCACCCGCAGTGGGCTCAAAACAAGGTGTTTCCCCCAAGCCAGGCACAGCCATTCCCTCTGCAGCCAAGGGGCAGACACGGGGAGGTGCCGAGCGTAACTCTCCCTGCGTAGGTGAGCCCCTCACCGGGGCATCCCCGGGATGGATGTCGCGGGAGGCTGTCCCCAGCGTGGGTACGGGGCTGCAGGGATCGGCTCGGGGCATGCAGGGAGCTGAGCCAGGGTCTGTTCCTGCAGGGAGCGGATGGCTCCAGGGAGCCTAATCCTGCCTGGCGTGGGCGAGGAGGGGTCTGGGACCTCCGGGCAGACAGCTTGTGGAGCAGAAAAGCCGCAGGGGATAGGAAGGTCCCAAACCAAGGGACAGTACCGATACATGGGCACTTTGGAGGGGGACGGGCTGGGGGCTGGGGGCTGCCGACAGCTCTGCGATGCTCTCAGGGGGTTAATCCACTCCCTGTGCAATGATGCAACAAGAAAGCTACGGGAAAGGTCCCCAGCAAAACTGGGTTTAACACCCCACATTGCTGCCCCAGGCGCATTTTCAGAGCTGGCTGCATATTGCTGGCGTGCACCTTCTCCATACACAGGGAGCCGAGGCCACGGAGGGCTCTGGCCGTGCACTCCGCATCCTTCAAAGGAAAAACACCCTCCGAGCCTGAAGGCGCTGCATAAAACCCTGGACTTGACAATTGCACGGTCCTTTCCAGGCTTAATACCTACCAACCAACATACCTCCCACCGGATCTACACCTTGGGATGGCACAGCAGAGATGGGAGCTGCTGGAAATGGGTGGGAGGCAGCGGGGCCGGATCCAGGCTTGGTCCCCTCCTGCCACATTTCCCACCATGGATTAAAAAATATCCCCTGGTTTTCTCTCCCTAATTATGGCCAGGAAAGGTTTGCTGCGCTGGGGAGCGCCGTCTCTGTGCTCTGGCTCCTAATTACAATGCAGAGCGTGCAAAATACAGGTCACCCGGCGCTATTATTACACACCAGGATGGTTTCCATTAATTAAGGGGGGAAAAAAGGAAAGCTGCGGAGGGAGATGTGCAACACGGGAGCCTGAAGCAATGGATGTAAAAATACCTTGCGTGGGGACAAGCCGCAGGTGACTCACGGGGATTTGGCAAAGCGCGGCCAGCGCTGGGACACCAAGCAGATGGGCTCCAAAGATGGGCTGGTGGCACGTCCCCACCTGCGCTGGCTTCATGGGTGATGCTGGCACAGCTCTCCCAGCTGGGGATAATGGGGTTTTGGGGTGTCTTTGTGTCCCGGGGTGTGCATCTCACCATTGCTGGTAGTGCACAGTAGAGGAGAAGGGTGTTGCACGATGCATGGGCTGAGCAGCGGGTGCTGCGCAGGGGCGGGTGGGCGAGGTGAAGAGTGAGATGCTCTCCCTAACGCCGAATCCCCAACAGCACATAAATACCCATTGGTTGGAGCAGGGGGAGTCTCTGCTCCCGCCAGCATCACATAAGGATGCTGCTCACGGGCTTCATCCTGCAATACCAGGACCCTTCAGGACCCTCTGTGTGCACCCAGATGGGCACCCTGTGAGCAGCATTTGGGTTTACAGGGCTCCCAGGAGCCTCTTTACACCCTCCTTTTCCTCACCCTTCCCAAGCAATACAGGCCAGGTCTGGCTCCTTCTTTGGGCTGGCTCTCCATAGCCCCACAAAAAAATAGGGATGTTATTTTTTGTCCCCCAAACCTCTGACCTGAAGTCTCAGTTCAGTTGGGCACATTGAAATGCTCCCTCCAGCCAAGCACCAGCACTGCCAGGCTGCTGTTCCCTGCCTGCTTAGATAACAGCCCTTTGCTAAACAATGAAAACGCAAGGAAAAGAGCAATTACCCTTTTTAAAAGCCAGCCAAGCGCAGCCCCAACCCTCCCACCCGCGTACCAGGCTGGGTCGGTCCTAGCGCCGAGACGCAGGCAGGAACTGGCAGCATAGATTTGGTCCCCATGACCCAGCAGGTCCCCTCCTCTACCAGGGCAAAACCTTTCCCTGCAGCAGGGGAAAGGCTTTGGGATGCTTGGGGAGCCACATCCCAGCTCGTTTGATGCTAGGAAGAGGAACCGGCAGCCATCAGGCCACCGATTGCAGTATTTTCGCTCATACCCCCTCCTTAATTTTCAGTGGAATAGGGAGGACAATGCTTAATTGTGTTGTGGAAAGAAGAAAAGGATCTCACGGCTGTTCGTGGAAGAAAAGGTTTCAGCTGGAAACACCCGCGTGCCAAGGGAAATCACCCACCGACGGAGGTGGGACACAGGAACCAGCCATGCCGCACCTCAGATCTCTTTTCCATGAGGTTTCCGATGGGGAGCGGCAAGGGCTCAGCCCTGCCCGGGGCCAGCAGAGACGGGATGAGCTCAGCACGGTTATTCGGGGACGTGGGGACACAGCTCGGGGACCACGAGCCGGGCTGAAAACGTCTTTTGCTTTTGGCTGCGTGGTGGCCTTCTCAGCCGGAGCAGCCAGGGTGACTCAGGAGGCAGAAATCCCCCTGGTCTGAGGCCACCATCGTGTCACCTCCCTCCATGGGGAACACCTCCGTGGAGTGAATTGTCCCACTGTGGGTGATATTGGCACAGGTCGGATGCACCATAACTATTTTTCCCCCCTAAAGAGACTAAGGAGAAATCTGGAACCCCCAAAATAGCTGCCTGGGGAGCGCGGGATGGCTTTGGTGAGCCAGGGGATGTTCCACCGAAACCGCAGGAGTAAAAAGCCTCTTAATGACCACAAAAAGCAATTGTGGGCTTTTTTATTTTACTTTGGTTTTTAAATGCCACTTCATTTTCTGGGATTGGCTTAATTGTGGTCATTAAGATGTCAAGGGGAACACTGAGCCTCCAAGGGATGGACTGGGGTGAGAAGAGGAGGGCTATGGGGGCAGATCTCAGCCCCTTTGCTCTTAGAGGGAAGATCCTCCAGCCCTACAAGCCATCCTCCTCCTAACCACCCCCTCGGCTGCCAGCTCTTCTCCCTCCCAGCCACTGCCTCAGTTTCCCTATCCCCTAACCGAGGACTCGTGGTCGCAGCCAGCCCTCCACGTGCCGCGGCAGAGATGCTTGGTGGGTTTTTCCCCCTTGAGGAGCCAGACCTAAGACCTTTCTCAGCCACGAGTTCCAAGAGCAAAGCAACTGTCACCATTAAGGGGGATTTTCTCCGCGGTTTCCAAGCACGTCGGGTCAGCAACACAGAGCAGGTGGAGGGGCCGCATCCTGCCCCCATGGCGAGGGCAGGCAGCAGAGCTCGCACAGCCACGCAGTCCCCTATATTTTAACAGCTTTTCAAGTGTTTTGTGCAAAACCCACCAATACTGGCACGTGGGAAACCACTTTCTGAAGCTGCTCCCGATGCACCAGCCTGTAACACTCAGGAAATCCCCACCGGCTTCCCCCACGAGCTGCCCCTTCCTCGGATGCAGGGAGCCCACCCAAGGGCATCACCCCCAGCCATAGGAGGGTGAACAAACTCTAAGCATCATTTTCAGGGATGCAGGAAGCATCCAGGTCCAGGTTGCACAGCAACCTTGAAAATGGCAATAAATACTTTTAAAAGGGGGGGTCGTGGGGATGGAGAAATGCTTCTTTCATGCCACGCTTAAGCAGCACGGAAAGGAGAAAAGCTATCGCTGTCCTGACGCCATGATAACCGTCGCCTATCTGCTCCTAAAACTGTTGCAGTTCAGTTATTGGAGCCCTGTTGCCCCTCCCAATCTGTTCTCGTGCTGAGCCACAGCTAATGAACCTCCTAATAATGATTAATCAGGAATATATTAGAGCCTCTTGCATGCAGCTTAGCATGAAGATTAATACTGACTCCCCAACAGCAGGTCCCCCAAACCGCTGGTGAAAAAAATGAAGGAGCCCTTTTCCCAGGCAGCCCTTTTCCTTATGGCATTTAATTAGGAATAATTAATCAAGGGTGGTGCTTTGCTGACTGCTGGCCCAAGCAGTAGGATGGGGTGTTTGCAAGCTTGCGTGTATTCAATGGGAGGGAGTTTCTGCCCACCTTTCCCAGAGTTGTCATGGAAATTGTAATGGATGTTGATTAAGATGCTGCGCTTGCCAAATGCAAACGTGCCGCAATTTTCAGAGGGACTCCAGGCTGAAGGAGATTAGCCGGAGTAATCCTGCACTGGGTTAAAGGGGAATCGTTAGAGGGAGACCCATCCGCTTTCCAGGGATGGGGATGGAGAGAGAAATGAGATGCCCCACGTCTGCCCAGACAAGCTTCATGCTTTGCAAATGCAGCTTTAAAGGGATTTTTTTTTTCTGCCCTGTCACTAGGAGGAATTGAAAAACCCCAAAACATTGGGAAACAGGGAGCCAGGGTGGGATCCCCCAGCAACTGCTGCCAGAAATGCCCGGTGCAGGCAGGGATGGAGGCAGGGAGCTCAGCACCCATCCCAGGAGTGGAGGAGAGAGGTTTCATCTCACTTTCCCTGACCGGTTGGAGCAGGAGGCAATCCCAAAGCTTCACCCCAAAACTGCAGACCTGTGAGCATCTGCTGTTCACCCCAGAGGTGGAAACAGGATTGGACCCACCCGCAGGGCCCCGGCACTGCTGGGACAAGCCCTGCGGAGGGGACGGAGAGTGAGGTATTGCTCAGAGCCGCCTGAGCCCGCAGTCATCCGAGCGGCCATAAATAGACCCGATTTACATATGTAGGACGGAGCCCGCCACGCCAGCTTGGCCACGACCTACTTTCCTGCGGCCCCGGTGGGACGTGGTGTGTTCGGGCGCTGCGGCGGGCTCAGCTTAAGCCCCCCCCCGGAGCAGCCCACCCCCCCATGAGGAGCAGAAATAGGTTGGGAGTCCCGCTTTTGATGCATCCCTGGGTTTCCACACCCAAAACAGCAGCTCCCAGGGGATGTGACGGCTGCTTGTGCCTTCGAAGCGCTGCCGGCATCGATGCGTACGGGAAGGGACTGGTGGGCTCAGAGCATCCGTCGGGTTTAATCACATGCTCGCTGCAACTTGCTCTGGAGCTCTGAGCAAGCTCAGGACCCGGTTCCCACTCATGTCATGAGCTGTGGGGGCTCAGCTCCTGCATGTCTCCATCTCCCAGTCCTCACCGCCAATCCAGAGACCGCCAGCACAAGGCTCTCACAAGATGGGACACGTGGTGTCAAGACCCCCACGCACCCTCTACACACTATTTTTAATTTTATAAGCCTTTTTGCAACACTGAGCATAAAGCAATAAGCTTTTACCGGTGCCTCTGGGATGCTCCTTCCCTTAAGGACCACAGAAACCGATTGGTTTCTGTATGAACACGGCTTTTTCCATTAAGAAAAAAAAAAACCAACCATAATCCACCGCTGCTGAGCATCTTCCCGCTCGCAGGCGTTTCAGCAGCATTCACCTGTGGGTCTGAATTGAGGATGGCACTGGGAAGTCCCTGAAGGGAGAAATGCCGATATTTATTTCACACCCTGTTGTTTCCCTCAGCCTGGGCAGCTCTCGGCAAATATCCAGGCAGGAAGCAGGTTTCTGCTCCGTCTTTCTACAACAGCAAAGATTCAAAGCAGCTTTACCCTGCTGGTGGAAATACCCCTTCCTGACACTTTTTGCGTTATTTGTTCAGAGCTATTCAGGGCTTCCAGTCCCTGCTGTTGAAGAAAAACTTATTTATTGTAGAGGGAAAATAAAAACCACCTCAACCAGTTCTCAGATATAGTCCCTGGAAGCAGGTGAGGAACAACCAGCCAGTGCAAGAGGAGGGTGTTTCACTGCATCTGAGGGCTCTTTTTTCCATCCAGAGTAGTTTGCTTTAGTGCCCAATGGCTGAAAGCACGCGAGGATGAGACAAAAGGAGAGAGAGATGTTCTGCCCGGCAGGGAGAGTTGAGAAGGGAAGAAAGAAGAGAAACCTCTTTCTTCTGAGGGTGGGTGGTCAGTGCACTGTCAAATGTACCAGCGTCCCCGTGGGGGGACGGCTACCTGCATCCTCATGGTGGGCCTGTCAAATGTACCAGCATCCCTGCACGGGGACTGGTACTGGCACCCCTGTGCAGGGATGGGTACCGGCATCCCTGCAGGGGGACCGTCAAAGGTACCAGCATCCCTGCACAGGGATGGGTACCGGCATCCCTGCAGGAGGACCGTCAAAGGTACCAGAATCCCCGCACGGGGACAAGTACTGACATCCCCGCACAGGGATGAGTCCCGCCACCCCTGCATGGGGGACTGTCAAACTTACCAGCACCCCTGCACAGGGACGAGTACCAGCATCCCCAGGCAAATACCAGCCAACTACACCCAGGACCCAGCCTCACTGTCCTGAGCCCTGCAACTCTTCTCACCCACAACCCAAAAGCCATCAGACCAGGAGGAAAATTAAAGTAGGGAGAACTGAATCCCAGGTCAGCATGCTCCCAGGGCACTGGGACGCCCACGGCTCCCCAGCAGCCACCAGCAGGAGAAGCCACAGGGCTTGTTTCACCCCATGCTCAGCTTGCTCCCCTGGGGAGATGCTTCTGGCCTCTGTACAGAGCGAGGAAGAACCTCTCCATGCAGCGACCATCTCCCACCAACCACCATGTTTTCCTCTGAGCCTCAGCTCTATGAGTCAAGGGATTCACCTTGTGCTTGGAAAAGTATTTCCAGCTCTTAAGTCAGCAGGCAAAGCTTGAAAACGGGACCCCGAGAAGCTCTCACAGCCCAGTGGGTGAAGGAAACGGACCCAAAATTTTGATCTCACAAAACGGGAAGATTTTCATGCAGGTTTCACTACTGGTATGATCCCATCGGAAAGGCACGCCGTTGCAAAAGCAAACATAAAAAAGTCAAGACATATATTAACCCGAAACACCAACCGACCCTTCGTTTTCAAGTCAAAACAGGTCAGTTTGTCTTTGTAACAGGTTCTCTCCCCCCCCCCCCGAAAACACTTCTCTATACTTCATCTCTAGAAAAATGCGGCTTTCCAGGTCCCCCTCCCTCCTGCCGTGGGCAGGACCCGCTGCTGCCCCCGGGCAACGCCCGCTCAATGCCCTTCTGGCCGTTTCACCCAGGCCTGCTCTTCCTCCCCGGATTTCCCCTCCTGGGATTTTCTTTCCTCTTTCTCATACAAGCGAGGTTCAAGCCGTGCCGTGCCAGGCACTCGGTCTCAGAGCCACACAGCTGGGGCATGCAAACCCTCGGAGCTCTTTGCCAAGGCAAGCCCTGGTCCTCAAAACCTTCAGCAATGCAGAGAGCCCCGACCTGCTCCCAGACCACGACCATGGTGGACCTTGAACCTCCATCTTCTACCCCACAGAAGCAGCTGTGCTCCTCAGCCAGGTTAAAACCTTTGCAGAAGAAAAGAAAAAAAATCATGAAAACCCACTAAATCACTGATTTTTAGGCAGAGAAATGCAAGGTTTGAGCAAATGAGCGTGATCCTCGAGCCCTGCTGCCTGCCAGAGGACTGGGAATTTTTTCCCTGGAAGATACTGGGTCAAACAAAGCAACACCAAAATTCCCCTTATCTGCAGGATTTGGCCTGTTTCTCTGGGAGCGCCCGTTTTCCCTCATCTCCTGCTCCATCCTCGCCCCCGCCGCAGCCCAGGGAGGGGAAGGACCTGTTTGCACACGATAAATCCCGCTGCAGCTGGCAAAGGCACTGGGGAAGTTCAAGCTTGGGGCTTCCCTAATTAACAGCATCCAGAGACATGCAGGAGGCACTGACCCCCGATCCGGCATTGCTGCAAATACCAAAAAGAAGAAGGAACCCAATTAACTTCTTGGTGCCCTTTCATTTTAAGTCAAGATTGAGTTTTTAACGTGCTTGGGAGAGCCACAAGATTGGGTTTTCAGACGGGTTTGGTACTCCTGGTTGTGGGAGAGGGGGTTAGACCTTGTCCCAGCCTCCAGAGCCAGCAGGAGATGGGAGAGCAGGAGGCAGGGAGCCTGCAATCCCGGCTGAGGGTGGGAAGCACTTGGAAAAGAGCTGGAATAACACACAAACCGTGTTGTTGGTTTTTTTTTTTCCTTTCCCCCTCTAATTGCTCTTGCTATTTTAACTGAGACAGACATTTCCTTGATGATTTTCAAGGGCTATAAATGTTTTATGTCCCTTTCCTCTATGCTCAGACAGCAACTTTTGCTGATGTAAACTTGCGTAAACAAGACCCCGAACGGAGCAGCTGGTGCTGCCAGGGTGCAAAGGGACTGGGACACCGGCCGCAGGGAGAGGATCCAGCCCCGTATCCACATGGAAAGCCATCATCCCCCCCATCGTGTCCTCTCCTTCCCCCCGTTCCTAGAAGGAGATCCCACCGCCCAGCCTCTATGCAAGATGTCTTTCTGCTGCAGAAAACTATATATAGTGCCTAAACCCTTCGGGGGCTTTGTTGCTCTCCAAGATATTTATAGCTGGAGGCAAACTCTGACTGCGCTCGCTGGGAGCAGCTGGAATTGCACCAGGAGAGGCAGGATCCGGCCCGTGCCTGCAGCAGGGGAGCGGGCGCTGGGGTGAGCATCCCGCCTGGCAGCCAGGATCAGCCCCAAAAACGCCAATCTCCTGAACTGCCATGGGAGAGAAGGTGTGGGGTGCTTACCTGCCGGGGGTCGGGGGGGGGTTGGGGAGAGATTTGGAGTTTTTTGGCCAAATCTGGAGCAAAGAGGATGAGCCACAGAGCTGAGAGGCTCAGGAACAGCCCAGCCGCTGGTCTGTAGCTCCTATCCAAAAGAGCAGGCACCCAACCCCAACCCATTTCACCAAGAGCATTTCCCAGGGGATGGGAAATCCAGCCCACGCAGCCCCTTGTCTGTTCCAAGCATCCAAAGTAGAGTAGGAGGGAAGAAACGGTCCCTTCTCCCAAAACCTCGGCATCCAGCCCTGCTCCTCTTACACACCCGGCTGGGGGAGGGCTCGCACAGCCTAATTGCTGGCAGCTTTTCCTCCTCACGTCCTGACTCTAATGCAGTCCATCAGGCAAAACACTCCGGCTGAAGGAAGGAAAATAAGGGGGGAGAGGGATGAGGAGGGGGACGCCCAGCTGCCTGCGGGCAGCAGCCATTTCCTGAGCTGGGGGATGCAAAAATCCTGCCGGCACAAGGCAAGCGGGAATGAGGGGCAGGTTGGGAGCGTGGGGGCTTTGCACCCCGATTCTGCCCGATGGAAAGCAACTGCGCCCTTCCCTGTCCCAGCATCCCCGGCATCGCTAGCGGCATGAAGCTGTCCGGCACGGATTCAGTAATGCTTTTCATCCAAGGGTTACAGCACCGGGATGCACAGCCCCAGGGGAATTAGCCCGGCTGCAGACGCATCCTTTGCTTGCGCTGGAGCTGGTGAGCGCAAACGGGAAGTTTGGAGCTGGGTCAGAAGGAAAAAACCCCACGTTTGGATTCCCAAGAGCCTCTCCCATACCGCCGGGTGCTTTGCAGCCAGGATGGCCCCAGCCAGATCCTCAGCCTCGCACCAGGCTGCTGGGACCAGCAGCCAAAAACCAGAAATAAACTCTTTTTACTAAATATTGTGTCAGAGTCTATACAGAGAAGCCCACAGGGTTGATCATCCCCAGTCCCTTTGCTGGTGCTTTTAACCCAGCACAAAACTTGGGTGCCTAAAGAGCTGGATGGAAGCACGCCAAGGAGACAGCCCCAGGCATTTAGAGCCAAAAAGTCACTGTTGAGACCCAAAAAACGCGCTCCTCTGGCAGGAGGGAGGCAGGACACAGAGCTATTGCTTCCTTCAGCCCCAGCCCCCCCCTGCCTGCTGCCTTCCCTTTACAGCTGGTGTAATTCCAATTTCCTCTCGGGCCGGGGAGCGTTTGAAGCTGGATTGCTGCATCCAGAGCCCGGCCAGGCTTTTTTTTCCACTTCTCCGCACATCAACTGAAAATACTCAAAGGATGTGCCCCTCACAGACTATTTCTGGGTCTCGTTTGGGATGCTACAGACACAGATAATGGTTGGTTATCTGCAAAGCGAGCCCAAACTTTGGTAAACAACATCCTCTGCACGCGTGTCTCTGGTTGGGCAAGCGTGTGCATGGCGGAGGCATTTTGTGAGCGTCCAGGGGATCTGGAGGATTTCATGCCGGCAGAGGGGGATGTCTTGCTCCGGGGATGCAGACCCCCACGGTGCATCCTCCCTGTTGACTCCCTGCAGCCCCTTTTTACTGCAAGAGTAAGCAGGCACAGTCCGGTTGAGCTCAGCCCAAAGGCAAGGAGCCACAGCTGCTCCAAACGCGGTGGGCGCTGCTGCGGGATGCCACCGATGGAGAAACGTCTGTAGGGATGTGTACGTCCCCACGGGGGACGGTGCGCCAGGGACCGGCCCGTGGGTACCAGGCAATCCCTGCAAACCCAGCCGTGCCCATCCGATCCCCCGTTCAATGGATTCCCTCTCTTTTCCTCCACGGCAGCAAGAGCCTTCCTTCCCTCCCACCCTCCTCCTCCTCCAGCCTTTGGCAGGGTGTTTGAAGAGCTCTTGTCGTGGGAAACTAAGGGACTCAGGATCCTCTGCAGCCAGGATCAGGCATTCTGGAGGCAGCAGGGCTGCAATGAGCCCTGGCATGGAGAGCACCTGCCCACCTCCGCACGAACCTCCCTGGGGATCACCCGCGGTGGCTTTAAGGACATCTACGGAGGGACATTTGGGGATGGCGTGGCCCACGCTGCGAGGTCCTGCGCATGGCTTTAAACACCGCAGCCTGGAGATGGGACAGGCACCTTGAGTCAGAGGAGCAGGCATTAATTAATCCAAATTAAAGGCAAGAGGGCAAAGAGGGAGAACCAGTTGCATCGCCCCAATTACAGCACCAAGGGATGCGGCTCATAATTAACACCCCAAAAATCCAGGGGGTCCTGCCCAGCAATGCGAGCCCCCGCAGCCCCAACACTGCAGGGGACACTCCAATGCCACAGGGGACACCCAGAGGAGCCAGGCCAGCTTGCTAACCCTCCCTACAGCTCTCTCCCACAGCCTAATCAGCTTGCCAGGCAGCTAACGAGCAAGTTGCACCCAAAACAATTATTTACTGATAAAAGGGGAGAAACAGCTCCTTTCAGTGCCAGGAGGAAATAAAAACAACCAATTACAGAGCCTGGGTGCTGCCGCGTGCCATGTCCCAGGCGGCTCTGCTCACCTGAGCATCCCATCCCGGTGTAGCTCCGACATCTCCGGCACTTACCGGTCCCCAGGGAGCCCAGCGGGATGACGATGCGCCACGGCCACTAAGCCCAGCACAGGACCCTATTTCATCCCAGCTCGCTGCACTTGATGCTTCGAGTCCCTGTTTGATATCCAGGTCCCCATTTAACACCCCTGTTTCCCCATCGGCAAATATGTGTCGGCACGCTCCCTAATTAACGCCAGGCTAATTAACCCCAGGATCCCACCCTGGTTTGCAATCGTCCAACGGAGGCAACGGCAGCACCGCACGGGACGTGAGCCCTGCATGCTGGCAAGGCACCGACTTGCAACCACTGGTGGCTAATTAGGGCTTAATTAGCCCTCACCGGTGCCGCGGGAGCACAAGGAGTGGGTGCTCCAGGTCGCAGCTCCTTGGTACCCAAGCACAATGCCTGGGCTGGGGTACACGGAGCTTGTCAGGCCTCAGGCAGAGAGGAGTGCTCTGCAAAGCTGATTTATTATATTCTGCATTATTTGTCCTGGAGAAGGAGGCAAGGAGAGGGAGCGTTGACACCAGCCAAGGACCAAAGCTCCCCAAAGTCACAGGGATGCGGCGACCGTCTCTCCCGGCGCCTCCAAAAAAGGGAACCTCGCAGCCTCCCGGCCACGGGTTAAAGCATCGCCGGAGCTGCATAAAATCATCCCATTTCATCAACAAATACCTGGCAGCTCTGGGTTTTTCCACTGGGCCGGAGCCAGGGCTTCAGAGCAGTTTAAGTGCCGGTCCCTGCCTCCTCCTCACACTCCCCGTAAGTGCCATCTCCTGTGACACTCAGCTCTGGCTCTTAAATACCCTCGTCCCGGTGGCAGGAGATTCCCACGACACCCTCACCTCGCATTGAGCAAATGCACGTGCAGCCCGCGCATGAGGGAGAAGGAAAAGTAAAGGCTGGATGATGTTACTTGCCAAAAAGCCTCCAAAATGGGGAAAAAAATGCATTATTCCAACTTCTTCTGATTAATCTTTATGGGGTGTGATGGAGAGGTTTCCCAGAAGCATCTCAGGACACAACAGACATCCCTGAGACAGGCAGCACCTAGAAAAGTCATTAGGAGCCCAGTGGGCCCAAATTTGCCTTAAATGAGCTGGAAATGGTGGACTGACACCTAGTTTGGGGTAGTAAAGCTCTTTGCATGCTCCGTGCCAGCACCACTCACTGCCTCTGCAGGGAAAACTGCTCTGGGGTAGGAAAGTAACACAGGGGCTTTCTGTTTCGTTATTGCTTTCCTTGCAAAAAATAAGAAACAAATAAGATTTTTTTGTTTGTTTTTTAAAAGCCCATTTTGGACCAAAACTCCCACTCTCTCTCCCCAAAACGCAGCCCTCTGCTATATTTTTGACATTTGCTAACACGAGCATCACTTATAAACCAAGCCAAACTCGTGCTCGGGACCGCCCGCCCTTCTCAGCAGTTATTCAGCCCGACCAACGCGGCTCATGAAATAGCTTCATTCCCCTCCTCCTCCTCTGGAAAACAGCATTTTTTGGCAAACTGTTTTGCCAACAAGTTGTGCTCCATGCTGCCTGAGAGACGATGCTTCTCCCTGGCTCCAGCCTCCTCTGTCCGGATGGGCCCCAATTCGGGTCCCACATCGGGGCTGCAGCGGTGGGGACGCGTGCCCGGGCTCCACCACATTGAGGTTTTTGCCCCCCCCTCTTGCTAAAATAATGCTTGTCTCGCCATCGGCCAGGAAAGAAGCAGCAGCCCTGAGGTTGCTGCTGTTATTTTTATCTTGACATAAATAGTTTGAGCCGCGGCCAAGCATTTCCGAGGGAGAGAGAGATGCTTCGCATCGTGGCCACAGAGACGTAAACACAACACGGCCTCCGTCTTGACGGGGGCACATCGCGCGGCCGGGGCAGAGTGAACATCCCCATCCAGACCGGAGAGGAATGAAGTCGCCTATTCTGGGATGCCAAGGTGGAAAAGGGGGATGCAAGGTTCGGGGAGCATCACTCCCAGGGTGAGCACCGCAGCAGTACCCATCGCTGTTCACCCCCAAATCGATGCTGTCCCCTCCATCTGCCCAATGCATCGCATGCACCACTGCAGCTGGGTTAAACACTGGTTTAACCAGGACCAGAATTAACTTCGAGTCATTTTTAACAAAAAGCCTTGAAAGAACCAGCTCTAAAATTGCTTTCACCTTCCCAACAGCAAAAAGGAGCATCGCTGTGCCACCCGCATGACCCCGGGTTCAAGCCCTTTCCTTCCCGACCACAGCAAGACCCCAAAAACCACAGTTGGGGTGGGGGGGTTGGGGGGGAGGAGGGCAGATGTTGCAGTGAGGCTCAGTTCCGCAGCCCCAGGAGCCACCCTCTGCCTGGATCCGGCCACATCCTTCCCCCCCTGCCTTGACTTCCAGCAGAAAGGCTGCTCCTGTCCTGCCCCGCGGGGCTGGGCACAAAGGGGGGCCTTTGCCCCGCTCTCTGCACACGAAGGTCGCTGAAACGCTTGGGAGCTTTGCACGAGAAGCTCAGCATAAATGTCAAATTAATTAACTGGGAAAGATGTTATGCATTGCCACAAAAAGCTCTCTGTTTCACCCCGCCGCCCTTCCTCCCACCTCCGCTCTCCCCGGCGCAGGACACTGGCTGCGGCTTGCAAAAGCCACGGCCAGAGGAGGCGAAGGACCGCTGGACACTCCCGATGGCAAATATTTCCCCCCCCACCATAAAGCACCTCATCAAGGGAACAGGGAAAAGCACAAAGCGAGGATGGAAAAGCTGGGAAAACCTCTCCGGCGGCAGCCGCTCCTCCCTCCGCGCACGTGTTGCGGCACCGTCTCCAGGGACACGGCCGGCAAGGGACGAGCATCTTCTGCCGGGGCCAGGCTGACACTGCTGGGGTGAAAAACAGAGGCACGTCCCCCTTTCTGCTCGTGAGAAGCTTGACGGCATCACCCGTTTAGCAGGATAAATCCTCCTCTGGCAGCTCCCTGGGGTCCTGAGCCAAAGGAGCCTTGTGCAGGCGTGAAATCGAGTGGGGAGGATGCAGAGGGAAGGGGGATGCTGAGGACCACAGCTCTGGCGAAGGTACCTGCCCGCTGCTCCCGGGGGATGTCAAACCACGTGCTAAAGGGGGTTTCTCCCCGCACATAACTGCTCCCCATCTCCTGGTCATCGAGGCTGGATTTGCAGAGATGCTGAGCACCGGGCTGCTTTGTTGGGGAGCGGAATAAAACCAAACACCACACCCAGAGCCACGCAGGGTGCAAGGATGCGATCAGACCCGGCCTCCCTGCCCCGCTCCGAGCACGGGGAAAGCACAGAAGGGCGAGGACGTGTAAAGAATTAATGCCCCAACTTAAAACTATTTTAAAGTCTTTAAAGGTTTGTGAAGGGAAAGGCTCCCATCTCCCAGGGCACAGCCCCGGTTTCGGTGCCTTCCCAGCTGACCAGCCCGGCGGGGTTTGGTACCTGGCTCACGTCTCGCCGGGGATGGGCATTCTCCCGGCCCGGCTGCCGTCTCCCAGGGCTGCCGCGCATCTCCTGGCCGCTCTTCCAAGGGGAAAAGGAGCCTTAAGGACACTTGGGGACTTAACCCCCACTTCGGCCACGCCACGCACGGGCAGGGACAGGAGATGCCAGTGGCCAGAGGACCCTGTGCCCCTTGAGAAGCTCTGGGACCCCCTTTTTTTTTTTTTTTTTTTTTTAATTTCCCCCCCTCAGTTTCTCCATGAACTTGCTTCACCTCTTGCTCGTAAGAGGAAGGAGCTGGGTGCTGAGCACAGCTGGGTGGGGAGAGCTGGGATGTCCCTACAAAGAGGGCTGGGTTTAACCACAGCATTACCCCAGCTCACACCAGGGAGCTCAAATCCACCCCCCCCGGGAGCCAGGCTGAGTCCTTAGCAAACTCGTTACACGCCCCACAATTTCACGGCAGCCCCCAGAGCACCCACAAACCTCAGAAGGGAAAGACGGCCCGTGGCCCCGATGCCAGGCTGGCCACCGGGAAGCTGCCAACCCTGGACCACCGGCAAACGTCGTGGAAACAAGGGTGCCCTACAAACCCCCAAGCCCCCACGTCGGTACCGGTGGGACCCAGAGCTGCGGGGGATGCCGAGACCCCCAAATCCTCTGCAGGGAGAGGTGGATGCTCCACCCCAAACCTCTGCGGGGCCGTGAGGCATCTCCGGGTCCCACATTCCCCATCATCCCTCCAGATTGAGCCAAGGGTGGATTTTAAGGGATTGCAAGGTGCAAGGGATGCCGTACCACGTTTACCCTCGCCGGGAGAGCCCCATGGAAACACGGTCCAGGACTAAATCAAGAACCACCTCCCCGATACCCTACAAAGAGGAGCAGGATGAGACTGGCCCCAAAGCCGTCCCAGGCAAAGCTCCAGCGGGGACAGGGACGTGAGCGGCTGGGACCTGCGGAAAGGTTACGGCTAATCGACGCTCTCAGTAATTAAGGTGACGAGTTGATCCCTAAGCTCGCAGCTCAGCCAGCCGGGGCCAAGGCAAAGCATCCTTCCCCAGCACGCCGAGGGACTTGGGGTCCCCAGACCGGGGGTGTCACACAGGGCTGGCTGGATGCACCCGCTCCCCCGGCATCTCGCCGCCGCCCAGCGCGTGGGCCACCGTCGCTGATTAAAGCTCATCAGCCCGCACTTTGCCTGAATCTAATTAACGTGAGCAGTGCTGCCTGGCGCTGCCCTCTCCCCCTGCCCGCTCTGTCCCCAAACGGTCCCCGGATGCTGCAGCATCCCAGCTCCCCACTGAGGACCTGCACGAAGGAGGAAGAAAAGGAGGAGGAAGGAGTGACCCCCCCCGGCCTGCATGTGGTCTGTGGGGTGGGGAGCAGCCAGCTCTCCCGGCTGTGCAGAAAAAAGCCCGCTCTTGGATTCTCGGGTGTCTAATAAGGGGTTGAGCTCGCCCCCGCCACGGGCACAGCTGATGCGGGGGCTCCTCTCCACCGAGCTGCCTGGATCTCCCAAACAGGTCCAGACCTTGTCCTCTCTCAAAGTGGTCTGTAGCCGGCTCCAAAGCGATGAGGCAGGAGATGGGGGTCGGCAGGGACGGACAGGGTGAGCTCATGAGCTTTACAGCCCTGGGGAATCCCAGCCAAAACCAAACTTGCGGTCCATGACACTCTTGGGAAACCCCACTGCCAGGATCGGGATGCACCAGGAGAGGCAGCCCCTGCCCCGCAGCGCTCCCGCGGAGGCTCACAAAGGGTTAAAGGGATCGATCCCAGCAGGACCGATCCCAGCTTCCCCAAACCCAAACCCAGGGCCAAGAGGGATCACAGCCATCACGAGATCAAAGGGAAGCGCTGAGTCCCGGGAGACTCGTTACGGTTCCCAAACACTCCAGCAACGCCACATCCCTGTGCCGAGGCCAGCAGCCCCCGTCCCCCTGCGCTCCCCCGGGCCGGGGACAGGGAGACGCAGCACTGGGCCCGTCCCGGGGAGTTCGTGGGCTCGGTGCCAACAGGAGCCGGAGTTATTTGTCCGGTCTCCACAGTGCAAATATTAATTAATTCTCCGGGTGCTGCTCTGGAGAAATGCTCCCTGGCAGGGACCAGGATCCAGCACGGAGTTTGCAGACAGCGTTACCCAGTTGCCTGCACAACTGCACCAGGGGGACAGGGGTCCCCAAATCCATCCCCCATCCCATTATCACGACAGCCGGCTGGGATGCACCAGAGCTGTGCCAAGTCACCACTTCCCATCCCGGTGACCCCAGGGAGAAGCCGAGACTTTGTCCAACGAGACGGAATGATTTAAAAGCTTCAGCAAAGAGAAGGGGGGGAGAGGAGAGACCTCAGTTCCCTCCAGGCGAGGATGCCCGATGTCCCCTGGAGCATCCCTCCTGGGGGAAAGCAGCCTCCTGCCTCCCCTGGGCTGCCTCCCCCCAGCCCCAGCCCTGCCCCGTAGTCCCCAGGAGCATCCCAGCATCCCATCACCTCCCATCCTGGCATTTAACAAGCCCGTAACCTTTCCTGCCTAATTATCCTCAGCAAATGCCAGCAACCCATCTGCATCGCCATCCACCAGCCGGCAACTAAAATTCCCCAAATGGGGAAGGGGGGAAAAGCTTATTTGGGGCGGGGGGGGGGGGGGGGGGGGGGAAGCACCCATGCAGCCGACCCCACGCTCACCATGGGTGCTGGAGGTGCTGGCATGGCCACATGTACCTCTCGCCGCCGTGGGCACCCAGCGATGGAGGGGAGCTGCCGGCAGAGCTCGGGCTCCCCCGGATCAATGGCAAAGCGCAATATTCAGCTTAATAAACTGCCTTTGATACACCGCGCAAGCGGCTGCGCGGCATCGCCAGGAGCCACAATATTTATCGCCACTCACACGAGTAAATCACGCACCTGATGGTCTTCTCAATAACGGCTCAGCAGCCTCCTCAGAAACACCAAAGTTGCATCTGGCTCATCGGGAGGGGGAATAACCGCTGCTGGGAAAGCCGGGCGAACACCCCGCACGCACCCACTGCCCCGCAAATAGGGGTGCCAGCCTGCGGCGCCCACAAACCAGAATCCCAGGAGGATGGGGAAGAGCTCCGGGTTATTTAATGCAGCGGGTCGCGTGCTGGTGAGCAGCCAGGCCCTGGGACTTCTTCCCCTCTTGAAGAGAGGAGGAGGAGGCAGCGGCAGGCAGCCTTCCTCCCATTCCTCCTGGCTTCTCCCGATGCCCTGGAGCACAACCGGTTGTGTGGGAAAAGCATCTCCCGGTTGCAGGAGGATCCTTCCCGTAGAGCATCACCCAACAGCCAGCGCCCTGCAAAGCCACCCTGGGTCCCCCAAGCGCTCCCATAAGCGGCTCACGCCGGGCAGGGTGCAGGCAGGGCAGGGTGGCTCCGGTGGAGGGTTTCCCAGCTGGAGCGTGCCGGCGGTGGGGAGAAGCAGTTTTTGGAAGCGCCACGAGAAGCCGGGGACATAACCCCTTCCTCCTGCCAACGTCGAAATCCTCTCCGTGAGCAGGGCTGGGAAAACCCCCTGGGCAGAGAGGGGCAATGCCTGTGCAGGCAAGGGACGAGCAGCAGGCAGGGCTTGCCTGCAGCTACCTCTGTACTGGGCTGGAGGTGCAAGAGAGATTCCGGGGGGCAGGCAGGGGGGCAGGCAGGGGGGCAGGCAGGTCTCAGTGCCTGCAGGGACGGGGCAAAACCCCCCAAGTTTCTTCTGCCACCAGAAAGCGGGAGCGGGCAGGAGCGGGATTTTCCTCCCTCTCCCCCCCCCCCTCCCCCCCGCAGGGTTATTTTTAAGGCGTGTTTCCCTACGACCTTCAAATGGCATCTGCCCGCACCCCCCTCCCCACGCACACGGCAGGGCCCCGGCACCCTGCCTGCCCCCCCTCCCCGCTCCCGCCGGCCTCGCCCAGCCCTGCCTGCACCCCTGGGCTGAGCCCCTGCCCCAGCGCTGCCCCGGGGGGGTACGCAGGGGAGGGGGCACCCCCGGGGGGGGGGGGGGGGGGCGCACCGGCTCCTGCCTGCGCTGCCCGCTGGGGGTCTGCGGCTTTGGGGGGAGGGGGTGCAGGCAGGGAGGGGCTGGCACGGAGCAGGGTGCTGGGGACCGGAGCCCCTCGGGAGCTGGGTGCCCGCCCCCCTCACCCAGCAAGGTGCGAGCCCCAGGGTGGGCAGCGGACTCCCGGAACCCCCCCAGCAAGGTGCCGGCCCGACCCCACCCGAGCGGGGCGCCGGTCCCCACCACCCCCCGCAGGGTGCCGGCTCCGGGACCCTCCTCCACGCCGGGTGCGGGGGTGCCGCCCCCCCCGCCCTCCCCAGTCGGGTGCCTGTCCCCCCCCGCGCGGTGCCGGTCCACGCACGATACCGATGCCGGTCCCAGCACCCCGATCCGGTCTCAGTCCCCCCCGCCCGCTGCCGGTCCCTCCCCCGCCCGGGACCGGTCCGTGCCCGGGGCTGGTCCAACGTCCCCGTCCCCCCCTCCTCCAAACCCAGTACCGGTGCCCCTGCCCGGGGCCGGTCCGTGCACGCTGCCGGTCCCATCCCCCCCTCCCCGCCCGGTGCCGGTCCACGCACGATGCCGATACCGGTCCCACGCCCCCACAGCCCGGTGCCGGTCCCCCTGCCCGGGGCCGGTCCGTGCACGATGCCGGTGCCGCCACCCCCGCCCGTTGCCGGTCCACGCACGATGCCGACGCCGGTCCCCCCTTGCCCCCCGCCCGGTGCCGGTGCCGGTCGCACTCACCAGCGCGGCGCGGGCGCTCAGCAGCAGCAGCAGCACCGCGAGGCTCCGCAGCCCCCGGGGCGCCGGCGGCGGCACCTCCCCGGGCATCTTCCTGCCGCAAGGACGGCTGGCGGCGGCGGCTGCAGCGGCGGCGGGAGGCGGCGGCGGGGGCGGGGAAGGGCCTTTGTTGCCGCCGCCCGCGGGAGGCGGTGTGGGTGCGGGCCGCCGCCGCCGCCGCGCCGCCCTCCCCGCCGCGCCCCCCCCCCCCGCGCCGCCGCCCCGCAGGAAGCGCCGGGCCGGACCCCCGCCCCCGGTCCCCCACCCGCCCCGGCCCGGCAACGGCCCCGCCGCCGGGGGAGCCCCCGGACCCGGCCCGGGGGGGGGGGGGGAGCGGGATGGGGAGCGGGGGTAGGTGGGGGGACCCTGGGGTAGATGGGGGGGACCCTGGGGTAGATGGGGGGGAACCTGGGACAGATGGGGGGGAACCCAAGGGTAGATGAGGGGGCCTGGGGCAGATGGGGGGGGACCCAAGGGTAGATGAGGGGGCGTGGGGCAGATGGGGGGGACCCTGGGGCAGATATAGGGGGGGATCTGAGTCAGACTGGGGGGATCCAGGGGTAGATGGGAGGGCCTGGGGGCGGATGTGGGGACCCCGGAGTGGATGGGGGAGGGCCCAAGGGTAGGTACAGGGGGGACCTGGGGCAGATGAGGGGTACCCAGGGATAGATGGGAGGAGGACTAGGGCAGATGGGGGGGACCTGGGACAGATGGGGGACCCAAAGGTAGATACGGGGGAGTCCTGGGACAGATTGTGGGGACCCAGGGGTAGATGGAGGGGGAGCTGGGGCGGATGGAGCAGGGATCCTGGGGCAGATGGGGGAAGCCAGGGTAGGTGGGGGTGTGCTGAGGCAATGGGGGGGACTCAGGGGCAGCTGGGGGGCCCAGGGGTAGATGGGGGGCTCAGGGGAGTATGGGGAGGGATCAACAGGCAGATGGGTGGGGCCCAGGGGCAGAGGGGGGTATCCTGGGGCAGACGGGGTCACCTCAGGGTGGATGGGGGACAGGAACCAGGGGCAGATGGGGGCCCCGGGATCTGCCTCCAGCATGGGACCCCCACCCTGCCCTGGTCCCTGCGCCTCCCCTCCGTGTGACCCTCAGTCACCCCTGGATGGGTGCTGGGGCCAGGGCCATCCCTGGGGGTACAACCCGGGAGGGGAAAATCCTCCGAGCAGAGCCAGGACTCGCCCCCAGCCCCATGCCAATAGCTTGACCAGCCCCACAGCACCATGCCTCAGTTTCCCCCTTAAAAAAAAAAAGGAATAACAGTGAGATCAGAGGACAGGGCAGTCCCTCGTCATGGCATGTGGCTGATGGGTGACCCTTGGGTGACTTTGCTCCAAATTTGGGCATTCTGTCACCCCGATGGTCCCGGGAGGCAGTAGCTGTGGGTGAGCTGGGAACAGACGGGATGGGATATAAATGAGTCGTTTCTCACACACGTGTAATTCCTCCTAATGGCTTTCGCACGCTTTCTGTGAAAAGCCTAAAAATATACTCAGATTCTCATAAAAAACCTCATCTGAATGCAAAATACACGCCGGGAGGAGGTCAAGAGGGGATCAGGGGGGATTACCTGGAGTAAAGGGCATTTCCCTCCCAGCACCGCTGGTTTAGGAGGGGAAATCAGCCAAATTAATCTAAAAATTGAGACGCAGCCCCTTGAACTGGGAGAGCTGGGGCACGTCCCACGGCAGAGCATCCTCCCCGTTCCCCGTTTGATGGGAAACTAACTCAGAGCAACCCTCCTCTCTGGGGGCGTGAAACATCGCGGGGGGGCTCTGCCTCGGGGTCCCCACCTGAGCCGCTCCTCTGTTCTAACTGCTCTGTAATTAGCAGGATCCAAATTAATAATTAAAAAAAAAAAAAAAAGGCATTAATATCACCAGCAAGAAGCTGGGGCGGGGGGGACAAAACCCGGGGAAAGGCTTTGGGTGGTGCCGAACGCAGCAGGGATGGGTCGGGGTCCTGGGGGGGGTTCCCCGGGGCAGGGGAGGGGACCGGAGCGGGGACAGCGGCGCCGCGGAGCCGCCGGGCCGGGGGCGCGTTGCTGGGGCTGCACCGCCCCGCCGTGGCCGCGGCCACCCCTGCAGCTCCGCCGCGCTGCGCCCCCCCCCCCCCCCCCCCCCGCAGGGGATGGAGCAGGGGGGCCAAAGTCCCTGCAGGTCCCCACCAAGGGGCTGTCACCCGAGAAGTGGCCCCCGACGCGTGGAGGAGCGACAGAGGTGCCTGCACACGAGAGTCGGGGTCCCACGGGAGGGGGCCGGGGGGGGGGGGGGGCGGTCCCCAGCTGCCACGGGGTCCTTTTCTACCCCGCTGCGGCCCCGTTGGAAGCGGGAAATCTTGTTCCATGGGGTTAGGGTGAGTGTGATGGATCCCGGACGAGGTGATGGATCCTGGGTGTCACGATGGACCCTGGCTGACGTGATGGATCCCGGCTGATGTGATGGATCCTGGGTGTCACGATGGATCCCAGCTTACGTGATGGACCCTGGCTGATGTGCTGGATCCCTTCGCGTCCCTTCTCCAGCAGCAACCAGCAGCCGTGCTCAGGAATAACCAAAGAGGGGGCCCGCACGAAGCGACCCGGCCGTATCCTTCCCAGCAAGCCCCCGCCGTGCCCCCTCCCTTACCCCGGCAGGGCCAATGCCACCGGGCGTGGGGCTGCCACCCAGGCTGGGCCCCAGCCCTGCCGGCGCTCAGGCACTGCTGGCCAGATCCTTCCCCCTGGGTCAGGCACGGAGCAGGAGTTTGCAGGTCTGGGCAAGAGTTAAACCCGTTCCTGAACACCTTTGCTGCCGCTGCGGTGGTGGGAAGGGTGCCCAGGGTTAACCCCGGACTGACGGGCGCCTGGGGGAAGAAACATGGAGCCTGGGCAGACTCTCACCCCACTCTCGAAACTGAGATAGACGCTCAATGTGAAATTAAATTAAACTTAAAAAGAAAGAATATCCCTTGCTTTCGCCACGTTCTGCCCCAAATCCACAGCCACGCTGCTGCCTCGCTGAGCTGCTCAAGCACTGTGGGTTAAATGAAGCGTTAAAGAGCTGTAGGAGCCCCAAAGGCTCCAGGACTGGGACCCAAGTGCTCCCATAACCCTCCTGGCTCGGTGCGATGGCTGTTGCTCATTGCACGGTCTGGCTTCAAACCCAGGGCAAAAAAGGTTTCAGAAAGCCCAAGTCAGCTCTCTCCGCTAAATTTAACAGCAACGGGTGTGAAAACCGATTAAAACCACTGCTGGGTCACAGGGGTATTGGTTTTTGTTGAGGGGTGAGAAGAAGAAAGCGGCAGCATGGGAAGGATCAGTAGCTTTTGACACATACTCCAAAATCAAACGTTTTAATGCCCTGAGCAAAAAACCTAATTTCCTGTAAAATAGGAAGTTTCTTCCCGCCCCATCAATTTATCACACCTCACCCCATTCGCACAAGTGCTCAAACTTACCAGGATTTCCCAAATTATTCTGATGATAACCTTCAGAAAAGGTCTTTAAAACCAGCGGCCACTGAACTGCACCGCAGGGAGAGGGAAGGTCCTTTACACTGGTAAATGAAGAAAAATTGGTCCTAAAGAGGCCGGTTTTCTCCCCGAGCAAGGGTCACGCAGGGATGAAAACGCAGAGCTGGAGCTTCCCCGAGACAGGGAGCTGGGGGAATAAAGGACAGAGGCAGACTGCGAAGCTGCAGGAGAACAGGGTCTGGGCAGCAGACGATGAACTGGGAGCAGGGGAGGGAGGCGACGCAGGTGAGGAGGACAGAGGACAGCCCCGGCTTTGCTCGCCCAGCGCCGGGCCCCAGGCGGAGCGTCACCTCTTGGGAAGGAGGGCTTGGGGCTGGGGAAAGTCTCCATGGAAACACGAGCTCGGTGTTTGCTCTTGCTTTTCTAGCAGTTCTTGGTGACCCAGAAAACATCGTGGCACTCAGTATTGCTGGTGGATCCCCACCTCGACCGCTGGCCGCGGCTCCCCAGCCCCCTCCCAGCGCCTTTCCTCCCCCCACCCCAAAAAGTGAAGAGGAGGATGAGGATAACAAACAGCTTCCACGCAACCATCAACCCCGTGGACCGCCAACCCCAGCCTGCAGAGAGGGCAGGAGGGAGGGGGGGACGGGAGCAGCAGAGGAAACCGCGAGCGGAAGATGAGCGGTGCCAGGGAAAGTTATTCCCGGCCCCGCTCTGCAAGGGGCGCAGCGCTTAAAATGAGCAAGAGACACTTGGTGGATGCTCACCTCCAACTTACTGCCAGAGGATGGAGGCTGTGGGTGCTGCGAGTTTGTCTGGGCTCCGAAAAGGTTTAGAGGAGGGGGGGGAAATCCAAAATCCAGCCAAAATCCCAGACCCCAGGAGGAGGGATGGCAATAGTGGGAAGCAGCAATACGTAACGTGGTCGGCTCTGCTCTTCGTTTTCCACGTGCATCTGCTGCCCAGAGCGGACACAGCCGCCCTCGGCCGACGCGGGAAGGCTGCTCTTAAATAAAAAATTAAAAAAAAAAAAAAAAAAAAAAGGCAAAAAGTTGTGGGGGTGGCACCCTGGTGAAGGTGTTCAAAGTAAACGCGAAGCCAGATTCCAAAGTTCTGTATTTTTCAAAATAAAGATCACACGTTGTTTAGAGACAATCTACACAAGAGTTACAAAAAATAGTCGCCCAGGCATAAGCATACACAGGTTTGTTAATTATACACATATGGTTACAAGTGTGCTTGCAAAAAAGTTCATTGGAAATATACACAAGGCTCTGTAAATGTACACCGTGTAGTGTTACAATTCTATATTCAAACAAGGAAAATTGACAGTATGTTACATTCACTTACAAGTAGACAAAATGCAAAATACAGTTCATCTTCTGTACAAAAAGGGAAGGTGATTCACACTTTACAAGGTGAAAAGGGACTCTGATTGTAAGGAAAACTAGGGGATTCTGTACTTTTGCACTTTTTGTTTCTTACTGTCACAAAATAAGCAAAACATTACTTTTTAAGATTCAAAAAAACACTATTTTGAACTGAATCATTTTTTGTATAACATTTAGAAAGGATCGCTACTGTTCAACTAGGTGACAAATAAAACCAAGCATTTATTTTTTTTTTTAAACATTAACTAGGCTGTATAAAGAGAACATTTCCTTCAAAAGAAAAAATTTACTTCTGGTTGAAATTACAATTTACAATATACAACACTATATGCTACGACCATAAAAGGTGTGAATATACACTGAAATGCACAGGTTTTGCTAATTCTTTTTTCTTACCAAAAAACGGGTTTATGTCGATTCAAACTTCTCCACATTTACATTACAGAGGTTTACAAATGTACAATTGTACAGTCAGAAGTATGTTCCACTACTAGGGTACATTATAGATACAGATCAGACATCAAAACAAGAAAATACTACAAATTTTTATATATGTAAAGTCTACACCAAGTATACACTATATATTTATAGAAGCAAGACCAAAGCCGAGTTGGATTTTTTTTTTTTCCTCATGCTAAATAATCAAATTGTGTCTCTCAATGTTAACAGAACAAACCGAGTAGGCAGTAAACAAGTACACCCGCCCCTCGCCCCCTCGCTTTAAAAACTTTCTGGGTGTGTACGTTTTCTTCCCAAAAACGACAGCTAAGCTACCTCCTTTAGCATGTTATACTAAAAAAAAAAAAAAAAAAAAAAAAAAAGGCAATTAAAAAGTTTCAAAAACTTAATTCTTTTTTTAAACTGAAGCTCTAGCAAGTTGAATTTTTTTTTATTTATAAACAGCGTTAAATGCGTCGTTTGTGCCATTTAACTAAAATTCAAACTTCTTGCTGACTTTTGACTAAAAGGAGAAAAAACAGGTATTTGCAAAAGAGTTGCCTGCAAGGCAGATGAATTAAAAACGGGGTTTTTTGTTTGTTTTCTTCAAACCAACCACCCTGAAAGTTTCCACATTTGGAATATAGATACAACAGTGAACAAAAATGTGGCCTTCCATGTACATTTGATACCTATGTACAAGTATTCTATACACCAGTAAAACAGCAGGGCAATTAGTTAATTAAAAAAAATAATTAGTACATGTTATGCATAATAAAATTAAAGAAATTTACAAAGGCTTTTCTTTTTTCTTTTTTAGCAGTTTAGCAACCATAAAACATTTTCTAACTGTATATTGGAATATTGTCGGTTGCTGGTTGTAGATGCCGGATGGCCAGTGAGCTCCTCCCCAGTTCGCTGCCTCAGATGATCCCGTTCGGTGGTCCACAAATGGGCCCTAGGTCCACCCCGTTCTTCATGTAGTACTTCTCCAGCTTGGCCAAAATGTGTTTGCCGTAGGTGTATTTACGCAGGGTAGCGATGTGAGGCCGGATCTAGGAGATAAAAGAAGAGCGAGTGAAGCTTAGGAACCCGAATTACGGCCACGTCAATCCTGAGCGAGCTCCGGGTACCGCACGGTCAGAGTGCTGGCCACGGGCAGAAGACCACAAAAATGCCTGAAATATTAAAGCGCCATTTGCTGTGATCACCTCAATTACTGTGAATCAAGTTAATGTTCCATAACTCACTGATGCTATTTTTAGGAGGAACTTCTGGTCAAGCAGGTGGCGTCGTCTTGAGCCATTTTACTGGAATCCAGTTGGATCCGAGTGTGTGGATGAATACAAGGCTTTGTCCCAAGAGAGGAGGCTGGAAAGACAGGACCCCTGGGTGCTCGAGCTTCCCAAGGGTGCCCTGACACTCTGCCCCCAGCCTGCGGGCAAACACACTAAGGCAGAAAAGGCATCAGAAGGGTCTAGTGGGGCTGAGCAGCTTTTGCTGAACATGAGCAGGGTCTTCTGCCTCCTTCCAGGCTACAGGCTGAACTTCAAAAAACTGCTAAAAGCCGGGAAGAGTTGCTGGTATGAATTTCAGCAGTCTATCTGAAAGAGCTACTGGGAGAGGCATGCAGTGTTCCCGGGCTGAACAGCAGTTTAATTTCTGAACCTGACAATTACAGTATTTTTTTTAAGCAGAGGAGAGGTCTGCGGAAGCAAAACTTCACCCGCTCACACTACTTCACAGTAAAAGTCACTTTCAACGCCACTGTAAGGACTGTAGCCAGAGTAAAACCACCTTTACGGCCAGAGCACCCGAACAAGGAGAGCTGTTTTTGTCCTAGTAACATCATCATGCTGCTGAAGTTCTCCTGGACAGTTTCAGAGGAACGAGACATAAGAGCGATTCATTTTCATTACTAGATGAGAAATATCCCACACCACCAGCACGTTCCTTCAGTAACACAATTACGATGGACTTTCTACTCTGCGGTGGGAGCTGCAGACAGGATGAGAAAACAGCCACCACAGGACGTACAGCACTCCCTGCTCCTCGGGCAGGTACATCACCACTACTCGCCCCAGCCAGGACTGACTGTAGAACTCCATGGGGAAATCCATCCCAAGCTCACCCTACTTCATCAGCTCAGCCTCTAACCGTTTTAAATTCCTATTTCAGCTCAAGGACCCATCTTGTAATAATCATAAATTGACGCCTTGGCCCTCCCCACATCCCATTTCCAAGAAGGTCTGACTGCTGCTCTGAGGTTAAGGAGAAGAAAAGCTCCCCGGGTCCAACAGTTCGTTCTTTCTTCGTCTTCCTTTCTAAGACTTTTTTTTTTTCCCTGACAGAACTGACTGTTAAAATTACTTTTCAATATTTTATTATATTTTTTTTTTAAATAAAAGTGCTGTCTTTAACAATAACACAAACTACTTGTTTGTACTAATAGCAATTTTCACAATCTAAAAGCAACAGTCGATACGCTCAGTTTTCCCAGGCTTTCATTCAGCTTGATAACGTAGCTGAAATCTTCATATTCAGTCAGTCCTATTTAGCTGTCATCCCAGTTCTATTTTTGACAACCACACTGATAACCTAATTAGCATTTTATTCAAAAGACTTTGCTTGACAGGAAAAAGAACATGTCAGTAAAGATCATTGGTGTATTATCTTTTTTTTTTTTAAATATCCCTCTCTCTATATATAGATTAGCAAAGCTACAGGTCATTCTGCTACAGTTAAACTGTGTATATCCCTTGCCATACATTTTTAATTATCATTGTAATTCCTTTTGGACCAATACAGATTTTGGTGTAGAAGAACTACTCTGAATGATTCCTAAGCCTAAGAATTAACCTCCCTGAAGATTATTTCAACGGCACATATGATGTTTACATACTGATCAACTGCCTTGCGTAGGTAAAAAAAAATCAGCTCCCTTGAACAGATAATACCCACGTCTTTTTACAGAAAAAAAAAAAATCACTTGGTCCATCTTACTCAAGGATTCTTAAATACACTTGATTTCATTGGGATTTAAATACCTGACACTCTTCACAGTTCCTCTTAAAAATAAATAAATATGGGGTTTTCCAAGCCAGTGTTAGTATTTTATTTCCAGTATGAGGTCTAGCTGTAGCTGGTATTTTTCACAAAGTACGAGACCCTAAAACATGTGACTGAAGAAAATAATCTCAGTTCTGCTACACATTTAAAAGCGTATTTTTTTCCATTCATTACAATTATAAAGACCCACAAATGTGACCTTTAAAAGCAGGAAAATGAAGACATCACCTGATTTTTAGAGCTTCCTGCCCTTGGGGCAGCAGGCATATAGCCTTGGGAGGCAGGACTGGCAGCAATGCGTATTTAATTCCAAACTGTCTTCATTTTTGACAAATATTAAGTCCTGAAACTGTTATGCATTCCAACACTGCAGCGTAAAGCTAAACCGTGGAAGTCTCTCATCGAAACCGTATTCAAAACTGAGTAATAGAGAATTTGATTAATGGCTCCAGGCTCAGGCGCTACAGCAACACGCCCCGTTAGCGTGGTGTTACCAGCCACGCTGACTGTCCTGATGAGGGCTGTAAAGCAGGGACATGAAGTGACAAGGCAGCGATGGCAGCCCTCAGAAACGCAACCAGCAGGTCCACGCTCGGCCTCCAGGTGTGTCGAGGTCTGGCTCGGCTCCACTGAGCGCATAAAGCTGCTCTCATCAGCGAACACTGTTCTCAGTGAGGGCAAGCGTGTCGTCATCGCCAGACCTTCAGAGGGTCCCTTGCAAGGCACCAACCCGATGGCACTGCTGCAGTGAAAGTCCTGGCGGTTTGTAGCAGCGTTTGCTACGCCACGAGTGCAGAACTAGGTTACTAGGTCAGAAGAGATTGCTAGAAGCAACCAGCTAGTTTTAAGTCCAAATAGCATCTCGTTATTTCACATTTTTGTCTTTCAGCTACTACTGAAATACGCAACTTTGAAATACCCCCGTCATTAGGAAATTCTAACGCAATCATCTCAGCCTTATTTTCTCTCCGCAACCAGTGTGGCGGTGACAAGTCTTACATCCTTATCAATCGACAGCAGCTGCTTACCTTGTGCATGACAATCTTCCGCTGTGCTGGTTCTGCCACATCGATCATCTTCTGTACCACGTAGTTGGCGTACTGATCTTTCATCATGGTGTATAAGGCACTGTGAGGGCCATCATTCATAGTGCACACCTCATCGATCAACATGGCACGCTCCGTACGGGAGGCGTGAGTAACGCATTTCTCCACCACGTTGCTGTAACAATAAAAGAAGGACAGTCTGTGAGCACGCGACATCTCTACCGGGCTTTTCATTCAACCCCAAGGAGATCTCTTACGCTTCTAGCAAGGGCAGACCATTTGGGAGAGACATTATGTGCCAGCACAGAAGATCAGCGATGTGGAACAGAAGAGCAGTCCAAGGAACTTGGGATCTGAGTGTGAATTTGGTAAAGGACCAGTTCAGGTTTTATTTCACCCAAATTTGTGCAACTCTACAATGATGCTGTATTTGAGATCAGCGTCTGTTCTCATAGCATGCCCATTAGACAAGCAGATGAGTTGTTCTTTGGTTTTCTCAGTACTGGAGCTCGACGGGAGCGGAGGTCCAAGGTTAGAACAACAGGGAAATGCTTATTCAGGAACGAAAGATCTTAGCAAAGGCAGAGAACTTCCAAAATTCCTGAATATATTTAGATGACTAGTCTCTGCTCTCCAGAGAGCCAAGTTAAATAGGATATATGAAAGGGGACGGAGAGTTTTGCTAGTCTTATCTTCTGCATCCCTGACTGAATCATAAAATCACCAAGTGGTTTGCCACAACTAGTGCTCAGCTCAGGGGACATCCTACACTAACTAACGCTCCATCTGGAAGGAAGGTTAGAAAAAAAGAGCAAGGCAAGTCAGGGAGGAAGAATCTGAAATAACAACATTAAGACCACGCTCTTCTAATTCTTGTTCATGTTACACTTCCCTTGTGTCCATAAGTATTAAAGCACTATTTTACTAATCATAAAAACGTGAGAATATTGAGCCTTTGAAGAGGTCAGCCTTCATGTTCAAATGGCTAGAAACACACACAAAAGGAGTTTACAAACATGGGAAGTATTACTTCGTCTTGACATCCGCTAAGGTACCTGGATTTTGCTTCTACCCATGTGTAGCTCTGTAGCATCCGGACTAACAACCTCAGACTGCTGCAGCTTCTTTAAGAGGATATCATTATGCATGTGTCTCAAAAAGGACTGCAAAACTTAGCATATAAAAAGCACAGGTTCTTCTGTGAAAAGTGGGATGAAAAAGAATTGTTCCTGCATTGATTTCCCAAACTCCATTGTGGCTTGACAGAGCATCCCAGAGGCAGTGAAACTCTCTTATGGAACGTTATAATCCAAGGGATAGTGACCACTTAAAAAACACCAAAAACAAAACAAAAAAACCCCAACACACACAAAAACTCTTCGTCAAGTTCAGGAACTTGGATTAGAGCTACTCTTCCACATCTTCATCCTCCTTCATTACAAGTAAAACTTACCTTGCCAGTCACTCATCCCAGTTTACAAGCAGTTATAAATAGCACTTTGTTGTTAAGCAAAAAGTTATTTTCACCTCCCTACGCCCCACCCCTAAACTCTTCTGCAACTCTAGCACGTGTCCATGCTCCCACGGGGCGTGGAGACTTTAAGGAACAAATTCATACCTAGCAAATTTATGTTGACTCAACACGAGCACGTTGCCTCTAATTTCTGCTACAATCTTGCTCTTATCCTCAGGCCGACCATGTTCTAGTACATGCTGGATAACATAGTTCCCATACTGATCCTGTTTGAGAGACAGCAGAAGTGTGTGACAAAATGTGGACAGGAACCATTAATATCAAACTAGTTCCCAATGTGCATTAAGACTTACAAACTTGAACTAAACACTAATTAAAATATCTACTGTATAAGTCATGTAAATACTTTCTACTTCTATAAAAACGTGCATTCCGGAGTTTTACCAGGAGGTAAAATACTACATCTTTGTACAAATTATAAAATGCAAAACAATTTCCTTGAACGTGAAATGTCAATAGTCTGCTTATTTCAAGTTTCTTTGCGTTCTCCAAGTTCGAACATACCAAATCACATGTCCTGGAGGGCTGCGCCATGGTTCTAGCTACAGGAGACTGTCCTCATGCATGTTCATATTCTTAATGTGTGTATATTCAGATCACAAGATACACATTTTCCCCGTTCACAATACCAGAGGCATGACTCGATGCCTAACCTCCATGCCCAACCTCTTCCCACTTTCTGTGTGCTAAATACACGAGCATACAGGACGGGGTTCGTTTGCTGTTATGTCCATCCTGCCCCAACACCAGAACCCTAGAAAAGCAAGTTCTCAGAAGGACTGCGAGGAAGAGGAAAGGCAGCCAGGAAGGGGGTGTGCATAAAACCAACACATTAAGAACCCCAATTACTTGGCATTTTCTTTTCTTAGAAGTAATCAGCTCTTTGCACCAACTCGCTTAAGATCTTACTTGCACTGTAACTTCTGGAGTGAAGCATTAGGACATGCACCCACTAATACTTAAGAACCTTTTCAAAAGGCAAAGTAATTACAACTTTGATACCTGCTGGATACGTGCGCATAGCCAAAACAATTAGTGGTGATGCATTTCTTGTCTGCCACCTTCCTTCCCATTCCTCCTCGGGAGCAGAGTCCCTGTGTTCAGACGACCCCAGCAGCACTACAGCTGCAGTCCCAAATAGGCTGCCAGGAGCTTTCCTAATACAGAGCAGTAACCGAGAAACATCTCACAGCACCCACATTCCCCCTTCCCACACTGACCTGAACAAGCTGCTCGGTGTGTTGGTGAAGTTCCTCCAAGATGGGAAGGGTCTGCTCAGGAAGACAGTGCTCGAGGATCCTCTGGATCACACGACAGCCATATGGATGTGTAGACAACGCAAAAACCTGTGTTCAACAAAGACAGGCAAGCACAGGCAGCAACACATCTGTCAGTCTTTGTCAATCCTAGAAACCTTTTAGAATTAAATGAACACATGGTGGTTTTTCCCGGGCATGGTAGGTAATGCCAGCTTGCAGCACTGCAGCTCCAGATAGCATAAACTGAAAGTGGAAACATCTGTTCCCCACTGCCACAGGACTAACTGGGTGATCGCAGGCACATCACATCCCTACCTGCGCTTCAGCTTCCCCGTTCAGGAAACGGGAAAACAAATGGTAAAGCCTCTTGATTAATAAAAAGAACACTGGGACAGCCAAGCATTATTAGAAGCTGTGTTAAAACACTGTTTCAGAAGAATAAATCCAGCACACTGTTTGCCAGCTATGTGTTTTAAGCTATGTAAGAAATGGTATGAACCAGAAAGGTTGAGAATGCTCAGCAAAGGATTTTCCTCAACTATTTGGTTTTTTTTTTTTTTTTTAAAAACCTTAACTACACTTAGGAGAACTGACAACAAAGCACCTTCTTTCTCATTTCTAACAGATTACCAAATCTGTTGATAAGAACATGACACATTTTATTATTGCTACACAGTTTTCTGTCTAAAGCACAAAATCCTATTTGGTTGCTTAAAATTAACAAAAGTAGCAAATCCAAGCACTGAAGTTAAATTGACAGTCTACAAATTTTTAATAACTATTGAGTAAACTGTGCAGGAAAACAGGACTTGAAGTGCAATTAACTGCAGAAGAATAGTCTTGAGGCGGCAAGTTTAATCTTTCACATGAAAGTTCAGATGAAACTGGGACGGCTAGTCAAAGAAATGTCAGTGCCATCAACCAAGTTCCCAGAGATATTTCTGCCTCGCCTAACTCCCTAGTGGAAGGTCCAAAGCTAAACTCTAACCAGCAAATCTGCTGAGCAAGTTTCCAGCTAGAATCCTGCTTGTTTTGACATACCCAAGCAAGTCCCCACTTTCACAGCTGTTCCAGGAGCAGCCAAACTAATAAAGCCTGGTTCCTGCTGTAATTACCCCGGGCTATCCTCACATCCCTGTGGCAAAACCCTGAATACTTCAAAAGTCCCCCTCCAAAGCCAATTAAGTTGAAGATGGAAACGCCCAAACCAGCGCTTTTGTAATGGAAGACAAGCTGACTACAGGCAGAATAAAGGCAGCTACACGATTAATATCTGGGACATCAATTCAGGAGAGGATGCCAAGAAAAAACTGGGAGAATGAAGCACAAGTAACTGCCCTTTTCTAGATGAAACTCAGGTTTTTCCCCTGCTCCAAGACCCTTGGGAAACAGCAGTCCTCTAAGCCATCCTCACAGAGAGGATCATAATGAAAGTTTACTATACCTATCACAAAACTCTGCTCACCACCTTTACTATGAAGATGGATTAGTGAGAGACTTGTTTTCCCCTCCATCAGTCAAAAAAATACTTGATGTTCCAGGAAAACAGATTTTTTGCAAGGATGCTTTACTGTGATATACCTGCACAAAAATGATAACAGAGACGTGACCAAAGAGTTTCTAGGCTCCCTAACGCTGCTGCAGAACCCTTTCAACTGATGCTTAGTAAAATTTAAAATTCAAAATACTTGAACAAGTTACAGCCACTATCATGCTATTCAAAGCAACATATAAGAATACAAAGAATGAGAGTCAGTATCTTGGTTAAGGACTTACCTGTCCCTTAAATGCATCAATGATAAACTGCAGGGACTGAGGCTGCACACACTCAATACACTTCTGCACCACATGATTACCATTCTGGTCTTTCACGCACTTCAGGACGTGGCCATCCAACTCCCGTACCATCTCATTCTATTAGGAGGAGAGAAAGCCAAACAGAAAGCACCACCAGGATTCATGGCTGATAAATGCAAAGTTTTCACTGCTAAACATGGTCAAGAATACGAAAGGTACGAAGGATGCACTGATGTATTTCAAACTGGAAGTTTTCCAGCGGCCAAGTGCTGAGATGAAGCCTGCTGTGCTACAGAAACCACCAAGAAAAATACTATTATGAAATGAAGATGAAGCACTCATTTCATTAAACATGAGTGTCCTCTTTCAAGTTAAGTATCCAAATTTAAGAAATTTTATTGATACACAACTTTACTGTGCATCCCCCATTCTTTCCTCTGCTCCCTGAAAGAGAAAGAAATCTAAAATGCCCAAAATTCACAAACTTTTCGTGTATCAGCTTCATATATCACTAAAATGGGGTCAGCACTGGGATAAGAACTTGCTAGTATTTTACATAGGCAAGGTAATATTGTATGATAATTAAGGAAACCAAGAGATAAGGTTTAGATATGACTAAAGTAACACACATGCAGGCTAAAAGATTCACAATCAGAAAACAGAGAATGACAGTTTTGGGGAATTTAATGACACTACAAAATTGGACAAGTTCAGTTTTGCAACTGATACAAAACCAGGCAGTTCAGGAGTACAGCGTACTAAAAAATACCATTCTGGAAGAAGACAATTAGCAAATCCTCAGACCAGAAGTGCCAGAGTTTGGGCCACCACCCACCGTCCTGCTGACAAGTGTGTCAGCAGCTTAGCCCAGGCTCGACCTAAAGAGAACGTGCGTTCCTAAAGCCTGTTTCAGTTTTTTAATTTAATAACCTACATTGAGATTCTTGTATTACGATTCTTAACACCTTTATTAGCTATAGCTTGCCTAGCGTATTTTTCATCTTAATTCATTGTTCATAAAACCCTAGAGGAATTCCTTTATTAATGAGCTTTGAGTGGGACCCTGGCTATCATCCACATCTCTCCAATGCCAAGCCTTGCTCAACAGGAACTAGGAGCTCCTCGTACGTCTCACTGCAGGAAAGCAGAATATTGACCCACATATCAAAACAGTGATATCTCAGCAAATATTAAAGGCAAAACTCTGGCACTGCTTCCTTCAAGGGATTTAAAAGTATCTTCTAATTCACTATCATTCTCAGTTTCCCCTACATACATAATCTCATTTCAGGGAATTAACAGAGAACCAACACCACTACCAGTTAAGTGGAACAAGGAGGTAACAATGAGACCCAAGAACGGTGTCACAAACTTAGCATGCACACAAAACGTAACAAACATGCCATAAACCAAACCAAAAGAACACCAGCCACAAGAGGAACAGAAGGTCGCAGTTCAGGTCACCAAACGGCAAGGAACGTTAAACATCAAGAAGAAAGTTAAAATTGAAACTTACAATTACCTGCTGGTCTGGGGGAATAAACTCAAGGGCCTTCTGGATCACCCTGCAGCCGTACATCTGCAGAGCCAGGGACAGAACGTGCCCACGGATACGTTCTGCCAAGGCTAACTTCTGTTCCAGGCTGCCAAACTGTGAAGATGAAACCAATCACCACAAGCACAAAACCCTCACGTGGCCAAGCAGCACAGCAGCGCTCCCACGCTGAAGTGTTAAACAAGAAACAACTGTGCCTACTGAAAAGAAAGAAAATACCAACTACACCTCAATGGATGTGAACAGGCACAAGCCAGACTTCTGTTCGGTGTCTGTCAGACATGCCTGACACACTTGAAACAAACTCCAGCGTCAACGGTGCTGGAGCCACCAGGGTGGCATGTGCCAGGTCACTAACCCTTGATGGGGTTGCTATAAAATTACTGGATAAAAGAACCACCAAGCCTTGGTGGAGAAGGAACAGACCAGTTTCAAGAAGGAGAGATGGGTGTCTGCCCAGCCCCCTGGTATGAAAACACAACACTTTCTTCCAGTGCATGCTGCTCACTGGAAGTTTCTTTTGTTCCTAAACATGTGAGTACTGACAGCTCAGCACAGCATCCATGAAAAGTCTTGTTGGACCTACATCTCCTGGATATGTTGCTATTTATTCCTACACCTTTTGCATCTCAAAGCAAAGTGTTACTTTTCAGATGAATCTTTACAAGTCTCACACCTCAGTCACCCCAACAGGAATGATGCAGCAGCCTGTGGGGAGGAGATGACATCAGTGTTGACAGATATCCATCATTTTAACCAAATAGCAGGGTTTCTACGAGCTCATCCAATACCTCAGGACAGCAGGCATCTGAGTAAGACTTGCAGGGGAATGCAGACTTACTTCAAAGAACTTCTGGATGACGTAATTTCCAAATACATCGACCATCAACTGATAAGCTGCCTGGAGGATCTCGTTGAACACAAGTTGACGTTCTGCTGGGGTAGCACGCTCCAGTTTCAGCTGAATAAACCTGAAAAATAGGGCTGGTGTGATGCCACTGGCATATATGCCCGCAACACATTCGTTAATACAGACCCATTCAAAAGCTTCATACACTGAGCTCGAAACACAAATCTTTAAAACACGGTTGCCCTATCCAGCTATCTGAAACCTCAGGTGCTCACAGCCATGAGGTCCACGGCCACACATCATTGTCGGTACCCGAAATATCTCCTCATTCCAAGCAAAGCAGATCTCATTAGAATAATACAGCAAGGTCTCGCGTCCAGGCGGCTCTTTGAAATGAGTTAAGCTCTGCCAGTAGGACTAGCAAGCAAATTACAAAGCAAGCAAGCTCGCTCCTCTTTAGAGATGGGACTCGTGCTATCAGCATTTGTACCCAAACGGTCTTTCAAAAGAAGGGTCAGAATGTTACACTACTTGGCTTTTCACACCTCCTTTTCCCTGTTCTGCCTCTCTGCTTCAGGACGTGATGCAAATTGCAAACAACGCTAACTCAAAAAGCAGCTGTCCCAAAAGCTTCCCACAGCACAAGGTTTTTAATCCCACCTGGATCCATGCTGATCTTGGGAGAACTCCATGATGTGACCAGCAATCTCCCTCAGCTGTAAATTAGGGTACCGGTTATTGCGAAAGTCTTCAAGCAGCCTGCTTCGGCCAGAGGGCATAACATCAGACATCCCGTAGCGCAAGCGAGATGAAGGGAAGAGCGTACTGCTGGGGCTGAAGAGGCTGGAGGCACTGCTCGCACTGCGGTACTTGGCTTCAGCTCCAGGAGCAGCAGAGATGTAACGGCCACTCCCATTTGTGAGCCCTCCTGCAAGTCATAAAAACAAGATGAAATAAAGTGTCCGAGGGATTAATTTACAACCTGTGCATGCCATTTTATTTCTAATTACTCCTTTTCCACCAAGACGGGTTTCTGACGTGGTTCAACTAGGAAGTATTCTCAACTAAGCTAAGTGAGCTGCCCCCAAAATAATTTAGATGGGGACGTGTTCAAGCGTAGTTCCTTAGCATGGCACCGTTGTATTGTTAGGACCAGCTACAGATTCAGCAAAGAACAGACTGTAACAACTTCTGTTCCTCACTCTGTCAAAACTGTCTATAACAGACAAATTATCAGTTCCACCATTTGCTAACTTGCTGTTTCTAATTACCTTATCCTCCATCCTCAGGTTTTTTTCCACCTATCCTGCTGCCGTGCAAAGGACTGATTTAGAAGAAGTGTACTGGGGGTGGGGGACAGATATAAGACAAAATTAGACAGGAAAAAGGCAGCAAGAAGCAAGTATAAAAATTTTGGATATAAAAACCAAATCACCATTAAATACAGGTAAATAACAATAAAATAAAAACAATAAATAAATACTTTAAAAAATCCTGTGCTTTCACAAATGCCCTAAAGATTTTCATCCACATTAAGACAGCTGCCAAGTTACCCAGTTGCTTCATCATATAGTTAGCAAACTGCGAGCGTTGATAGGAACCAACTTAAACCTTTAAAAGCTGTTTCCTTGCCTGTAATTTTTTGACATTTGCTTCAGAGCTATGGCAGAGGACTCTTCCCTTTCTTGCAGGGCTCGGGATCCCTCTGCTGGTCAAAGACCGCAAGATGCCTTGAGCGAGTATGGTTTTTCCTGGGTGGGACAAAGTCCTCCCAAGAAAAATGTTCTTATCGCATGGGAACCTGCCACCTGAAAGGCCAACGTGAGGCAGCGAGGGCAAACCACCTGAAAAAAAGAGCTACAAGAAGTCTTTGCAAAGGAGGGAAAACCTTCAAGGCAAACATCGGTAGGGCTGTCTGCAAAGAGAACAGACCTTCTCCTGGCAGCCGTGCACATGACAGTGTCTGCAATAAAAATATTAAATAAAACAAAAAAAGAGCTGAGTGAACTGCACTCCTCTGCCATCGATGCCTGAAGGAAGCTCCCGTGCAGGAAACACTATATGAGAATTAAGTATCTGGTAACAGCCTAATTAAGCTCCCCTGTCTCTGAGCTGGGCAAACGTGTTCTGACTTCTCTGGAGCTGGTGCCAAACCTCGAGGAGAAGGAGACTTGAGAGCTTCTCGTTCACATCTCCTTCTTACGCTGCTTTGCCAATGGTGTGGCCATCATCTTCTCTGACTTCTTAATTAAGCAAGAACTCCGAAAAGTGACCGAGTGATATTCCTTACTGCTGGAAGGACCAGGATATTCAAAGGAACAGTAAATCGCCTCTCAGGTAAAGGAAACCCAACAGCAACAAGCTGAGCAATGGCATACTGACGTTTTAGAAGAGCTCAGAATTACCACTTGTTTTTTGAAACCCTGAAGCAAGTAAGAGTCATAGCACTAAGGCGCTAAGTGGAAAACTAGCTCCTGACCATCTGCAAACGGCTGTAAGAGGAAAGGGTTTAGCACTCGCACTTATCACCTATGCCTTATCTCTTAGTTAAGAGGGAAAGCACAGTTTGTACAAAGTCTTCTCTGTCAGAGGTTTTCTGAGAAAAACCTTCTGATCTTTTTGGAGATTCAAAATAAACCACAACTTACTCCAGTTTTCTACCCGTCGGTCTTTCTTCTGATGCAGATGCTGACTGCAGGTATCCCCATGATATTCAACATCATACTGGGAATTAAGAGACCGTGTGGGGGTCAGGTTTCCTAAGTCAAGCAAGCGCTTCTGAAACCCACCTGTCAACCACCAAAGGCCAGAAACCTTGGAGCACCTCAAGCTCCTTTATGCCAATATGTGGCTGGGAACACAGTGAATTTGCCAGATCCCAGACTTCAACGGGATCTTACCGATAACTACAATGAAACAGCTCCTTGTTCAAGAGCAGTACACAGAGGCTGAAAGCTCCTGAAGCTCTTAGGGACACTAGGGTAGAATAAAGGGGCAAAAACTCCAAAGAAGGGACAGGACTCCTGCAAGATGTTGGTGTTGATCGTTTCTCCTGCGTCTTCAGCCACAACAAACTCCAAAAGGGGGTCTGCAAACTGTGTGGAGACATCCTATCGTGCTAACATCATGCTGCCCGTGCAAAGCACTTGGCACCCGCATATGGCAGCAAACCAGTGCTGTATGCACTACACAGAGGTTGTATAGAAGGGACAGCTGTGGTGTGGTTCTGTCTCTGAACATATTTTCTTAAAAGTGTCTGGGATTTGTCAGTAAAAATCTGTATCTGGGGAGGACAAAGTACAGCCTCTATCCTGGGGACTCCAAGGCGGATGCGTTACTCAGACTCACACCGTGGCCATAACAACTGAGCATTTCCTATTTTGAAATGGTAAGTCATCTTCTCAGTGCTTGCTGGGACACCTGAGACAGACGTTAACCTGAAAGAATTACTGATTTCAGGGAAAGAAAAGGACAATGAAAGGATGAGTCAAAAAGAAAACACAGGGGAAGAAACACAAAGGCTGCTGTCTGAAAACAAAGCACTTCTTAAGCAAGCTTCCAGGGGACTTTTATAAGGCCCTCAAATTGCTCTGCAACGCAGGGGTTCCCAGTATGAGAAATGCCAAACAATGGGAAAAAAAGGAAGATGAAAAGATGGCTCTGTGAGAAAGCAGGCGCAGAAGACGTCCCTGCTGCTCGCCCCTACTGAGGGCTCAGCGCAGAGGCGCCAGGCAGTGCCCGCCCAGCCAAGGGGACCCCACGCTACCTCCCTGGGGCTGGGAAGGGCAGGAGCCAGCAGCCCCCGAGATACCCCCCCCAGTGTCACTGCAACCCCTGCAGCCCAGTGCCAGCGTGTGGCACCAGCTGCCCAGGGAGACGCAGCCCTACAGCCCTCCCAGTCGCTCACAGCTAACTGGTTACCAACTCCCCAGCCAGTTTTCCCAAAAACCCTCTAATAAATTAAATTCCCACATGTGTGTATCAGCTTCCTCACACCAGTCCTGCCTTTTAAATTACAGGCTGACTATGGTATGGGGCAGCTCTCTCCCAAGCAGCTCCTGCAAGAAAATCATAAAATTAAAATAATCACTTATCCGCTGCAAATCCTGATATCCATTCCAAACTGGGAAAAGCCGGAGTTGGACACATTCAGCCCCAGGATGCAGCGTGATAAGCGTTTCTATTGGGACCATGCCAGCTACACACACAAGGGCTGACAAAAACTGCTTGGGGGTCTACGTGAACTGATGTGAAGTGTAACCTGGCCAAAATTAAATTTTATAATTTAAAAAAAACCATATGTAGTAATTTATAATTCTGCAATTTTGATCAATACTGGGGAAGAAGAGGGCCCCTGCTGCTTTAGCATCCAAAAGTGCACATTTATTTACAGTTGCTTTATCCTAGCCATGCACAGCTGCATACGTTGCATACACCTTTGAGTTTAACGGATGTATTTAGCTCAGCCTTCCTCCCTCCAGTAGTTCTTTTCGTAAGAACTGGCTGCATGGTTATTTCAGGTACTTGTGATTGCCCAGTCATTTCACAAGGTCACTTTACAACACCAGAAAAAAACCCTAGCTTGATAAATACACACCATTTTTCACAGCTATGAGCTTTCAGAAAGCCAGAAGAGCCAGAGCTGAATCTTTACGCACACCACCAACCCAACAAATGATCGACTTGCGCATCTATGAGATGTGATAAAGTCAAACCCACAACTTACACTGCATTTAACCATAGATTTGCTGATTGGAAGTCAGATTTAATGCCAACTTCTTTACGTCATTGTGTAACCCTGAAATCAAAGTTACTTGAAGTGACTCTCCCAGGTTGTCTCCTCCCACATAATGCAGTGGTAGTAGGACACGGTTCTAAACCCGACTGCTCTAATTTCCCTCTTTGCAAACACCACATTTGGGTGTTCCCATCTGTCCTTTCATTTTTAGATATTTACAAATACTCCTTGTCCTCTTTATCACAAACTACTTCTGGTATCACTCCCAAACAGGAGTCAGCCTCAAGCTTCTTATAAGGAAAAGCAATGCCTGTGCTGTTTTACAGCATTAAAACTTATTTTATAACCAAAGGAAACTACAACTACATTTAACACTGTCTTCCATTACAGGTGAAAGGGAAACTTAAAAAACCAAAATGACCTTTTACAGATTTCAAGGTGAAAACCACACAAATGCAGAGCTACTCTAGGTGAGATTTTTCTTCCAGCATTACCAAGCACGAAGTCAGCCGTGGAGGAAACCTGGCTGCAAGGAGAGGAATGTTTTGTCAAGATGGGAAGACCCACTAACTGCTCTGGGACATAACCCTTCTATGTAAATGGTAACTCCGCTTTCTTTCCAGAGTTTGTTATCAAACTGATTAACCTTTCTCTGATCCAGTTTTTAAGATTCATTCTTTTGTTTGCCTGCAGGGGCAACAGACTTTTTCTAGTGCCAGATTTGGAATCTGGTTAGCCTTCAGCATTAATTTATTGTAGCTATTTAACTGTCAGCTTAAGGACTGTACAGCTGCATAAATAAAGCTAAAACCCCTTCCAATTCTATTAAAGCTCTGAACAAGGAAAGATGGTAAATCTAAACTTGATCTCAAAAAATCGTATTTATTATTATTCCATGCTAACCTTTAGCCAGCATCAAATTTATCACACATGCATATAAAAAACATGATAAATATAGTATTTGATGAGTGTGTATATGCATGGAAAACTGCTCTGATAACCAAAAGTTATGTTAAATCCAGACAGATACGCGACAACCAAAACAAAGTGATTTTCTGAGCAAGTACTAAATTATCTGGTCCAGATGCAACAAATAACTTATCTTGTTTGTTTATGAGGCCTGGAAATGAACACTTCAGGAAGTTCACATGAGCATTGCTTTATTGTTTAATATTTGCTTTATTTAAAGATTTACTTTATTACATGTAAGAGCTCTGGGCCAACTCGAAGCTCTTCCAGAAGATGCAGCTTCCATAAAGTAATGCATCTTACAGATATTAATATATCTTATTTCTTAAGAAAGCCTCTCTCATGTACTAATGTGCTTTTGATAAGGCCACGTTGATGGGGAATTTTCAAAAGCAAACTCTCAAACTCCTCAGCTAAAAGCTAAGTACTGCTCCAGATAACATTACATATTTTGATAAAAGAAGAAACTGTATCCTAAGCTGATTAATTTATTATTGAAAACTTAATGGGTATTTTAAAACATTTGACAAGTTTAAGGATCAGCCCTGCATATCTATTTTATTCAAGGATAACAAACAATTGGTGCTGTTACTGAGACCTGCACAAGAAAAACAGTTTGTTTTTCAAAACTTGGAAATGTTATCCATAATTTAGAAATGAGGAAACCAGGAGGCAATACAGAAACCTTCCTGTTTAACAGCTGAACTACTGAGAGACACAGACACGTAACATAGGTGCTACAACCCCTGCTTCAGTGTTTCACCTAATTCTGCAAACGCAGGGTCCCCGCCACAGGAATAAGAGCAGCAACTAGGCAGCAGGTATCTCACCTACCCAGCAGCGGGGTGTTCACATCTCTGCACCAAGGGAGAGCAGAGCAGTAACCTGCAGTGCTGGGACAGTGGCACTGTGGCTCTTACCCAGGTTTAAACTTGAAGATGATCCATGTGAAGATAAGGAAGGTGGTGGAGTCTGAGAGTGACCAGGTCCTTGGCTGGGCAGAGGCATTCCCACAGGTCCAGGAGAGGAGGAAAACCCAAGGCCATTATAAAAACTGTGTCCTATAGGTGTCAAACTGCTGGATGTCCTCTTGTACAGGTCACTGCTCCCTGTAAGGGAGTCTCGGCGGGAGCCACTGCCCGTGTTGGAGTTAGCAACTGAAAAGAGGAAGAGAGTAAAATTGTGTGATGTCAACAAGCTGCCCGAGACAACTGGATAGCTGGAGAGCCAGTACAACGGCACCTATTAACAACTGCATTGCACCAGGCTGCTGTTTTCCTAAGGGTGTTGCATGCGCCCAAATGAAATGCATTAATTAAAACCACGTTGTTAATGATCCAGCAGAAATCCTCGATTTAAAAAATTAGCTTGAACCCTGTCTTTGCATTTATAGCTTTGTAGTTTTTATACCAATAGAACACATCAAGAAATACAGCTCCAAAAATCTACAAGCAGAAAGATCAAGAAGATAAAAATCTACCTAAAGGAAGTGACAGAACGAAACGACAGCGAACATGCTGGCTTTTGGACACAAACACTTAAGGCTTTGCTTCTGAACCTTCAGGAGAAGGTTTGTATACTTCAAAGCTCTTTTCCCCTAAGCATATCACTTAGTTTAACAGAAGATATTAGATCACCCTACAAGCATTGCCTCGTATTTATTCTTTAGCCATTAGAGCTAAAACAAATCCAACATGAGATTTTATCTATTCATGTTTACTTAAGAGCATGTACAGCTTCGTGTACATTTACTTGAAATCCTTGTGCTCACCTTTCATTATATTAGAAAACAGCTCCTGTTTGCACCAAGCTTTATTGAGATGGAAATCAGAATTCAATTTAACACATAAACCCAACATTTTTTTGAAGGGTTGTCTCGACAGTCAAATACAAACTCTTTAAATGCACTGCCAACTTGGGGGGGGGGGGGGGGGAATCAATGTTGCATTAAAATCTTGTTTAGTAAATAGTGAAATTTTTAACTGCAATGAACTCACCATTTTTCATGACCACACACAAGTTCTAGAAGCAACAGCCTCACATTTTTATTCATTGATTGAGGGAAAACAAGTTTGTGCATCTTGGCATTGAGCGAACTAGTAATTGAATTCAATTACTTAAATAAACTGAAGTGAAAGAAGTGAATGCTGTGTTTACCTAAATCCAAGATGCTTCAAATTCTCAGGCTGGGTTTAAGAAAAATATTTAGAATAACTTTTATTTAAAACTGATTTGATGCAGTGACAGTATGACCCTCAGTCTTTTCTGATGGAGCAGGTTCAAAAGGCATGTTTTAACTTGCCCTTCATACTGATGAAAGCAGGAAAGTTCAGGACATAATTACTACCTCTGAGACTAAGCAGTAATTAAAACAACTGTTCTACTTCAAAAAAACAAACCTAAGGAAAAAAACCCCAACCCACAGATATCTTTCTGGTTTGGTTTTATTCTGAAAAAAAATCTTTGTCTCTAACTGCCTAACAAACAAATGAAAACAAACCATATATGTAACATTTCTTGCAACCACAGTAAGTGACTTTTTTTGGTGTATGATAGAAACAATTCCCAGAATAAAGCTTGGAAACCACCTCAGATCAGCGTTTTTAAAATCACAAAGAGTTACTTAACCAATATTCTGAGGTAAGAGCACACAGATGGTTACCACTCTGGAGCCAATTCCTGTTAATCCAGTATCTCCACCAAGCACGTGCAGGTAAAGGCAAGGAAATTCAAAGCTGTTTAATAACTTAATCTGTAGCAACAAGGGGACGACTGATAACATGTATAACAAAACAAATTCATTGCTTTGGTACTTCTAATATATCATCTGCTAAAAGAAGTTTCACCAGAAAGCGCTGCAGATTTTGAAAGCCAATGTAGTCCCTAAAGGAAAATTTCCACTTAACCTCAGATGGCTGAAGAGGAGGGCTCAGCAGTTCGGTGCACCAGAGCCAGCTCCAGCAGCTCACAAGCCCACTACCTGCATTTGGAGCTATCTACTTCTCTCCTTTTTCCCCATGAAGAAGCTGCTGTTCTTACCTGCTGTCCCAAATCCTCCCAGCGCAGACCCCAGCGTGGCACCGAGAGAGCTGCTGCTTCCGAATCCCAGGGAAGTGTTGGCAGGCTGGGCAGAGCCCTGAGAAAAGAGTGAGCTGCTCTGGGAATTGCTGCTGAGAGAGTTGTTGCCGTAAAACGAGCTGGATGCCAGGTTGTTGGTGGGCTGCTGCTGGGGCTGGGGTTGGGGCTGCTGGGTTCCTAGAGGGCGAAATGGTCCGTTTGTCGTTCCTGCCAGGCCACCCGCTGCACCGTTGGCCGAAGCTGCAGCCGCTGCCACTGCTACAGAGAAAGTAATTGGAAGCATAGACTGAAAAATCCATTTTCATAGCAGTTTTGGAAGTTAAAACTTAGCAGGTTCCTTTTATTTACTATAGATTTTTTTCTTTCCTCTCAAGATGAAAATCTCCCTTTCACATCAAACTCTCTTTACTTTCTAGCTGAGCTCCACAAGTCTTGCACAGAGCCACTGAATACTAACAATGCTTAGTTATTATTACTGCTGTTTGTATTATTAGAGCTACACAGATCAAACACACAAAAAGTTCTAAGATTCAAATCAATACAGCCACACTTAGCAATATCCAATTAAGAAACACAAGTTTTGCAATAAGCAAAATTGTCCTTTAGTGCACAAAACGCAATCCTACAGTGCTAAGAACATCAAAACCAAGTACTTTTGTTTTTCAGCCAGTTCCAAAGTAAAAGGAAAAAAAAAACCCCAAGACCTACAAGGAAACAATTAAAAGGCCCATTTCATAATCTGTTACTAACACTGGCAAAGACTGCTTACATGCACAAATTCTGGCCGAAAAATTTCTTTTAAAGCCTTGAACTCCCAAAGAACCCCAATAAAACCCAAAAAAAACTCATGGCAAAGGCCAGGCATGTAACATTTTACGCAAGGCGATCATTTGGGAGTTCTACACAGGCTAAAACCTTTTATTACGTGGGAAACCAGATGCCAGCAGACAAATTTAAATAACTGTCATGAAACTCTGCAAAATAATAAGAGTTTATGCGACGCTACCTCTCTGAGGCTGTTCTGGAGGCTCAGCCCACAGTGAGCACGGAGGATGTTCTCAACAACAATCCCCGCAGTGGATCTCAGTGAGGGCAAGTGTGTCATCATCGCCAGCAGAGCCCAGAGGATCTCAGGTCCACCCTCCGCCGGGGATGGAGCAGATTCTCGCTTGACGGGACAGGGACTCACCTGCTTGCGCTGCAGAGGAGCTGATGATGACTGGAGCGGGGGCTACCAGACGGACGGGGGCCCCCAGGCCATTCCTGGCCCCTGCATTCACCACGAGAGCACCTGTTTGGTCGTAGTAAGCAGCAGGAGCCAGCACTGGGTAACCTGAAGGGGCAAATTACAGGTGCACAGGTAAGGTAACAAGCAGCGCAACACATGGCAGATCAATCGTCTTCAGATGAGTACAGTGCAACAGGACTTGTAAAGGAAAATCTGAATGGAAAAAGAAAAAGCAACAACAGCTCTGCTTCTCCTGAAGCGGGGGGGAATCCGTATTATCGGTCTATGACTTTATACTAGTAAGACTTTCAGGTAGAGAAAACGTTTTTCCCCCCCTCGAACCTACTATACTAGCATTGCCCTCTGTGTAAATTCAGTTATACGGACAAAAAAAGGTCTTAAAATACAAAAGCACTATTTCTTTTCCCTTATAAGTACGATGTGTGCTGGGACTTTTCATGTTTGTGAACACACTGCACTTCCAACCCTCCCACTATATGTTGAAGTTGTTCAGTGTGCACACGCATGCAAGTAAGACATAGAACTTAAAAGTTATGTATTTTTGAAGGTATGTATCATAAAGCATTCTTTAGTATATAGCTATTTAGGTACCTTGCTATATAATTCTACAGTTAAATAAAACTTTCAGGAAGAAGGTGAAGTGATTCTCCACGGTGGGGTCACAAAGAGAATGTTCTCTGTGAATATTTGCTTTGTAAATATAACCCCCAAAGCCCCAATAATGCAGATGGAAGGAAATCTGCAGATTACTTGAAAACATGCAAGTTACAATTCACTCTGTAACTTAATACAGCAACAGTCGTCTTAAGCTATAAAACCCCACCCCATGTAACAACCATGTGACACTTCCAGTGAGGAGACCTGAGGCCGAAATAATCCTGTTCTCTTACATTTGACCAGCAGGACATACTTCCACATTATTCAAAAAGATACTTACGTTTACCCTTTGCCTTTACAATAATATCCTGTATAACTGAGTGTCAAAAGCATTTGTACCACACAGCCTCACGGATCAGAGCTAAAATTCATACAGTAGCTCCTCTCACAGAATTACAAATTACAATAAAACCCTGCTTCCTTTTATCCGTTTTCTTTTCTTGTTTTTAAGCCGCTAGTATTTGCCTGGAAGAAATTATGAAGGGGAAGTCCTTATGCTGTTAGTCAACCACCTGGCAGGGATGGAAAGACAAGGCTAATGAATGGGACTAAGATATCTCTGAGGTTTTAAAATAGAGACCACATAAGCTAGCATGATCCACAGAAAAATCTGAAAGCAACTTCCAATAGGAGCCATCAATTCTCTTGAGTACGCAAGCAACTAACGAACCCGTACAGCAATCCAGTTGATAACATTTGTTTTCATCTGTGACACAGGGATCTAAACCCTGATTTAACTTAAATGCTGCATAGGTAGTTAAGTTCACATCTAACAGCCTCTCGAAAATGCCTTCTATACCCACAGATTAAAACCGAAAAAACAATAAAACCAAAATACTGCTGAATGCCAGGCAAACGTGACACCATGCAGAGACACAAGATGTAATTTTCTTAGATCTCCCTGGGCACTGGAGAAGGTGCAGATCCCACGGAACCCCTACCTGGCATCCCCGCTGCCAGCCCTTGTCCAAAGGCAAGGGCAGAATTGACGGCTGCAGCAGCCACCAGCGGATCAGTCTGCTGTCCCTGCTGGTTCTGATTTGGGGTCAAAGGACGCTGACTGGCTCCTCCACGTAGAACCTGGAGAAGACAGAGGAACATCGATCTGTTTATTTTGGGACCCAGGAGCAAGCCACAATCACCAGACACTTGCAGGAGGCATCAGCAGCAGTCCAGTTGAAGCTCTTGCACACGATGGCACTTTTTGTCACAACTAGCGTGTGAAAACCCCTCCCCTTTACTCAGGACAGAGCTGCCTTCGCCACCACAAGCCTTCACGCTGCTACCACGGCTAAATGCAGAAGACCCAATTCAAATTATACATCCCCTCTCAGGCTTACTGAGCATAATCCGGAAGCGCTTCATCATCTGACCTCTATCATTTCTTGATATACCTCCAATACTCATCCTTTGTTAGAAGTGTTTACAAGCCGTCTGTCCCATCCCAGATAACATTTGCTCTCTGCCACAAAAGCAGCGCTGAAAGCCCACTTGAGCAGAAACCTTAAAAAGCCCGACTTAGGAGCTGGGGGCTGATGACACAAGGTGACATGGGTTTTTCCAAGCTGCCAGCCTCCATAGAAAACAGCGACCCAGTGACATGACACTTACTCATCGGAAATAATGACCAAAGATCACACACCGTCTCTTCTATGTAGCTCTTGCGGTTTAAGCACAGGTTGCTCTCAAAAGGAAAGATGGCAATCTGACCTTTCCTGTCATTACCTGTGACAGGCTTTGAGTAAAAGGCTTTTGCAAACAAAGTGGTGATGCAAGAGTCTGCACCCAGTAGCGAGGTCAGCTTATTAAAACAGCCATCCTTTGGTACTCAGCATGCCTTCTTGCAAAAAGTAACATAGTGTGTCTCACCCAATAAAGTTATTAAAAGGAAAAAATGACTTTGTGCACTGAGAGACTGGGAAAGGATCCTAAAGTTAGCCGATTTAGACGTGCATCCCAGAGTTTGCTATCGCTGTCAAAGCCTGAACGTGAACTCTTCAGCCTAGGGAGTCTCACAAGTTGCAGCTGCAACACACTGTGCAAGGGCACTGTGCAGTATGTACACGATGGATGGCAGGCTGCAGGAACTGAAATGTTGGCTTTTTTTATAAATACGCTATTAAGATGCCGTAAGCATCACAAATCAACTGTCCATAATCATCGCTCTAGGTTTCCAAAACATTTACCTCAGCACTTCTTAGAAAAATTTCATCCAAAAAAATATACACTCTATCCTTTTACGGGTGGAAGGTTTGTATTAAAAACAATACCCACGATCCCCACTCATGCCTGCTTCACAGCTATAAAAGTAATGAAAAATATTATAAAGCCTACTGATGACTGTTATTTTTTATTTTAATAGCCTAAGCCTTTGCAGAAGCTCTCTTAGCACACACCTTCCTTACGGGGAAAGGCTCCCGGTTTGAATGCCAAAGCATAAATGGCTTTAACACGCTGTGAATGCCGTTTTACCTGTGCACAGGGGTGCGTGCAGGAGGTCTGTTCAACACACTCCTGTCTGTGACCTGCCAGGTGGGGAGGTTTGATGATTAACTTTGTCAGGAGCAAAGTGTTCTCCTCCTGATCACGGATCCAGAATCACTGGTGTGAAACATCACTGTTTTTATTATCTGAAAAGGCCTTACAATACTACCAAACACGGGTTTTTGCTTTAGCTTTCAAAGCAGAAGGTAATAAATTCAGCTGCCAATTGCCATCTTCTATTAATTGCTATCTCAAACGCATGAGGACCTGAAAGGAAGGCTTTGTGTTACTATGAAAAAGGAGCTGCCTCACTGCTCAGTAGGATAACGAACCCATTTTGTTTCCAAGCAGGAAGTACCGTGGGACAGAGGCCGATAAAACTGCATAAAGCCAACGTCAGGCGAGGACCAGTGCTGAACCAAATACTAGACAAACTAGCTGGGGTTGTGCCGGAGAGCCGGCCAGGTAACAGAGGCTCGAGTCCTCTTCTTGACACCTGGCCTACGGGCCCTTCCGAGGTCTGAAAGGAGAAAAGTGGAGCATATCCAACCGTGTGTCCAAGGGGAACAAGAACCGAAACAAGGATGGTGGGACGCCTCTCATCCTTCTAGCATTTAACTTAACAGGTTTAGCAACCATCAGTTTAGTCTGAAAGTTTGGATTTTTTTTTTTTTAAATGCCAATTCAAATAGCAAGCTAACAATTTGCACTCCCATACAGCTTCATAAAATGTTTAGGATGGCTTTCTGTTATAGTAAAAGAAGAAAATTATTGTTCCCTATTAATTCTCGTACCAGTCTCTCAGCTTCCACCTTCTGCTCCAGTAGTTGCTAGAGTCACATTTGTGTCATCTGCATCAGAGGTACCACTATGATTAAATACCAGACCTTTAAAATGCTTATTTTACCTAACTGAAGTTGGGGAAATTAACCTAGTTAAATTCCAAGTATAGGAAAAAAAAAAACCCACACCCAACCACAAAAACCAAACAACCCAAAACTGAACAAGAAATTACACAGTGATTCATCACAAAGATGCATAACAATTTTCAACAGCAGAAAAAGCACAGGCTATATAATCCAATATGCTGTCACTGCCAAGGGATTAAGACAGAAGAGGTGGATGGTGCAAATGCCATCAAGCACACATCATTTACAAAATATGTAAGGAAAAAGTTCCCCTTATCAGCCCCCAGTGTGACCTCTTCACTGTTTTTTTTAAAAAAGCAAATACCATTTAAACAACAGAAACCTGTCTCAATATTCACCTCTAACACACTTAAAGCAGTAAACAGCAGATCATATGAAAAACCTTCACTAACTTCATTAATTTTGCCCTTTTAGGTGTCAAATTCTCCAAATTTTTGTGCAGACTAAAGCAAAACAGCTGCACCGTTTGCCTTCTAAAAATAGCAAATTCAGTGTTTTCTTTTTGCACTCATCTTTTGTCTTCAAGTCCTCACATGGATACCAAACTAATTAATTTTGCTATTATTTTGACCTTTTTAAAGCTAGTCTTCACCAAAAAAAGCATACTATACTGGACAGCACCCTGAAGATAAGAACACACTTATTGACATTTAGTATTTGACACACATTATCATCATCTCCACGGCCTTCAAGTTGCAGTGATGGGCACAAAAACAGATTGCAAGATGATGATTTCCACTTGCATGCCAATGGCATGTGCTTGCTACTGCGTCGCTCAGCAGCGTTCACAAACTGATTAGATTATTTGTTTTCCAAAGCAATAATTCACCACCACAAATGTACGTGCGCTATCCTCCATGTGCATGATGCACAAATGACATAACAATTGTATAGATGTTTCTTCTCCTTTTTTTAAGAGAGGGCAAAGGCTCTTCTCCTCAATTACAACTGAGTGTCAGGAGTGGTCATTCAAGAATAATTAAAAAAAAATAAAACAAATCGAGATTCTTCAAATCTGTGTTCCCTGTAAATGACTTGACATGCAGAGCATCCTACCCCTTACCTGTTGTTGGCCCTGCTGGGTTTGCTGAGTGGTCTGCTGATTTGCTGAATTAGTTGCAGCGGCAGCCGCGGCAGCTTGCTGCTGGAAGAGACTGGCAGGATAAACCCCCCAGGGCGTAACTCCATAGTACTGGTGAGGAACAACCGCCGGACCTAAAATGAGAAGGAGATCAGTGAGCTTCTGTAGCGTGACAAGCGTTACACAGCAAACCGTCACCAAAAATACCTGCTCGTCATATTTGGTTTAACAAATCCTATTTCAAGGTGATCTGCTTTAAATCCTTTGCAAATATGGAGGGATTCTGGCATTTGTATTTTTCATTTTTAAAAAGCTTAGAAGTCAGACCTAAAATTTCATCTTTACTTGCTTTTACCTTATTGGATGAGGTCAAATTCTGCTACCAGTGATCCTGTTGAAATTCCATGTTTTTATTGTTGTGCCCTAATTTTATAGTGAAGGACCAAAACTTTATCTCTAACCAAAAGAGAAGGAAATTTGTTTAAGCACGGAGGTATACAAGTCTCTTCTAATCTCAGCTGACATTCACAGGGCAATAACATCTACCATTTAGCTCCCCAATAAGTTAAAAACAAACCTCTTTGCAACTGAATAGAATCAGTTCTCAAGTGTTTAAAATGTTATTTCTCTAGCTGCTCAGTCCTACTTTGCATTTGCAAACCACTATAAAAGAGGCTGTATGATCCCGTATCTTTTCACATTCCCTCCTCCTCCAACTTAAGAGGCTTAAAAAAAAAAAATAATCTTGGAGAGCACCAGAAAAAGCATAACTTTTGAAGATTCACTGTGTTTTATCAAGTCTCAGGACACCGCACGCTTAATTTGACGACAGCAGAATGGCAGCCTATATCCTTAAATAATTCTAGTTGGCATAACGCTGAGGAAGCAGCGAGTACTCTGCGCTGAACAGTGGAGTCCCTCCCACCAAACAACACGTATGTGAATTCAATAATATTTTTTTTAATATGTCTGTTCTATAACTTTTGGAAAGGTCAGCAGAAAAGCAGAAGTATTTCCTTTGCTATTCAAGTACATCACCTATCCCACAGGTTCCTTCCCCACAGTAGGAGTAACTTACGTCATGCTAGACTTTTTAAGGTAGAGTGCCACAGTCATATTTGATGCTGTAGAATAAATAAGTCTTTGTGAATTTGAACCACACACTTTTCTTATATGGAGTAAAGACAGCTTCTCTTTTAAGAGAGACTGTTAGCATTTGAGTTCTAACCAAGTCATTTTAGTATTACTGTTAGTTACCTCTTACAGTAAGACCCTGCAAGGAGAAGAAGTGTAACGCACATAAAGACTGTAAGCGTTAGCCGCAAGAGACTTAAAAACTGTTCCCCCAAAAATGAAGGATGCATCTCCCCCCAAAAAAAGGGAGATGCAAAAAGACGCTGCTGAGTGTAAGCATGGGTAAGACAAAGGGGGAAAAATCCAGAAAGTACTTTTTTCTTTTGGTTTTGCTTTTTATACAGTAACGTGTTTGTCTCAAATGAGCTACTGCGTAACGCAAAAGCAATCCACTGTACAACAGTGGATCTCAGCCTGGAAGAACTACTGCTCCCGCAATTAATACTGCAGACTGGTGAGATTCAGCAACACTTCAAGATATTAATTTCATATTTCATGTCAAATATTAAATTCATATTTCAAAAGTGTAGTAGTTACTCTCCTTTATTATTTTGTTTTTAACCACTGTACTTTCCCCAAATTTAGCATTTTGTAGCGTCATTAACATACATGCCCAGCTCCGTGTACAGCAGGGAGATGTTACAAGCAGCCTGGTGTCTAACGCCGGGCACTTTAGCAATACGTGCTGAACAGCTGGATTTGTATCTCACTAAAGCTCTGCCACAAAATCCACCCTTGCTGGATTTACTGTGTACCGTCAGTCAGAGAAGGTGACTTGTCTGTCTTGCTCAGATTTGGCTTGGAGCAGCAACCACTTGTTTCTTACCTTTCAACCTGGAAATTTATGAGCAGTGGCAGCTAAAATTAAAAAGCCTGCAGAAAATGAATCAGTCCCACAATGGTACTGCCTGTCTTGACCTAAGTAGTTACAGACACTTAGCTAATCAGTGGATTATAACCTGTTTGTATTCAGACAATGCAGATCAGACGGCAACTGCTAGGGTGCTTCTGCACTTAACGGGAAAATAGTTGAAACTGCTCCGTTTTATGCAAGTAATTAGTCTGCGTTTGCCCTTAGGCTACTGGAAAGTTGCTGCAATACCCTTTATCTGGGCAAAATACGGGCATCTCTCTGGGTTATTTTAATCTCAGTTCCAATTATCAAACAAGCATAGTCTAGATGGGGTTTTTTTCCCAGTTAGAGGTTGCTCATCAGATCTGCAAAAGCCGTAGGTGTTTAAAAGAAGAAGAGACAAAGTCTTTGAAGTTTGCAGGCAGCTGGGCTTAAAAGAGCTGCAAGTCTGGCTCAGCTCATTTGAGCACATGGTGAGGCTCATTATTGAACAGCGTTCTCAGTGAGGGCAAGTGTGTCATCATTGCCAGACATAAAAACACGCAGAGTGTTTCTTTACTTCAGGATATATTGCACCTGCTTTTACACTTATTAAAGATACACATACACAAGAAAATAAAAGCCTTTGAAATCAAATATTCCCACTACTATGTCTTACACATTGGCCACAGACACCCACAAATATTCCTTTTAAGAAACATTAGCAAAACCATCTGTAAGTGTGTTCATAACAAAATTTTTGCTTTTAATCTCAGCCTTCACACTCAAATCTCTGTAAGCAGAAGCCATACCTGCTCTCTGCAGGAACAGCCAGCCCCCTCTTGCCAAGGATGAAGGCTTAGTGACCACCAGGTTAAACAGCCTCAAGAACCTCACGTCTGAAAACGCAAGGCTGCGAACAGCAACTTTATCAAATACTATCGACTTGTGAGCTGATCACTTCACCATTACCGGTACGGCAACCACTGATATCCACGACGTGGTGTCTTTTTAGGGATGGGGGTGAGAAACAGCTGAACTCAAACGGCTCTGGTGCAGCCCCATGCAAACCCTGCCGTACAGCGCCTGGGCCAGCACTGATCCAAAAGGGGAGACGCACCCTTGCATGACACCGTGCCCAAGGCAGCTGGGGAAGAGCCAGCCACACGTGCTCCCCCAAACCCCGGTCCTAGGCGGTATGTGCATGCATCCATACCTGTCTCCAGCTCTGAGCTGGCTCTGCATGGGACACAGGTCAGCACCAAGTGAATGAGGCTTCTAAGAAACCCAAGCTTGAGAAGCACAGTGCAGACACATCCAAACCGACTCTACCTTCAGTCTAGGAGCACTGTGTTTTTCCTGTATGCAGATTATTCCAGCATCCACTTCTCTACAAAGAACAGAAACACTTTTCTACCTGTAACACACCACCTCAGAGGGAATCAACATTTCCCAACTCGTCTTACAAAAGGCAAGATTTCTTTTTTTTGAGTGACATCTTTCTCAAATGATAGAAGGCAATTTCACAACACCTTTTGAAGACAGCAGTATCTTCCCCATGGTTTAAACTCACAAGTGATTTTTTTCCTGAGTCTAGGAAGCCCTTCCCTCTGCATTCAAATTTGTTCTTTAAAATGCTACTATTGTTGGGAAGAAAAGAGTATTATCACAGGGCTGACAGTCTTACAATCATGAAAAAGCTGCTGTAATAGCAGAATCTTAATTGACAGAATTATCTCCGCCATAAAACACAAAAGTTTGCCCTCCGCTCTAAGAGTAACTGTGAGCAATAAACTACCAACAACTCTAAACTCATTTCTTCCATCTCATAAACTTCTCCAAGTCCTCCCAATTTAACACTCCCATACGCATCAGGGAGGCCTTCTGACTTTATACATAACTCTAAACATCTAAATTGCCCCATGCCCCTCCAGTGCTGCACTCAGTCATTACAGAGAAGAGGCTTTCCAAACTGCTCTAGTCTAGACAGAAAAGATGCTTTTCCTAAAACAAACATCAACAAGTGGTGAAGTTTGTTATATTGCCATTTCTAGCTGTTAGGGTCCAAAGCCCGAGATGGATGAAGTAACTCATATTTCTCAGTGGTGTAACACCATAAGTACGTTGCAGCGCATTAGACGTTCTTTTGTTTTGCTTTCAAGAGTCATAAAATTTAAGTTATTCAAGTAGAGATCCTAATGCCAAGTTTTGGGACGCTTTAGGTATCCTAGGGTATGTTATTTCCTAGTTCAAATTTATAAGGCCCCATTCATTTATAAGGCCCCTGTATCTACTCAGGCAGCTGCAGCTTCAATACTGCTGAGAAAAAGGGAAAAAAAAAAAAAAAAAGTTGTCGCAAACATGCTTGCTGTTTCCTAGAAATCTGGCGGCAGTTACATGTGGTCTTTCTATGAAATCAAGACGCTGACCTCCTGCTCCACTGAACTTCAGTATGTTACTGAAGAATGAGCACTAGCTTTAGAAGCACTGAGGTGATGCAAAAAGGCCAACCAGAATCCTTTTTTTACAGTATTCGTTTACAAAGCACTTCTTCTGACTGTAACTGGAATTGCTGGTGCTCTAGCACCTCTTCCCCGCTAAGTCCTGACTGAAGCTTCCTACTTATATTCGCCACCAAGAGTTCAGGTCATTCATTCACTGCCACACATTCATCATCACATGATAGTTTATCGACTCCTGGACTATTAGAAATATCCTTGTACTCTAGCTCTTGGCTTTCTTCCATTTAATCACAGCATCATTTGTTTGCCAACAACATGTTGTTACCTAAACTTAATCTTGCATTGTTATTATGCAATCAACATACAAAATTCACAGCAGCCAAAAAGTCCAAAGCCCACATCTTCAAGTTAGAATCTTGATTCTTTACATACTTGCATATGAACCATTAAAAATGCCATCCAACCAGGTAACAGTTGCTGAAATCCCATTTCAGAGCTTGACCTGATACTGGCCTCAAAGCTTAAGAGCTAAGCGGCAGTTACGTAAGAGCTGTTAAACACGCCGAAAAGTCACGTACCAAACCACAATGCTGTTTGGCAGAGCGCTGTATTCACGAACAACCAACATTTTATGGTTCTGATTTGGTACAAGCTATCCCACAGAGGAAGAGATTTGCAGTGAGTATACAAGTTGTAAATGGAGCATGGCAACAGCGTGCCAGCTCCACTAAAACTCACCACTACTCTGAACTAAGCAGTTTTTATTTAAGATGTAGAAGGCTTCCTTTCCCGGTGGCTAATGGAAAGAAAAGCATGGTTATAAAAATGTTTTTCTGAAAGTACATTCTTCCTTTGTCCTCAATGCTTAGGCAAGAACTTTATGGCATACACAGCAAAAGTTCAACGTACAATGTGTTCTTCATGCTGCCTCATAAGCTGTTTTACCGAGCTGTCATCCCAAGATACAACAATTTTGCCTATGACAGTTGGCAAGAATTTGGAAACTGGTATGTGAACATTTGGGAGAAAGATCTTGCACAAAGACAAGAGCCACCATCTTTGCTTACCATCTGGAAAACTGCATATTCACAATATAAGCCTCACAGCAGATATGGGATGTTTTTACCTAGAGAACCTAAAAAGCATAAATTCTTAACAGACTCTAGCAAAGGGGAAAGATATCATTTGCAGGATGCACTACAGTAAATCAAGCTAAACAGCAACGAGATACAACTTTCCTGGCAGGAAAACACATCCTCCATCTTTCTACCATTTAATAAGCATATTTTCAAAAGGTATCTCTCACTACTGTCAGTTACCAAAACACCCCAAACATGTAGCAACATTTATGTCTGCAAGTGTTCCATTTCAGATTTGCTCTGGTTGTTTATCCTCAACAGAAAGAGAGCCCACAGCAAGTGTTATACAAGAATTATCACATTTAATCTACAGAAAATAGGGTTTCCAAGACAAATTCTGTTTCAACTCACTGATACACAATTATCTCTCCACAGAAATTACAATGTACTAATATTTAATTTCCACAATCACAGACTCAAGAACAGTTTTGGTACAGAAAACGGTCACGAATACACAGTCCACTGGAAGCATCTCACCTAATGTCGCAGCTGCTGCAAGTCCGGCTGCATACGGATCTGTTCCCGGTGGAGCGGCGCTGATGATGTATGGGTTGGGGACAAAGGCAGCAGGAGCTAAACCTGCTGAAAACATACCTGTCAGTAAAAACAAACAACTAGAACTGAAGCCCTACCAAAATACCACTGGCTACCTGGCTGGTGAACACAAAAGCTCACGTTGCTTTAGTACGTTCAAGCTTTTTACAGGTTGTGTAGGGAGTGAGCAACCACTGCATTTCCCAGAGTCTTAATAGAACAATCTACAGAGGATATAATTTACATAGAAGAAACCTAATTCCAAGGATGCAATGCCCCATAAGGAAAGCTGAAGTGGTAAAATACTCTATATCCAATACCCATACTTGCTCAGGTATCTCTGGTGCACAGACACACCCTTACTGTTTAGGTGACTGTTAACACCAGCTAGATATTAACATCATCTAATTGCTTGTTACTATTCTGTATTTTCTAGAGCAAGTTCCTCAAGAACCAATTTACCCTACTTTCTGAGTTCCATGCCCCCTACACAATACCAGTACTTCAATTAATTAGTTTGGAAGGAGCTCAGGAGTGTACAGGCAACATTGCAGGGCACTATCACTGCCGTGCACACATTACCTTCCTCTGCAAGGAAACAGTTTAATCATTAGAGAAATTACTGGTGGGCGGGAGGGGGGTGTGGAGGGGAGGTGAAGGTGAAGGGGAGTAAGTTAAAAAGCTAAATAATTTTAATTCAGGTCTACCCCTGAACTCCAATAAGCACACAAGTGCACTGCACAGAGCTGGGAGAGTCCCAACGTATTTGTATGGGGCTCTTGGGTAGGAAGAACTACCACTTAAATTGCTTATTGTGCTAAAAACATTTAACCCTAAGATAGTTTAACTCAAATCATCCACGAGTAGCCCTTCTACAGTTCTCCTGTTTTTCTAGGCACAGGATTAAGTGCTTTCTTCCAGTTAATCTATACTGGTTTAATAATATGAATCATGTGTTTGCATAAATTACATCTTTAAGTTAAAGTCAGACCCCAGGCAGCTGACCCACAGGAAGCACATTCAGGTGTATGCTGAATTGTGCATTTTTCCCTCACTTCACTGTGCCACTTACCTCAATTCAAGCCTCACTCAGAGCAAGCAAGTACTTCAAAACGCTCTCGTTACTGAACAGCACTCTCAGCAAGGGTAAGAGTGTCATTCCTGTCAGACATGAATGCTCTAGACCTTTTAAAGTGTGCAAGAGACACCTCCAGAATTTTTCAAATAAATCTTCAAACAATATACTTCTGCTTGCATGTCAATTACCAGTTGCAAAAACATATTTAGGATTCTCTAAAACCTACCAATCCTTTTTCCCTGCTATTTTCCCAACATATTCTGAGGACTAACAGAAGTCCAGCAAAATGTAGTGTACTAAATGCAAGACTTACCTATGTGAGGCTGATGGGCAGCTGCCAACGCGTACTGCTGCTGCTGCGCTGCTGTTAGTTGTTGAACAGCAAGTGCATTCGGTCTTTGGAACAACTAAAAGGACAAAAGCACAAATATGGTCCTTTACTCATGCACAAAAAGCATTCTCTTACTCCCTTTTAAAGCAATTCCTTTACACTAGATTTATTTTCACAACTACAGACACTCCTCTTTAAAGGGAAACATTTCAAAAGGAACTGAAAAAAAACAAACCCCTTTGAAATCAATTGCCCATGATAATCCACCTGAAAAAAAAAAAAAAAAAAAGTGCTTCTGAAGTACAGCTAAACCACAGCCAGGGTTTTCTCTGCTATTCTCCGCACAATGCCTGAAAGCCTTTTTTTTTTGTCCCCAACTCCTCCTCAAACACACAGCCCCTAACTGCAGCCTGTGGATCAGTAGTAGCTGCTATGAGCACTTCCAGATCTTGAACAACACTCAGCACAGTGACATCGCAGTTACACCAGTGGACAACCCGTGCGACTCTCCCAGATGGTGTGAAGCGGCAAGCGGGACGGCAGGCGGGCTGCAGAGCGAGGCATGGGAGAGATGATACACTTGAGATGGCTTCAGAGCCAGCTGAAAAGCCATCAGATGGGATACCAGCCTTGGGAGCTCACAAACCCCTGGACAAAACGCTTCCTTTTCCTGCCAGCCTTCCACCTCCAGCATCTCCTACGTGAATCCAGGCAAGGAGCGTAAATTCTTCTTTGAACAGACAGAAACCAGACCCAGAGACTTTTTGGTTAAGCCATCCAAAGTATATACAAGTTTGCCAGCTTACAGCTCACTACAATCTTAGGGAGCAATGGGCGGTGTTATTGAGAACAGAACACAACAGTGTTATTGAGAACAGTCATTCTCAATAAGGAAAAAAGAGAGAGGATTACATTAGTCTTTCTTTAAAGAAAAAATACTTTTGCTTAGGTTTTTTTTCTTCATTCATCCAAGTCCTTACTGAGCTTACTTCCCCAGCTTCATGTGCCAGAGTAGATGCTTCTACTTAAGTGAAACATTCCCTGCATCAATCCATTAGCAGACTATCACTCAGCTCTAATTAAAACATTTAAGAACACACAAGCTGAATGGCTCTGAAACTATCCAGAAGCAACGTTCATCCCCACTTACTTCCAAAAGTGATCATTTGAGGTGTGAACGACTTCACAAACTGCCGTGACAAATGTTTTCTCTCTCCACTCACTTGGAAAAAAATAGGCCTAAATGCCATACAATTTTCACACCTATTATCTCTGCCCTCCTTTCAGACAAGTATGCTACTTCAGCTGTCAGAAGCAGCAATAATTCTGCCCAAATTTTTGGCAGAAATTCACAACCATCAAGAAGCAGCATGGAATCATTTAGAAAATTAGGGGGTTTTTTATAGGCAAAAATTGGAGTTGGTTCTCCTGAGAGCAGGATGAGCAACTGCTCTGTTTAGGCAGGAAATCTGAAAAAAAGATGGGTGATAGTCACCTCTATTTTCTTCTCTTTTTACAAGTTCAGAAGGAGAAAAAAAAAAAAAACATGTTAAGGGCTCAGTATCAGATTTAAGATGTGGAAACTCAGTACCTAGGGGATCCAGAATTGATCTTCTGTGTGCCAAAAACCTAGTCACAACTGTTTTCCCCAAAGACTGCTCACAGATTGCTCACCCCTTAAGAGGCTGGGGCCCCTCCATATATCCAAGGAGTATTGTAATGCTGCTTATGGAAAAAATATATCAAATCCACAGTTACTTTATTACCTCCCTGGGCCTAACACCAGGAGGGCCATAAAACACTCCTAGCAGTCTTTATGCAAAATACACTTTTTTTTTTTTCTTTTTCCTTTTCTTTTTTCAAACATGTCATTCAACAATACTTCATGCTTACACAAAGTTGAGTGCTTGTAAGGGGTGTAATCTTTGTTAATATACCATCTTTCATTAGTAGCTGGTTCAAATGCTCTACTGACGTCTTTTAGTTTAAAAAAGCAAGGACATCACGGACAATGTGACCTACAGAAAATAGAATGAGGGACACTGGCTCTGTAGGAGTCTCCAGCAACATCTCATTCACTGACTAGCATCAGGAGATGGGGGGGGGGGGGGGGAGAAATATATATATATCTCTCTCTCTCTCCCCTAAACTGCTTCACTGCTGGGTGTAGATACATCTAGAACAGCCATCCTTGTTTTTGTGGTCTACTTTTGTATTGAGTTCAGCAATCCAATATTTTAGCTTTTTTCAGCTGCAAACACTTCACCAAAACCTTTAATTTTTGTATTTTTTTGCACCCCTGGGATCCATTTTTCCAGTCTGCTAATGTGTATTCTGCCAAGGTGAACAGCAGAGGAAGTGGCTAGATTATTAGTTGCCCGCCTTAAGGGCAAAAAAGCACTTCTCTTCTCTGAAAATACTTTTTCTTGTGCTCAGTTTACATGCGTGATGACTTCCACACCTCCCAAATGCATCTCAATGATCCATTTTTTAATTAGAAGTACTAGCAAAAAAAAAAAAAAAAAAAAAAAATCCACAGCTACTCAAAGCATGAATATTTCACCTGCTGCTGTTGTATCTTTTTCGGTTGTCTGCTTGCTCTCTCCCCCTCTTGTGAGCACAGCCGATGACTGCTAAATTTGCCTTTCAGACATACAAGTACCCACACCAGCTTTGTGCATTTTTCTTTTGCTGAAATCAAGCCACAGTATCCAAAACGCTCTGCAAACGGTGGCTGTCAGCAGCTGTTAGAGTTTACCTAAAGACTCAAAGGGGGAGATTGAAAAGATGCTCCTTTACCTAAATTACTGGTATTACAGAAGGGAGGAATAAGGAACAGAGAGGCTGGGCAGAGTCCTTTCATTTGCTCAAGAAAATCACCGAGAGTATGTCTGCAGCCTCAAGTCAAAGAAACCTAAAGACTTAGCTCCAACTTAGTGATGCTTACTTCCTCAGACAATATTCTTGAGCCTCTTTAAAGCCACATGCAAGCGTCCTGCATTCACACTGCTGCAAGCATGAGGAAGGGCTGGATTCCTTCTGCCTGCAGCAGACCTCCTCTCAAATCTTTATGGCGTTTCCCTTCCAAAGGAAGGTCAGATAACTGTTGGTATCTACGCCATGCACTCGGGCAGCGACTCAAATCAGCGACCTCTCCTTCTGCCCGCTTTAAATCGCAGTTTCTGCAAGCCTGCAAACCCAGACTCTAGACTCAGCCTACCCGCAGAAACTCAGTGTGAACAGCTAAAACTTTTTGCAGCTGCAGATTTCATACTGCCTGTAGTATATATACAAGGAAGCGGAGCCAACAAAAACGATCACAATTTCAGGCTTTACTTAGCCAGAAAAGCCCCTATACCACATGAGCTCTGGGAATCATCAACTCCACATATTTAGGAAAAGTTATTAAAGTCTCAATGCACTGTCTCCCTCTGCTGACAGCAAAGACCTATATTCCAAAAAACTATGTATCAGTATTAAAATGTGGTCTCCAGTAAGTGCAAAAAGGAAAGAAACCTCTTTGACAGGAATATTAACTAGAATTTACAAAGTGAGGCTGAAGTTATTAAAAAAAAAAAAGTATGCACGGAGCATTTTAGCCTGTTAGAAATCACATTCAGAGTGAAAACCTACAAACTACTGACAGTTTCAGAGTTCAGTAGGATCACCCAACGTTTCAAAAAGCGAGGCTATTTTCCTCTCTCACACGTGTACACAAATGAAGTATCATTTGCAACACGTGGGGGAGTTCATCGAGGGAATTCCAAGAAACCAGAACATCGCAGTCTGTATTATACAGTTATGGGAACATTGTTAAGATTAGATTTCTGTAAGCCAGTTTCTTCTGCAATCCAAACATCTGACATCTCTAATCAGATTACACATGGTTAAGACCTTCCCTTCTTAATATTGCTTTTAGCTGTACTTGCTTGTAATCCCTTCAAAGTATATGATGCTTCCCAACGGACCAAGAAAGACACTTTTACAGACGAGATCCTTTTGTTCAGGACATATTTCCTTCTGACAACTGAATGGAACAGACTATACTGCCAAAAGACAGACTTCTTTCACGCAGGCTATAACTGGCAGACAGCGAATACCAAGAAACACTGGCTGCTGGATATCACATATTAAGAAAATGGGTACAACTCTGAGCCAAGATACATTGCATTTACACAAACGTGCACTGAGAGTTTACATTTGGCAGAAGAGTGAATCCTTATCTTTACTACAGCACTTATGCTTACAAAAGCCTGACTTTTGCATTTACTGTAGGTGTAAGTAGCTATTGCAACAAAGCTGAAACTTTAAAATAACAGTCCTTATTAAACAGCCTGGCCTGCCTATTCTCAGCATGACCTGGGTGGGAGCTAAGCATGCCAGAGCAACTGGGTGGGCAGGTCGCTGTGCTCCCAGTGCCAGGACCTCCTGCTCCCTGCCAAAATTCACACTTCAAAGAGACAAGAGAGAACTGCAGCTTCACAGGCAACCCTGCAGAAAGTTTTCAGCATGATTACATCGAGATGACATCAGCTCTACGTGGCTATTACCCATCCACTTTATATAAAGGAAAAAAAACCAAAACAGGCCTGTCTACAGGGCCATCCAGAGCCAGAGCCACAAAGCCGTACTGCAATCACTTCTGAAACCAGCACACTTTCCAAGTCATTCTTACTTCGAGAGTTTTTATTTCCACTAGCTAGGCACAAGACATGCCAAATTTTAAATCCTATTTTTAAAGGCTGGAAGAAACAAATAAAAACTACTTGAACTTGTAAATGAGCCTTAATTTAAATAAAATACACTAACAGACAAAATACAAATTACAGGCTTCACATTCCTGGAGTTATTTTCCCATGTCTAACAGTTCTTTAAAAATCAGTTCAATTATTTAGCTCTAACATACTGTTTTAAAAAAATCCACACGTTTCATTGTTTGAAAGTAATTCTTGCATTCAAAGTCCTACACCAGAGTAAGAGAAAGACCTGAAACTAGCTTTTTTTTCCTTTTTGAACTATACAGCAGCTATTTAGTTTAATCATTAAAAATTTTTCCATCATTAACCTCCCAAACATGCTATATAATAAAACAACCGATTAAGCTATAACACAGATATTTACATTGCTTTTAAGACTATGGTAACTCTCTGAAGGTGGGCCTTTAGCACAAACTTGGCAACGGCCTTTCCTCAATACAGCATGCCAACAGGCTATTTTGCTAAGAAATATCAGGTATTTCAGGAAACCCAAGACTAGTTATACACTCTTGCAAATCAGCTACAACAAAGGATTTTATTCTTCTTTGAGGGATATCATAGTTACAGAAGGAAGGCAATAAAAGTTTACAATCATTACCCAAACTAACAGGAACAGGGGTGAATTACGAGTCGATCGTTGGATCTAGGCCCAGCATTCAAGAGAAGCCAACAGCAGAGCAAGGACTTGCGTTACTTGTCCGGGATGAGAAGCTTGGGCCGCTTGCGTGGGAGAAAAGGTCAAACAAACCCGCTGGGCTGAGATAAAGTTTTGTAGTATTGGACTCTGACCTCAGATTTTAAACCATGCTCAAGTACGAGCAAGCCAGTTTAAACTCATTATTCCTTCAGTCTGCTCCGGTTTGGTACTGCAGAGATCCCAAAGCAGGGCTGCAACACCAAGGCTGAACAGTCGTTTGACCTTTAAGTCACTTTAAGGGCTCGAGGGTGGGTTGTTTGTTGGGTTGGGGGGGGGGGGGGGGGGGGGGGCTGTAGGTTTTTTTTCTTTTGTTTAGCAGTTTTTACTAATTTAAAGCTCTTCTCCAATGCAAACTTACTCAAGCGACAAATCAAACTTACTCAAGCTAAATACACAGAAACACGCTGTTGGTAACTGTTTTTTATTACAGGTCCTTAAGACTGCTGTTCAGACGGCCATGTTAAGTAGATCTCCTGCATCGAGCTCCCTAGGGGTACACATGCAGCACTCTATAGGTGGCATAGAGATGACGAAACCATTCCAAGTCTTCCTCCGTCCCTCTCCCCAAGACAAGAGCCTGAGCTCGTGCTAACCCCAAGATGACTCTCCTAGAGGAACTGGAGCAGTAGGGTAGGACCAACAGCCGACACTTTACCTGCTGTTGGGAATTGTAATCGAAGAGCCCCACAGTGGCTGCGCCCGAGTCCACAGGTACTTGAGTGCCAGAATAATCAAACTGAAGAGGCTCCATGCCAACGTGCTCCATGGGATCCAGAGGGACGCTCTGGGACTCGATGTTGGAGAAATCCTCCACCGGCTTGGCACCATTAGTACTTGCCAGCTGGGCTAAGCCTTCTGATCCATTCTGGTTTGGACCCAGAAGATCTACTTCACTAGCAGAGTTCTGGCAATTACCAGGTGTACGGCTACACAGAAAGAAAAAAGATACTCGTCACTAAGCACGTCCATTTAATGCTATGTCACACAGCATCGATTAACAGCAACAGACTAGTACTCACCAGAACTGCTTGTAAATGTTGTGGTAAAGGGGACAAAGATAAAAGGATGGTCTGAAATAGTTCCCTAAATGAATTCTACAGAACAATTTATGTATTTAAAAAAAAAAACAAAACCAAACAAAAAACCCACAAAACCCCCAGTCCACCTGCCTCAAAGACCTGTTACAGTACAAGTCTAAAAAAAATTTCAGTTTCTTTTTTCTCCTCAATTGAGGAGAGAGTCAGCCATAACAAGACAGGATTTCAGAAATGCCAGTTATTTTTTCATAAAGCTATTTGGCAATTATTAACCATGTAACGCTCTGGCACTGTATCTCACTTGAAACCTTTCTAAAGTAGCTGCCATGGTTTCCTAATTACCTAACATAAGCACTGGACTCAAGTGGGAAATGGTTCATCTCAGTGCGAGGGCCAGCAGTGTGCGCCTCACAGCACATTTGTTTTGCTTTTACAGTTTTCCTACATGTTAACACGAGGCACAGCAAGTAGGTAAGCTAGCAAGAAATACAAATGCATTGATTACATCAATAGCCACAATTTCAGAAGGCTTTAATCTTGAGAGCTACAAGGAACAAGTCCAAAACCACAACTATAATCTAGTCTAGTATAAAAGCAGAGTCAACATCTTCAGTAGGTATTTCCATAGGAAGCCCACACAGAGTAATTAAAAACAGGTGTGAAAATAAAACAAGATTACAATATACAGAAATAGGTCTGCATTGACTAGAGCTATCAGATGTTATCCTCCACCTTCCCACAGTGCTTCCCTGTGCACATTATAACGTCCTTATGACACTGTTTCAATGAGTCAAAGGTTTTTCACTACAGCATGGAAAAATCTTTCAAAAAAATGCTAAGTGGGACACTGATTAATTATTAACTAATGGTGCACGTACCTGAAGTCTTTGACATCTGCGTCGATTCCATTCTGCACAGGCAAACCATTTGTTTTATCCATCACATCCCCCTCCTCCTTCAGATCTCCTAATTTATCGCCATCAAATGTGCCCTTATTTTTCTTATCCCCTTTGTCATTCTCATCATTCTCTGCATCCCTTGGCCCCTAGGCAAAAGAGACATTATTTTAATAAGCTTAGTTTTCAGATCAATTTTACTTTTATTCCAAGATGGTAACAAATCAAAGAAACGTGTCACAATAAAGTAAGTCACTTGCAAACATTAGTTCTTACAAATAAAAATGTAAAAAAGCAAAATAGTCAATCATAATTGAAGAAATAAGGGAATTAGTTCTCACTCTTCCAAGAGACGTTTTATCTATCTATTCAGTTTCTTCCATTTAGTAATTCAGGGTCTGCTTCTATAGGCTCTAAAAATCCCACCCCAAAATAATTTTAAAGACTATTTATCCAAATCCTCTTTCTAGATAGGACTTAGGCACTTCAAAATTACCTCAGGAACTTTTAAATACGACAGCACGTACTGAAGGGGTATAAACTGAGTTAGCACCTCTCCGAAAGTCTCGGTGTCAAAGATGCAGTAATTGACTGGCCAAGTGCATGTATTTGAGCAGAACAGGATCACCTGGGGGGGGGGGGGGGCATTACTGTGATTTGCACAGTGAATTCCAAAGTACGGCTCATTTAAGAGCACTCAAGTCAATCACTAGTTCAATCATTGGTTCATATAATCCTAAAGCACATTTTTGGGAGTGAAAAAGGAAGGAAAAACAAAAAAAGAAAAAAAAGGATTTCTGTTCTGTTGAGCATTTTATGAGTGGTATTACATCTGCAGCACTTCTGCCCTTAATGTCTGCATTTTATTTCACTTGGGAGAAGAATAAAGGGTGATTATGCCAGGGGCAGAGTTTTGAACAACAAAAGGGAGAGGAAAAACAACATAATTTATGATAAAAAACAGCAAGGGGCATATAAACATATTTATCAGAGACAGCTTTGGTGCTGTCACACAGACAGACATTCAAACCCTGTCTTCCACTTCATTTGAGGGAAAAGTACTCCGTACATAACAGGGCATTTGAACCCCCTATCAACAAAATCATTTTTCCATTCTCTTTAATTGGAGAGCGGGGATTTCCCCCCCCCATATTTAGAAAAAAGATTGTTTTAAAAGCAATCATCTTCCGATACTTCTTCTTAAAGAAAATAAAATCGTGCTTCCCTAATATTAAAGAGCAGACTTGGAAATGCCAAATGCCAATTGTAAATACAAATTTGGAGCCCAATTCTCAGCCACACAATGTGATATTCACCAATGAGACCCTTCGTTTCAGAACTGGCGTCCTGACTATCAATGCTGCGGAGCAGACACCTCTCTAACCTCCAATTCAGATGATAAATCAGCTCCTTCCACTGATTGTTCATTTCTCAAAAATCATCTTGCTTAGGCTTAGGGTTCAAGAAGGTTATCAGGTGCCCACTAACGAGGGACAAAAATAAGAGGATGGATGAAGGAAACCACAAATCAGCTCCCTGAAGAGATGAGCACAGCAGTCTAACAGTAACAAACCTAATGTTTTTCGACAATTCCTGATCTAGCACTTGGCCGATGAGGTAGGGCTGAGATGCAGCCCCTTTTTCCCCACTACAGGGATGGGGCTTGATTACGCCTCTCACACCACATCCTTAGATTCGAGGCAGCAGCAACTGTGCTCCCTTCCCCACCCCACGAAGCACTGTGACTAATGCCATTTCTCCACAGGAAACGATACGACCTTGAAAGCATTCCCCAGCTGGAGTGGCTTTTGTAGCTACATTACGTTTCTAGCATCATTACATGGAGCTTTTTGTTCTTAGCCAGCAACAAAGCAGCCACACGCTCATTCAAAAACCACAGGTATATTTGCATACTTTTCCAACGACAAGCTTAGATGGGGTGTTACTGCCGGTGTGCTTATCCGAAGAACCAGGGAATGTCAGCAACCTTCACATCCTTTACACCCATCTCCCATACTGCATCCCCTAAGTCAAGAACAACGGTTAAACTGCTAGCCGACCCATTTTAAGAAAGATAGCTAAACTAAGAACAAATAAAAGAAAGAACAAACATCTGCCTTTAGGAATGGATTAACAAACAAACAAACCAAGCAGCAAATGGAGAAAATAACATAATGGGAACTCAAATGTCAGAATCAGGCACACTTACAAATCCTCCTTTCCTTAGGCAGGAATCTCCAGGAGATGAGCTCAACACATACTCCACCATGCTAACTCCAAGTCCTCCACTCTCTGACCGTGGTGAAAGCACTGAGTTGACTTCACTATTCACATGAAAGCCCTGACCAGGTCTTCTCTGAACCATAATTGGTTGGGAAACAGAGTGATCTGGAACAAAAACATGTGCAATTCTTATAAATAGATCCAACTATTCAAAGGAGGCAAGTCATTAAATACGTACTCTCTAGTGTCTTAATTGTACTAAGAAGTGCCAACTTTTTGACTCTGATGATATCCATTAGAAAAAGCAGGATGGCTTTCTCATTTTTTAAATACTAGAACCTGTAAACCTACAAGCGGTAACTACATTTAAAGTCTAAAATCATAAAATTTCAGGAATTTAAGTCTCTAAGTAAAGGTTGCAATTAAAAAAACAAAGTTCTAGTTTTTAGTAAAACTCTTGCATTAGTACAGTGAAAAAACAGTCAGTCTTGGTTTGTCATTTAAAACATCATCCTACCATTACAGCAGCCTACATTTGTTTTCTTGGTCATATGAACTGCCATATTCATGTTATGATCAGAGTTTCTCTTAGCTGCTATTTCCTCAAGAAAAAGTTTATGAGAACTTAATTTCCTCTTTCTCATCCCCTGCCCTCCTGCATCCACTCCATCCCTTTATCCCCTCTGCAGCATGAGGGTTTGAGATCCAGCCAGAACAGACTAAGGATAGATGTCTCCAAGTCCTTACGAGCTCTGCAAAAATAGGTGGCTGGGCAGCAGAAGGTGACCTTACATCCCCAACGAGGGAAGGGAAGAAGTACTCCGCTCCTGCCTGCTCAGACTGGCGGTAGTCCACGAGTCAGTAACAATGGGCAGCAGATAGAGCAGTTGCCAGGGGATGGTGGAAGGGACATGCAATGATATCGATACTGTAGTTTCCTTATAAAGCAGGTATAAGCTGTCAAGAGAAGTAATTCTATTCTATCATTAATCCCAGCTATGCTGTCCTGCCTTCTCCCTCAAGCCAGCACAAGAATCTATGGGGCCACAAAGTACAGCCGACTGGGGACACTTTTTCGGGATAAAGTTAACACAGAAAAGATAAAAGCTAGTTTTAACACAGATCAATTCCCCAGCAGGTTTCATTGCACTGCTGCATAACTACTTGTACCACCAGGAGGGGAAGAAAGGAGTGGCCTGCATCAGACAGGACTGCTTCTTTTAGCGGTACTGGCTTCAAATGCTTTAAAACTACACTTCAAGGCAGCGTAGTGAAGAACCAAAGCCATATGGGAGGACTGCAGTGCACACTGTGAACACAGACAGGAAGGAAAATGGATGGAGCGAAGAGCATCTTACAGAAAACCAGGCTTCATTAGTTCCACTGTCCATGGAACAAACTAGTCTTCTGGCCAAGGACACTTCCACACCCCTCCTCCAAGTTCTGCTCCTTTCTCTGGGGCAGTGACCTTGAGCAACTGCTCAGACCATGGCTGTTCTCTTCATTTTAGATGAGCAAAAGGGGAAACTATGACTTCCCTGACTCACAGACAGCAGTGCAGGCCATGGCTCAGGAATAAAGGCAGTAAGGTGCACAGGATTAATTGAGAATAAACAAAGGAAGACATGAGACGAAGGGCTTTGACTCATGGAAATTTGTGATCAACCAGCACAGGAGGTTACCTCCCCCAGATGTCTACCCTGCCTGTCTGGTGGATGTAACCAGCCCAACAACAGAGGCAGCAAAGGAGAAAGTCTCTTCCTCAGCTGTTGCTGTTCAGAGTCTGGCTCAGCCCTTTAATCCACCCTCAACTTCAGCTTATATTAATACAACCAGGCACAAACTGTTGTTGAGGACTGGATGCAGGCACAGCTATGGAGACCCACTGCGGACAGGCAAGTCAGGCAGCTGGAGGCAGCAGCTCCCCAAAATCTCCGCAGTACCTAGCCAGACTGCAATATTCAGCCGATCAGATTTTGAGAAGCTTTATCCCCTTTTCACAGCCATTTTGAAATTCAAATAATAAAAAATGCCCTTATCACTATCCCAATGCCTTTACTCTAATAATGGATATTTTCAGCAGGAAAAAAACCCCACACAACAGTGAAGTTCCTTGAAATTACATCTCTCTTGGAGCTGTAGTTCTGCACAGTTGTTTGGAAACTGCACGAGATACTCGGCGGTGTTTAAGGACCATATTCATTACATATAGAAAGCACGAAAATAAAAAGTAAAAGGTTAGCATTTCAAATTCAGCACATGCATGGGATTTTTTGCCATTTAACTAAAACCAACCTGAACACTCTCCCCTTAAATTCAAAATAAGGGACAGTCTCTGATCCAAGAACAAAACTCTTGGCAGATAAACTTCAACACCACTAATTCAAAACATCACTTTTTTTTCTTTTTTAAAATGAATGTTGTTGGGTTTTGGTTGGTTGGTTTAGTATTTAAAAAATTGTGGGGTTGTTTTTAGGGGTTTTATTTTACTAATCTTGTTCTCTATTATCTTTGTTCAAACTTCAAGTAATCCATCCCAAGGCAGAAAATACATCAGAAAGTTTAAATTGAAATTTTAATAGCAATCTAAAATTTTTGAGCAGATAAACAAAAGGGTACACACGTTCACATTAGACAATCTTTTTGTAACTATGGATATCTTTTAACTCTATCACAAAGCAGTGTGGGTTTTTCTGTTAGTTTTCTATTATGTAAAACAGATGATTTTAAAAATCTTTTAAAAGCTGTGTCATCCAGACTGGCCAGCAATTTTGAGTAGATGAGTTGCACATTTCTGTATTCAACCCCAACTAAATTAAGTAAATAATTGAGCTACCTGATGTTCCCCAAGCACTGTCTCTCCACTGATCTCCCAGAAATATCCCTTTTGGTCCATCTTTGCTGGAATCATCAGATTCCCAAAACTTTTTACCCGGCAACAGCTGCTGCAATTAAAAAAAAAAAACAAAAAACAAAGCATGATTAAAATAAGTATAAAATGCAAACATAAACCATAAGCGTCTCCCTTCTAAACATGAATCAATCATTAAACACAAACTGATACATGCTTTATAATCAAAATATTTACATACTCCTAGGGTGAAAGCCATACAGCAACTGAGATAATGATTCAATCTCAGCAATCCTCTTACATTCTTAAATGCTTTATGAACCCCACACACGTAAGCACACACATACAATTTACATTCTCCAGCCTCTCAGCATGAGAGCTACTTGCAAGAAAAATATTCACAGAAAAAACTGTTCTCATCAGAACATTATCATGACTTCCACCTGAGCTGTGAGGATACCTCTAAAACTACCCAGCACTTCCAGCACAAATTCTTGCCTTCAACTACTGAGGTTCTGATGCTGGCAGGGACAGAATAGCTCAAGAGGTGCCAAGAGCTCTCACTTCTCGCTCATTTAATGACTGCTGAGGACTCTCCATGCTATGAAGGTTATTTGTAAACACTAATAAGAGTGAACAGTTCTGGGCCACCGCACCTGCCGCGCATGTATTGTTCCTACCAGATGAAAAGAAAAAAAGGTTATGCACTTACTGAGAACGAGACAGAAAGTCATCCTTGGCTTGAATGAATCCAAGGATGATTGTTCTGAAGTTCAGTAGATGGCAGAAAGAACAGCGTGTCCTATTTAGCCGATGTATTTTGAAAATACCAGCTTCACTGAGGAAACACCTGCCACGTGGCATCTACATATGGCAAGGGGAATTTCGAGCCCTGCTTAAGTGCCTTAGATGTCAAGCATACAATCTCCAAATTAAATCTTCAGGCTGAATGAGATGTATGCAATTCAGACAAGAAACAACAGTACATTCATAGCAAATTAACAAAATAAATGAGCCTTGCCTGCTGAAGTTGGAATAAAACTAAAGGAACTGGAAGATTAATAAGTACTTGCATCTGTTTGAAATTACCATAGAACAAACAAGAATCATCAGATTAGTCTATGTCTCCTATTTATTAGGAGTGTTGATAACTCCATACTCCATCAGCAGACGCGCAAATTTAAGGCTACTGCATAGCAGAGTAAATAGACTGCTGGATGAAGATGAAGCAAGCGTAAGTGATTTAAGAGCTCCCAGCTTGCAGTGTACTCTGGTTTAAGACAATCAGAAAAGTTGTGCTCACCATTTACTTTTTAACTTAAGGAAGATGTGTTTACTCAGAAACGTATCGCGAAGCAGGTCTGTACATATGAGATTAAACCCGAGGTTCAGATTTGGATAATTGGACAGATTACACAGAAGACAGGTAGTATAATGAAAGCAACATCAATTTTACCCCACACCTGAGAAGTAGAATTCCTTACAAATTCTAAAAAAAAAAAAAAACCCAACAAAACCAAACCAAACAAAAAAACAAACCAAAAAACCCCACCACAGATAAGAGAGCAATTACATTCAGCTATTTAACTAACACTCAGAGTTGCTGTTGAGCAAAAGTAATCCTGCTTTTGCGCCAAGATCAGTAGAGAATAAGATCAATCCACGACTTAAACACGGTAGTCACCTACAAGGGAAAATAAATAAATAAATGCAGTCCGTTTGGGAAAAAAGCTTGTACAGGCACAAGATGGAGGGCAGGCACGGCGTCTGAGCAGACCTCAGAGCAGAAGCACTGCTGCTTCAGGGGCTGTCAGTCAAACTCCAGCTGTACACAGACATGCAAGTTTTACGCTCCCAGCTCCTCGGCTCACTGCTGCTGCCGACTGTAAGTCCTAAGCAAGAGCTGGCGCAGGGGCATTTTCCAGCTGAACTGAAACATTTATGCATACACCTGCATGTTGTCTATACAAGCACACAGGAATGTAAAACAAAGCAATCCTCACATACAGAGGTTGAATCAACATCTCAAACTAACACATAACAGGTCAAATTTTAGGATGACATGTGCCAGTAACACTCCTCTTGTGCCAGGCACACCAGGAGCTCCAGCACAGAGGTCACCACTTCTGAACCAGCTGAGATCCTCCTACAAGGCTGAAGACACCGTGCATGTGTGTTGGTGTGCTGTTTGCTGCCACAGCACTAAACAAAACTTATTTACAGATTAATGTTGCTCAATTAAATTGCAGTTTTTCTTTTACTGAAAGTATACACTTGTATAACTTACTTCCCCACCCTAACCTCCTCTTCCAACTCGCAATAGCTTTCCTCCTGCTAATTCAGAAGCAAAAATCTTCATTTTCAACCTAAGGATGAGCTCATTCACCTGTGCTGGAGCACAATGCAGTGTACTCCAAAGTCCTTCAAAGGTATGTGCACTTCAACCCTACCTGGACGTACAGGCTCCAGTATGTGGGCTGTCCCCAGGGCAGGTGAAATAGCTGTACAAAAAGTGTCAGGGACAGGCAGGACTTGTACCCACCCTGCTTCACAGTATTCATTACAGATGCAGAGTCTAGAATCACAGAATGGTTTGGGTTGGAAGGGACCTTCAAAGATCATCTAATCCACGCCCCCTGCGATGAGCACGGACATCTTTTCAGCATCTTTCAGGTTGCTCAAAGCCCCATCCAACCCGACTTTGAACACTTCCAGTGATGGGGCATCCACAACTTCTCTGGGCAGCCTCTTCCAGCGTCTCACCACCCTCATTGTAAAGAATTTCTTCCTTGTGTCCAAGAAGTCTCCCTTTAGCGCAAGGAAGGAAAAAACTTCCTTTCTCTACAGTCAAATATTTGTTCAAAACACTGGCTTTGAGTATCTGAACTTTTCAGTACAGAAACGCCAAACTTCTGTTTTCCCCAGTTCTTCAATATTTGGCACACCATCCACGCCTACAAACTCCGTATCTTGCACACAGTCTGTCCAAGCGAGACCATTTAATTGCCTATTTTCTCTACCAGTTATCCCATTCTAGTTTCAGTCTTTTTCAGCAGCAAGTCATTTCCACCCAAACCTCTCAAAAAGGTTAAACTTTGAAGAAAGCATTTTAATCCAAGTGCTAAGCTACCTCTGGGTTTTCATTGTCGTCTTCCTACTGAGAGAACAAGACTCAACTTGTTCTTTTAACTCTCAAACCACTGAGAAGACGACACGGTGTTTTCCCCAGCTGCTCCTTCTCTGCAACCAGCAGAAGAAACATCATGAGATATCGGCACATCACTCACTTTTTAGAAATGTTGGTGACTTCAGGATTTATCATTGCATGGTAAACACAGCGTAGGACTGCTCATGATTCTCTCAACTGAACGATAAAAGCAGGGAAACTTGCACTGCGCTCCCCTTTTATGTAATCCAGAAATAACTCAAGACAACTGTAAGGACAAGCAACTCCCATCAGCAAAACTCATTTCAAAACACACAGACTAACCTGTTCCTCCATTTGCACCATGGAATGACATTAAGGAGGTGAAAGCCAAGTCAGTGCTCTCTAGTATTTATAAACATAAACACACATCAGGTGTGCTACAGGTTTTTTTAAGCTTCTGTCATTCCCATATTTCTTAAAATGCAGCTTTTTCACTCCTGCTGCCGCCACCCCAGCAAAAATCACTACTCTCCTCCTCATGCCATTTCAAGGAATTTTGAAGAAGAAAGCGATACGGACCGATTAAACAAAATTTTAGCTGCAGCTAAACACTTCTCATTTCCTTTGACAATACCTTACAGCGTAGAAGGACACAATCTGTTCTGCAGTCACACCTCAAATAAAGGATGAGAAGGGGCATAGGTTTGCACGGAAAGAAGTGAGCAGAATAGAGTATTTTCTTTTCAAGGAAAGAGCAATCTCTAGTTTACAAGAAAACTAAACTCCTTTCATAAGCTCTTGCATTTCCAAAATGTTAATAAGTTTTCCTGATACACACAAGAAAGCAATAGTGAATTCTAAGCTTATGAAATTTATTCCTCCTTTAAGGTAAAAGGCAAAATGGAACTTAGGCTAAAAATCAAGTATAATGCAAACCTAAGAGGAAATCTGCATCTGTAAATCAGCACAGAAAAGGGCAACAGGGAGCCCAGCAACTGCCTGGTCAGTACACTCGCAACAATAGGTAATCTCAACATTTTTAAAGCAACCCTAAAATCTTAAGCAAACCTGCTTAAAGGTTCAGCAGCAACTTCTCCTGAGGAAGTCTGCTAGAGGTAACTAAGTTCAACCTCCTTTCTTGGTTTTAATATTTTGAGGTACTCACTTTCTCATGAAATATAAACAGTGGCAACAAAATGAGATTTTTCATTTCTATCATTTTAAAATTTACAACACATTTCCAAACCAGCAGCTCCAGCAGAATTCATCAGACTAAGGCCATGCTTCGACAATACTTTGTCTTCAGCAGCACCACCAGGCAAAGGTACTTCCCCCCCGTGCGTCTCAGGTGCCGGAGCACGTGCCCCCCTCAAAGCCCCTCTTTAGAAAGAGCAATCTTTGGCAGGTCCATGTTGCAAATTGGTCAGAGCCCTTGCAAAGAGCAGTCTGCAAATTTGGCTGCTGAGAGGGCTTGAGGAGGTAAGGGGAGAAGTTTGCAACACACCTGTAAGCACCCCCTGGCCGCTGTAAGAACAAGAATACCTTAAACCAGTATTGCTAACACAGGCATGCTGCGTCTCACAGAACACTTTCAAATCTCAATTGTAACAAAACTATACACTAAAGTTGTGGAAAGGGACATCCACAGACACCAGGTTTAGACACACTTCGTATATAGCTGCATAAACCAGGCGTACACTCCTAACTGAAAGATAAGGAAAAGAAACACTTCATATGAATATGTGTTTGTGAACAACAGCAACAAGCTGTGTTATGAAATGGAATATACATAGCAAGCTTTTATGTGTTTTCTGGTTGCTCATTTAAATATTTCGATTTTCCTGACCATACAAACTGGGTCACTACCACAAAAGGTAACAAGACCATTTCCTCTGGCTGGAGGGTGACCTGAGACTAATTTAGCCCTTTATTGTTTCACCTACCCTCTACCCCTTTCTTAAGGGTGAAAACACATCCAACAAGATCCTGAAGAACTGCACCCAAACACCTTCTTACGGTTTTGCAGTGAATCACAGACAAGGATAATAAAGAATTCTAATACTCACTGTCTCATACACACACACGCCCTTACTGCACAAACAACTACAGCTGTCCCCTACAGTTTAATCTTCCCCCCAGAAACACAAAGTTTCCGACTGGAAGCTCTGTACCATAAGCAGAAACAAACAGAATATAAACGTTTATTTTACATACAGATTCCAGATTTATTTACAGATATTGGGGAGGGGAAAACCCAAAAGACAGTATCAACAGATGGTAGTGGGGGTCCTTGTCCTGTCAAGTACTGCTCCAACCAAAACTAGAGATTTAGCAAGCAGTAATCATCTGTACTGAATTATGCCAAGACAACGAATTTTTCCTCAGGTAAAGTTGTCAGTTGCAATGGAAAAAAAAAAAAATTTAAGTGACTATCATCCAGTTCTTCAGGTTGGAAATTAAAAAAAGAACATGCAGCAGTTTAGAACTAGGCTAGTTTATTTGTTCCCCAGTTTTTATTAAAATTGACCCTATCTAGTATGAAAATAATCCTTCTAAGCCCTCTTACAGAGGACTTACAGAGTTAGGCCAATATTCAATTTAGCAGAGCAGGGAGGAGGGGCAGGGACGACTTACACATCAACAAAAGCAATTCTACAACCAACAAGTACAGAGCCTGTGCATATAGATCCCACTGAGATGGGATTACGAATTAGACAAATTAAGTAAACTGATCCCCTTCAGACAAGGCAAATATTAAGATAAAAGAAGCCATCTGTGCAGTTGGAGAACTCAGTATATCTGCAGCAACAGGTAGGAGAAGGCAGAGTGTGTATTTACAAGTCACATTTGGGCAGCACTGCAGGTTTACAAACACTAAGATGTTATCTACCCTAAAAAAAAGTTGCCATCTAAAAAAACAAACAAGATAGGGAGGCTGAGCACACAACAAGCAATCCGAGCTGGAGTGCCACCGGCAGCTGTACAGCTGCCACAAGGCCGGCTTTTGCTCTCCCGTCCCAAAGAACAGGCAGCTTTCTGCCAGCTCAAGGAGTTAAACTGGCTTGCAGGAGGGTCTGATAGCACAAAAAAGAGGGGCAGGATCATACGATTGGGAACATAGTGGGGAAGGTTAAAAAAATAAATAATAAATTTAATAATAAATTAAAAAATAAATTAAAAAATCTCCATCTTGCCAGGATGGCAAGCTGTTAAGCAGTCTAACTGCATTTCACTGACCCTGCAGCCGTAAGCTGCCCCTCCGCAGCCGCCAGCGGCTGCCTAACTCCCTGGCGTGTTCTTGCTCAGCTCTTGCCCCAGTTCTGGTGCTCTCAGACCCTGCACTGAGCCATCCAGACGTGCCAGCGTAGCTGCTGTGGCACCATCACGCTTCAATCCTCCCATTTCTAATGCTGCTAGCACTAGATAAATTGAAGGGGGAAAAAAAAAAAAACGAACCGAAACATTATTCAAAACTGTCAATAGTCCCCAGCCCAGCTGCCAATGAATCATAAATTTATGATAACACAGTAAAGGCATCATTAGCAGGGAAAGCAGAGTCATGTGGGGGTTTTTTAGGGGTTGGTTGGGGTTTTTTTGCTTGTTTTTTGTTTGTTTGGTTTTCTTTAAAACAAATACAAGAATGCCTAGGCCCAGTCTCACAACCACTTTGCTCAAAAAAAAAAAGCGCTTGTCACCGGAGAGGCAGGGGCTTATCTAGGACCTAAGCAATTGCATCAAGGGGACATAAACATGGACATGGTGAACCCCATATGACTTCAGCCTTTGCCGTTTAAGAGCTCCGCTACAATGAAGCCCCGGGGTTCTGGCAATTTCACTGTTTGGCCAGTCAGACCTACACTAGACTCCAGCGCTAAAACCTGCAGCGGACAGCAGCAGAGAGCAATAATGAAATTCTCATCAGGTGAAAATGGACAGTATTTCTTACCAGTGTTTCTTTTAAAGAGTAGGGTGAGATTCACTGTTACCCCAGACATTCATACTTCAAAATTTTTGGTCCAATTCCTTCTATTTTTGAAGTTAAGGACCTACCAGTTACCTAATGTCTTTCTGTTCCCTTCCTCCTCCCACCCTCTTGGATTAAGTTACAGCTAGCTACTCACCCAGCTGCTCTTTTATTCTAGATGCAGGCTTATCTCACAGCATAACCTACTACCAAATCAAGAATGTTGCTGCAGTTCAAAATGCATGTAATGCACTGATGACAAAGACAAATATCGCCTCCCCATCTCTCTGCACTGTCCACTATCCCAAAAAGATGCTGCACGAATATGCAATATTGCAAAGCTACAGTAAGAGGGATTTAAGCAAAGAAAAGCAGATATCCAGCTCCTCTGTCTTGAAGGCCAGAAAAGAAAGAGAACTTGCATAGCTCATGTCGAGCCTCAGGTATCACTGCCATGTGATCAAAGACCTCAGAAGACAGCACAAGCAGCATGGACACATGTTCTGGTCTACGGGCAACTTCTGAAGCGCCATTCCCTTTCTTCACCAGTTGCTATACACCATTGCTTCTTACTACTTTCCAGTTCAACATTTGCTGAGAAGGGGAATTTGATACAAAACTAGTGAAGATTTCATTACGCTTACGTGGCTTGTAGTAAGGCTCCAAGATGACTTCCTTCCTGACAGCTAACAACCTGGACAAAGTGCTAAAAAAAGGGGGAGAACAGATACCCCTTTTAGAAGGCTACTTTCAACATTATCGACCACATTCACTATCAACGGCCCAAACCTTTTCCATTTTAGAGCGGAGCAAAAAGGTTTCTGTGGCTCTTCTTTTCCATCTCACACTTGAGAAAGTATTGCACTTCCACTCGCACAGAAATTTAGGGGGGTACAAGGCTGGTTGCAGTGGGGGAGGGTGGGATTTTGAAGATGGAGACAGCCACAAGGCAGATGAAAGTTGTGGGGGTTTTTTAAAACTTTTTTTTACTTTTCCCAGATTAGGATATCTGTTCATCACCAAATATTATCTATCCTGCTGTCAAAATGCAGATAAGAGATTTAATTGTTTGACAGCGCCCTTTAAAAAAAAGCTCTGATGTCTTCAGAGGCACAAACTCCTTAAATCACTAAAATTATGATGGTGTTGCTTACTAAGATGCAAGAAAACAAGAAGATAAAAAGATACACTAAATGCATAAACACTCTTTTCCTCATCTTTCTCCTCCAGGTTTTTCACTATCAACTCAGAGTATGAGACTGTTGACGCTTCCTGCAGGTAAGGCTCAGAAGACACAAGATCTAGAAATACAAATCAAATTCACTCCTTTCCTCGTTTATTTCAGACTCAATTTTTTTCTTAGTACACTGACTTTCTCCATGAGTTTCCTTCACATTCCAGGAGCAGGGGGATGGGAGGAAACCATCAGCGCCTTGCTAAGGCATCTAAACAACAGATAGGACATGCTGCACAAAATCAAAGCCCGTAGTTGAAGAACACGGTCTTGAAAAACGACACGCGTATCCTGCGGGGATCTCAGTTTACATAGTTCCTTAAATCGGCCAGCGGATGTATGTTGAAATACCTTAGGAAATACAGAGAAAATTTGATAGATAAAGAAAAGAAATTGCGGGACTGAAGGAGAAGAACCCCAAGAGAAACAAGAAACAGTGTCTTAGCTTCAAGAGAAGGGCGAAATGTCACCTTTCCTGGAAAGACATGCACACTCCAGTATGTGGAAAAGCCCAGTGACAAAAGGATGCCATCTCCAAAACTTTCTGTATCACTGTTACAAGACAAAGAAGAAGCGGGGGGGGTGGGGGGAAGGTGAGTCATCATTGGAAGGCAAACCTCACATCCTCCAAAAAAACAAACCCAAATTCACTTCTCTCAAGAAATGGCTAAATAAGAGTTGGTAAAAATCAGCGTATTTAGGAATGCCTTCAGGCATTTAAGCTAACATGACCTAATGCCATGGTAAGTACAAAACAAGTGCTGTACTTGCTCTTAAGATGCTTTCAAAGAGCCTGTAGGCTCTATATCTAAAAACTAATGTCTTGCTCAAGGGAAGCGTTAAAAAATAATATTCACAGAACATTCACACCCCCGTCATTCCACTGGCATGCTTCATATGGAGGCACATCAGCTGTTTTTCAGCAGCTTTAGACGGATTTTTAATGTCGTGTTTTCTCCTTCGTAAATCATTTTCATCTACTCTTAGTCAGTAGTCAATGTAGGTTAATATAACCTAGAGAAACAGAGATTTTCCTATCAAACACTGTCAAATTAAAATGCAACTCAGTATTACGATCTTCAAGAGACGGAAGGAAGGAGAGGAGAGAAGCTAAGCTGCAAGCACCATAAATTCCCAGAGGTCTTTCACTTGAGAGAGGACACCTTCTTATGAATCCCACCATGCAATAGTCCTGGTTTGCTGTTTTCTCCAAAACAGTAATTTTTGGTTTCTAGGGATTTTTTTTTTTTTTAACCTGGCTCATAAACTCAGTAACAGAGATAGGATGGACTGAACGTGGAGAAAATAAACTAGTCTGAACTTGACAGACAGGAATGCAAAAAGGAAGGCTCTCCAAAACAAGACCTGTATCAAGCTGACCTGCCATACATTGATACCCTCCTACAAGACGTGATTTTCTCATCCCTGTTCTTCCACAAGCCTCTAAAGGGACTGATTATAAAGGAAAAGGGAACTAGGCAAGAACAAGAAGTGTTTACATCCAATTTCCAGGAACCTAACACAGCCAACTACAGTAACTTGCTATTCTTTCAAGTCACCCTAGAAATAGGTAAATTCTCTCTTTTCAAAGAAAACCAATGGCCATCTCCTCCAAATCTGCCACCTCCTTACTGCGCTGCGAGATTAAAATAACTCTCACTGGGCTTCTATTGAAGGGCCCATTATCTGACAACTCCTGTTCAGTCCTTTGACCTGTCCGAAGCACTTATCACTTCTGCAGCCCTTGATTACGTTGCCCAGCTACTTTAAACGTTAAACACAGACCTGTGCTTTATGACAAGAGCCAAAAGGTGGCCAGGAGTGGAAACAGGGCAGCAGACAGACAGCTAAACCCACAATATTATGGGGTCTGAGATCACTGGATCCCAAAATAAACATGCTACAAGTATTGTAACACTTGTCACAAGACATATTTCTAACTGTTCTTTTACAACCACCATTTTACTGTTTGATGATACAACAGGTGGAGGGCTTAGCTGTTCCTCCTACTAAGATGTATTCCAGCCTGACAGGTTTTTATTTTGTTAAAGCACACACACACACACGCGCGCGCTCCACAGTCATAACAGAGAACTCTCAAGTTCAGAATCATTCCAACAGCCTCAAAACCTGTTATTTATTTTCCTCCTCCCCCCCAAATACACAATTTTTTTCTATAGGCCTTTCACTTACCTCTCCCATAGCTCGTCCTTCCAGAGCAAGCGCTTGAAAATCATGATTCAGTTCATCCATGGAACGCACCTATTTATAGATGGGTAAAAAAAAAAAATACATGAGGAAATGTTTGTATTTGTCTTTCTTAATAATAACCATAGTTTACAGCAATTTTTCTGATACAGACTGAGAGCTACATTCCATATTACAGCATATAGCAAGGTTATTGAGCTCCAAAAGATGACTTACCTTTAAGACTCCCAGAACCTACAACTTTTATAGTGTTAGATTTATACACACACAAAAAAGGAAAAACTAGCAATTACTTTTAAGGCACGCAAAGTCTAACACAACTGCCTTTGCTAAGTGTATTGCATAGACTAATATTTCACAGTGAGCTGCATGATTTCAAGTGAGGGAGTCGATGCATAAGCAAGCGAGTCAGCATCATTTCCTTCCAGGTGAAAATCAAGTAAAGACTCTCATATAAAACAGGCAGATTTATATTCAAGTTACATTGATATGAAAGAGAAAAACACAACGGTAGAAACAAAAAGCAAATTAAATTAAATAGCACCATTTGAAATGGGGGGCAGGGGATGAAGAAAGGAAAGCAGGCAATGCCTTAATATCAGTTGCCAATTTTAGCTACTGTACCCACAACAATCTCTCAAAGCGGAAATCCAGAAGCACAAAGTGGGGTGCAAAACACCTTAAGAAAACCCCTGATGGGGTATGGCCTTTTCCTCCTTCCCAGGAGGTTGCTGGTGTGTGGCATGGCAGCCACACAGCTCCATGGCCATGCTGGGGGCCCCAAGACTTGCCAGCTAAGGCAAGGCACGCAAGGGAAAGGCAATGGTGAAGCAGTCCTTCCAGACTCACACAGGGCAGAGCTCAGGCGCTGCGGGAGCAAGGGGACGGCCCCGGGAGGTGACACTGGCCTTGCTCACCTGGAGAACCTGTAGCTATACATTTACTTGGACAGTTGTGCCATTTTCTGCTTCTGCTTTGGATCATGATTTGATGAAAATTAATTCAATTATAACACAAAAAAAGCAGCAATTTAAAACTGCTAGCTAAGTAAGTTGGGTATGTTGAAAATGCAAGAAAACACTCCTGATTTTCATTTCCAAATCTCATCCAGGCAAGTCCTTACAGATGCAGCCATTGAGCACACGTGCAGAAGCAAAGAAAAAAAAACCCAACGATGGACTTGAGGACAAAGCACACAAGTTCAACCACATGCTAGCATTCAGACTAAATTATTGCCCTCCTCAGATAACACACCTGTATTAAAGCAGCACTTACTACAACAGCCACAGACACTTATAATGGCACATAAGCAATACTACATGCCTCCTACTCAATGTTTACATAATCCCTGCAACCCAACAGATCTGATACACCTTTCTGCTAGAACAGGGGTAATAGTTTGTAAAACACTTATTTATGAGTGATCCACACACTCTATTCACTGCAGTCCTATATGGGCTCTTTTTTAAATGCAGTGTTTAGTCGTGTCGCCACTGAAGACATAGCAGGTGATTTGGATGCAGCCCCCTCTGGGCCAAGGGAAGGAACCCAGTAATACTTGGTGGGTGATTTATAGGACAAAAAAAAAACCCCCAAAACTGGTTTAGATGCTAATGCACCAGCCTGCCAGTGACCAGTGCTGTAAGCAGCTACACCATGTTCACTGACCTTAACCCTGACTTCTGATACTCACGCCACTATTTCCAGCAGAACCAAGTCAAGACTTTGTTGTGATTACACTTTATTTCTATTTTAAGACAAGATTCAGTAGACCCCATGCAAGAATATCAGATGTAGGGAAAGCACCACAGATAACCTACAGCAGTCCCCTCCAGTCTGAATTCTTCTACTATTCTGTGACAATACTACTTTGCAAAAGATTAGTAACATACTGTTAAGTTATCTAATACACATTTATGTAACTCGCAAATCCTCAATGGCCAGCCACTCGGAATCACAGTTTAAAAATAAGGCATGCTCTTATTACTATATCTCAGTTCAAAGTTATTTTCAGTTATGCCTCAGTCTTGCCACCTTCTGCAGTGACGCTTATCACATCAACCATGAACACACAGAGTGAAAACAGGACTCCACCTTCCAGAAACTACAGCACCAGGCAACACCAATGACTTTCCTTTACTGTCTACTTCATCACTGATCTGCCAGCAAAGACATCTCTGTTACCTCAAATGAGATAGAAGTTAGTAAGACCAAATTCTTCCGTGAAGCATTTCAAGCTGAACTCATGGAAAGTGCTGCAACCCCCAGACATGCTAAGCCACAAAAGCTAACAGTGGCAAATTATTTCAATGAGACATCTGGGGAATAGAGAAGCTATACAAAGAGATCCAGTAGGTGATGTTCATTACTCTCACTGCTAAAGCAACGTCCCAGCAAACCACAGATGCAGCCGCGATGGCACTGATCCAGGACTCGCAGTGCTGTGGAAAGGGCTAGTGGAGAAACAGAGGCTGCTTAGTGCGTGTCCCCCAACTTTGCCAAAACAAATAAACGCCCAAAGGTGGATGTTGTGCTATGGGAACCTCAAAACAAAGCTGCTAGAAAAATATAATCATTACATTCCTAGCATAAATCAAAAGGATATTAAGAGACATTTGTATTTTGTTTTGGTCATACCCCAGCCCTATCAACTCCCCGCTGTCAAGCTGAGCTCCCCCTGAAGCTTCAGTTGCACCAACATCCCTGGTGAAAGCCCTGTGCAGAACATGCAGGCAGTTTCTAAACAAGAATGAACTCTACTGCTCTTCTCAGCCCCTTCTTTATGGTACTTCGGCATGTTACATGGCCATCCTTACTCCACCAAACATTTTTCAACATGCTAGAATCATATATTTTATTTGTTCACATTAGATGCAAGAACATTTTCACAGATGTCTTGTTCAAGTGTTTGTCTTGAGTAGAAAAATGTGTTGTTATCATCTTGTTAAACCAATTACAGCAGCGCAAATAAGTGATTTACATCCACGTGTGAAGCCGTGCTCCCATGCTGGTCTGTATTCTTGGTGGAGCTGGTGTAACTAAAACCGACACCATCTCCAACATGGTCAACACCTTCAATGCAAGTTCATGATCCTCCACCAGAAACCACAACAATTGAGCAATTCCTCTTTCTCTAAGAGCTACAGTCCAGTAAGCATACATAGCTCTCCTCAGTGTTGACCATTTGCCCGTTTCCAATGTGGAGAAGCATGTTTGTCTTCAAACGATGCCATGATAATTGATTACTACAGAGGTGATACAGAGACCAAGATAAGAAGAGTGGTAAAGGGCAAAAAGCAGGATAAACATGAAAGCAAAGTGCGCTCCAGCTTTTTCATACCTGGTTGGTTTAATTGCACACTTATTATTTTCACTCCTCTCTTAAGAGTCTGAAGGAAGCTGTCCTTCAAACATGTCTTACTTTGCAAATCACCATCCTAGCCTCCCCTGCTAAATGATACACAGTGGAAATGGGCTGCCTCCATCTCCTTCCCAAACATACTTTGCCCCAGTGGCGATCAAAAGCAAAAACAATAATATTGGCTTCTCTATCTGCTATCAGAAGTCAGGTAATGGAAGAAATTATTCATTACAGATATTTAAGTCACACCCCTACTCATCTCTCTTTCATCAATCCTAACAATTACGGATAAAAACATTTTCTAAATCAGGTCTTCGTGCCTGACTTTCAGGCACTGTATGTGCAAACTGTATATAGTCACCAATTTTGAGGCCCTTTCTCTCAGTCACATAGTTCCTTTACCTCCACTGATCATTGTATCTATTTGTTTGTAATACAGGCTAGTTTATTATTCAATTGTCAAAGACTGTACCCAAAAGGTCCTCTTCTCATCTCCCCACTTCTACAGTATTAAATAGCAGCACCTCATTTTTTTTTTTTACACGGTATGCACAAATATCGCAGAGCTCCTTCATTTCCCTTTGAAAGAAGAACAAATAGCTTCTGAAACAGAACTTAAAGCCAAAGTTATGACTTCCTACACCTTAGTATTCCAAAAGGCAGGCAATACTCTGAAATGATAATTAAATGATATAGATGATCTACCACCTCATCGGGATCTATTCCTGTTAACTATCACTGACCTATAACAAACACAGACATGTAGAGCAGAGTCACGATGGTGTCAACACTAGTAACAAGGAGGTCCACAGAGAAAGAACTCCTTCGCAGATGAGCGCTAACGTCAGTGAGATTTGATTCCCATAAAATCTGGTTCACCACTGAACCAGAGTTTTGAAAGAAATCCAGAAGACAACGCCAAGACAAATTGGCTGCACAAGGAAGCGATGCCCTGACATCTGGATACGACATGACAACCTGGTTCCTTGGAGGAAGAGGTGATCTCAAGAAACATCAGGAATCACAGGAAGAGAGGTCAGCTGTAGTCCCAATTGCTTCATAAGTGATCCAACAAAAGCTGACTCCTGTTCGCAGTGAGCAGCACCCCTCAGTCGCACCCCCATTTCAGCCTCTTCCAGGCATGCCACCTCTCCAAATCAAGATGCAAGTGCACATCCTCCCCAACTACCAAGAACAGACTTCCCTACCTTCTTATCAAGTGTACTCCTTCTTTCTGATAATGCAGAAAACCAGCAGCCTTGCTTTTGAAGCCTGCTTAACAAAATTAAGGCTCTGTACATCAGCAGCACTGCTACTGAATGAGAGTTACAAAGCAATTTCATTGCACAAGAACATTCCTCCCCTTCACGTCAAGTGCTGTGTATGCACTCTGACATTATGTAAATCTCACCGAAATTAATGAGAATCTCATTCAAGAAGAGTAATTTCCATGCATGCTAATATATGAATGTATGTCACTATAACACACTCCAGCTTATAGCCACTTCACTGACTCATAAATAATTTCCCGCCTTCATGGTGGCAGCACATACCCCAAAGAGGATTCGCCCAGCGCACCAACTATGAGCCACACTGAGAAACTGCAGTAAACCCACCGGGTTGCTTTGCTTTGCCGAGGCTGAAGTCAATTCAGTCTCTCAAAAGCCCTCTTAACCAATTTTCACCTTTGCTCTGAAAAACATGCGATAAAGCGAGAGACAGCTGTATTACTCATTACACAGCCACTCTAGGTCAGACCTTTAAATCTTATTTTCAGTCTCCTGAATAAAAACCCTTGGCTTGAGACACGCTGAGGCCACAGAGGACTTTCCAAGTTTCAATAACGGATACCCACTGCCTATTTTAGAGAGGACAAGACGAAACACAGAATGCTTTCTGCTCTCACCTACTGCAGATTGCAACAACGCAAACCAATTTCTCTCCAGGTTAATGGCCACTTTCAAAACTCAACCTCCCACGCAGCAGAAGAGTTTCTCAGCAACTCTGCATCAAACATACTCACTGTGGACTTTCCAACCCCTCAAGCAGCATGCAGCTCATTTATGCCAGGTAGCCATCTTACACAGGACAATTACACTTTTTTTTTTTTTTTTAAAATAAGATTAGAGGGCCTCACCATTGCAAAACTCAATCACAGCAACTCAGAAGCAAATGCTTTCCTGGCCCCAAAGCCACACAGACACTAGTTCTTGTCTGTACCTGGAACACTTTTGAATTTATATAGCAATACCAGAAACGGACAAAGCAATATTCCAGCCTCTAAAGATGTTCTATGCGCTGGTACTATTTGGTACTGGACCTGCTGCTCACCTACCACACCACAAACCCAGGCAAGACACTTTTCCCTGCCTCTCAGCCCCCCCGAAACATACTTGGTCACAGATATAGCCAGTATTTAGAAATTTCGGAAGTTTTTTTCTTATAGAAGAGCAAAACAGACTCAGGCGATCATCCCAGGCGTCGCCAAAGACCCAAGGGTCTGAGTCACCCATGAGAGAAGGCGAGAGCGGAGGAAACAACTTACAGAGACCAGGACCAAACCTCTCCCGTTACGCCTCTAACAAGCCATCCCAAAACAGGGTCTGATGTCCCTGGTGCTAAAAAGCTGCAACGCAGAAAAGGATGAGCAGGGAAACCTGCAAAAGCACCAGCAGGCCCGCAGAAAGAAGCAATAAACCCAAGCACCTGATGGGACACACTGCACTGCTGGTACTGAAAACTCCAGTTAATTTTAACCTGGCAAACAACAAGGCCCACAGGGCTAAATGGCACTTGTCAAAAGGAATTCTGCTGTCAGTTAAATTAACAGGAACCGGGGCCCCGAACTGTCCTTACAATTACCAAACAGGGATTTGAAGGACCTAACAAATTAACATGAGAGCAACAGTATATTTACCTTTTGGATTTCCAGTACCATATTTTTTATTCTAGAATAATCCAAGGGGGTTTTTTCCCCAAACTGATAGCTACCAGTAAAGTAGCTGAGTTGTAATTTTAAGTAAACATTAATGTCAATAATCAGGGTTAATACTGCACCTTATATTAAGCAAATATGGTTGCTAATATGACCTTTACATATAAATTCAAAGCATAATACTGTATCACGTTTCATGGTCTGCAGGTATCTCAGGGGATTGTACACTAGCCTTATATATTAAGGAATCCTCATTTATGTAGAATTTATATTCACCTAGACAGACACACCAAAACTATCAAAGGCTAAATTTCACTCTTAAATCACAAAGGATTTTTTCTTCCTCCTTATGCAAGTGATGTTTCCCGGTAAGAGAAGAGACAGGTGGAATTAAACAAAGAAAAAAAAAAGCCACATGCAGGAGAAAAAACAAGCAAATAAACAAACTAGAAAGTCCTTTGGAAAAAAAGAAGCTGATAAATAACCAGCTGAGAAATATTCTAGCTGATAATCTAAAAAAATTGTCTCTAAAAGTGCACCATGAAGCCTGAGGGTTTATGATTTTTTTTTTTTTTTTTTTTGTGTTGGACAACATTAAACAGATCAAATATCTGCATTTATTAGCGGTAACAGCAATTGAAGACAGTTTAAACTATCTATTTCTATTAAGCCAATTATGTTAAATAGGGTAACCAAAGCAAACTAGAAGGCTGTTTCTTGTAAGCCTCAGCTCTCCAGTTTCTCCATTTCCCCCCTCCCTAACACCGCTCCCCACGTGGCCCCATTTCAAAGGCTGCCTTTCTTCTTCCCCGGCACTTTCTTATGCCAGGATCTATCTAGCCCCCAGCTGTCCCTCCCTTAGATTACAGTACTTACTCTCCCACTACCCCTCTCCCCCCAGTTCTACTTCTGACCAGGAGGCAAAACCCCCAGGACAGCATCTGCTGAAACCGAGGTAGAATGGGCACTGCAAAGACAGGATTTCGTTAAGTTGGAACATGTAAATGGCTGCTTTCAAAACTTCTTTGATCTACAGTAAATTACAGGGCCAACTGCAGCCTTCAGTCCTGCCAGCCAAGCAAACGAACTCCAGGGTATCCCACAGATACTACCATAAGGAATTCTGGGCGAAGCACCCTGCCACCCTGGCAAAGAAAAGCATGGGCAAGGGCCAGGCGCTGGGACCACAAACCCACGGGAAGGGCTCATTCTTCAGTCTCTGCTGATGCTGGTCGTGCTCCCAGCAAGCCTGGAGGGAACCCTCCAACAATTTAAGCTCTGGCCAAGCTTGATGGGACCACCTTGTTACAAGACCACTTGTTTTGCTTTCCTACTCCTGCAGAGTAATGCAAGAAATCATGTTACTGTTACATTTGTCAGGATAGGCCAAAATGTTACGATTTCTCAGCTCCTAAGATGAATAGCATTTGTTTGTTTCTGTGAGAAGACGAGATGAGAGATTCCAAGTTCCTCATGTTTGCACAGGTACGTTCCGGGTGCTTACCTAGAGCACCTCAAAAGTGTGATCATTACTTGCATACTTATTTCTTTTTAACTTATGTGCACTCTGCAAGTGTGAAAAGGCAAGTGTCAAAAGGCAAGTGTCATGTGAAGTTTCCATCCATTAGGCTTCCACATTTTAAGCGTTGCTCAATTTGTAATAAGAAAAAAAAACCCACAACAAAAAAAAATCTTTATTTTCTAGTAAAACATTCCTCAAAAAAAGGTCAACATTACTACAAGAACATCAGGATTGAGGTAGTAAGAACAAGAAACATCAAAAACATTCAGGCTGCTGCCTGAATAAGACATCCTTAGAATAGAGAGGAGGAAAAAAAAAAATATAGCTGGTTTAACAGCCGAAATACTTTGTATCACTTGATTTATATACTTACAAGTTGTTAATGCTTTTTAAATTAACCTAAGGTTTACAAATTTCAGATGGAAACAAATGCCTCCTACTCAGCTGTGGGAGACTGCCTGTGTTTGTCTTGTTTGAACAGCTCACATACCACGTTATTTAAAAAATATCTACCCTGAGCACATACTTACACACATATATAGTATCTAGGAGAGGGAAAAAAAGTATTTACCAGCTGACAATAAGAAAAGCACCGCACACTGTTAACAACAGGCTTGCCACTAACAACTAGATCCAGGGTTAAAATATGTTGTTCCATCAACTGATTACAGCACTATTTTTAGTCCTCTCCTATAACAATAGTCGGTAAAGAAAGAATGTGAAGTCACAAGTATTAGACAGGATTAGGTGGTTTAACTACTATTTTTGTAGTAAAGGATTCATCATTAGAATTGCTACTACCATTAGCATTCGAAGCAAAAAGCTATTGAAATTGCAGATTGGCTAATGCTTTACATGGCGTTTAGCCAAGATGATTAATGATTCAGGGTACAGAAATAAATGCAAGAAAGGCAGCCTTTCAGAATGGCTTGGCTTAGTTAGCTAATTATGTTTTTCCTCAGATTTTATTCACCAAGGGAAGTGCTTCATTAATGTGGAATTTAGGTTACTCTGTGATGTCTTGGGCACATATTGTTGGGGTGCAAACTTCCAAAATATTGGATTACAGAAGAAGCAACCTTAATTTTGCCCCACTGGAGCTGGCAATACCTTGGGAAAACAGTCTTCTGCTTCCCAGATGCGTGTGTGGATCAATGTTTTTGTGCAAGTACTCAGGGCTACAGTAAGGTATGGCTTGTCTGATCCCCGGGAAGGCTTTTCCTTTCACTCCCACCCCTATTCTGACCTTCCGAGGTTTAAATTTGGAGGGAAAAAGATGTAAAGAAGGGACGCAGCAATGTCTCATTCCAGTGCCAAGCTCAGTACTTCTGTCAGAAACAGATGCGAGTGGCCCCATGCCACAACGACTGTTGGCAGCAGGGCGAAGGGCTAATTTGAGGGTTTAGTAACAGTCGAGTTTCACCCCAGTGCAGAATCAAGGTCTGAAGCGCAGCTTCAGTACAAGGTAAGTAACTCGGCCATATGCTCCCAATAAAACCAACTGCCCTAGAACAAAAGTTACCCTTAACAAAGGAAGAGGAGTAACACGATATCTGAGAGCAGATCGCTTGACAGGAGGGAGCACAGCATCACATGATATCCGCACACAAAGGCAAGTTTGTTCATCACAGACCCGCGAGATCATCATTCAGAGAAGACAGCTTTAAAACTGTCTCAGCGTACACCTATAAGCAAGTTTTCAGACACAGGCAACGCTAGATTCAATGCTCTGGAACAGCTCTTTGTTAAGGAGATTTCCGATCAGCAGTCGAAATTAGTTGTGCCAGTTTGCAAGGAAGAGGCTACTGTGGATGGACTTGTATCTTCTGTAAAGTTTCACCCATTTACAAAAACGCTACGCATATCACAGCCTGTTCTGCAGAAGTACAGATAGGTCACACCAACTCAGCACACCACAAAAGAGCTGATACTGGGAAAGCAAAGTTGGAGAGAGGGGAGGAAGAAAACAAGCAGAAGCTGTACTCCAATAAAGCTCTATTCAAAACATACTTGGGCACAATATATTAACTGAAATACTTGAAGTCTTGTTGAAGCATTGAAATTTGCAAATTCAATAGTGTGAAAATATCCCGAGCAAGCACCACAGCAAGGAAGCAGACTACAAAGATGATATACCACAGAGAAATCCCAAAGCCAGCACATCAGGTCACTTGTGCAATCCCAGCTAGAGCCAGATATCTTGCAACTGCCTGTCAGAGACAGTAAAACCTACAGATTCAGAGGAAGCACACTCTTAAACTGACTTTCTGAAGATTTCAGCGTGTTTTTTCTCCCCTATGCAAGAGAAGGATTTTCCAATACCCAACCTTAAATATCCAACTTAGAAGGAACATGAGTAGATTGGCTATCTCAAGAGGAATTTTCAAAGGGCAATGTAAAGCAGTAAACAAATCAAACGTTCCGATTCCCCCCCTCAAGATACCCCTTTACCATAGAGAAATCTCTGTGAAACAAATCAGCCAAAACTAGACATGTCATTTCAGCAAGGTATTATGTTCTAAATTATCTGGGTATCAAGTTAGCACAGCCATTTCAGTGTCAACATAAGAAAAGCCCTAACCAGTTCACTGCGATACAAGGAAGTACCCATGAAAATTCAACGGATTTAATGAAACATACATCAGAAAACATTCTTCAAGAACAGAGCCACACGTTCTATCATGCAGTGTACATGATTAAGGACTCGCTCCATGCCTTCAACTCTAGCCCAGAGAACAAGCCAGATTATTTGGACCACAGTGGCCCTCATACACTAGGTGCTTTCCACAAGCAGATCAGGAAATCTCTGTCCTGAAGAGTTAACTGTCATTTAAATGGATTTCACTTTGGAAGACTGAACACTAGGGCTTCTGCTTCCTTAGCTTCCAGGATCTTTTTAGAGGACCCTGCCACGACTTTAAGGCAAACTGGTCATGGTGCCTACCAATAGGCACCAAACGTTGTCAAACAACATCAAATCCAGACACTTTCACAGCAGCAAGCAGCATAGTTTGAGTAGCTGCGCTCTAGAAGGGCAGCTGCCAGGAGCATTACCTTCTGTCTCCACTTGAATTCAAGTTCCCAGTTAAGAAGTTGCATGGACATATTGCCAAAAGGCAAAAACTGAGCATAAAATCCAGTCCCAGCCCTGTTGCTCTCGCTATTCTTCACCAACTATATGTGAAAAATTCCCCACATTCAACAAGACGATCCCTGCAGAGTTCCATTGTCTCAAATTATTAATTAAACATGCTCTCAAAGAAAGCAAATGCCTAAAATCATTTGCTTCTACTACGCAACTCCCATATTACCCTAACTGCAATTCAGACAGTCTAAGTATATCCATTCACTGTAATTCAGAAGGGACCACCACCAAAGAAACTCTCTCTCCACTCCAGTTCAAGAACACACATGCATGCACAAGCCACAAGAGACCCCACCCAAGAAAACCCAGCCAATTTTCCTAAAAACCTGCTCAGTGTTGATAACTTGTCCCAGCTGAATATCTCTACCATCTTCTCATTCCCCTCAGGAGTAGTAGATGGCTGTTTGGATTTGTAATGAGATATGCAACCTTTCATAACCAAGACAAATCCAACCTAGGCCATTACTCATCAGGAGTCATCTTGTACCTCTTCACTCACCTACGTGAAGTTCTGATCTCTACCCATTTTTTTGCAGAATAAACAGCATACAAACACCCCAGTGCAGCTAGCGTAACTGTCTGCCCAAACAGCCTGAAGAGTAATCGGGCGTCATAGATGAACGACAACCTAAACCTCTTCAGTTTGAATCTTAGAATTACTGGTGGATACTGACACTCAACCTCATCTTGCTGTTTTTTGTGGATAAAAAGAGAAGACTACGTTTTGCAGTCAAGACCTGGCTGTTGGAAGTGTCTTCCATGTAAAGTTTGGTGATTAAGTATTTGTAACTGCAGACAGCTGGAAGGTTGCTTAGGAGTTGAGAGATTCCAGTCTAGGAAAAAAAAAAAAGTCCAATGTCACCATTACTTCAGTGTCTGCAAGAACAAAGAGGAACTTATATGTTATTTGTGCGGATGGTACAACTTTGATACCTAAATATGCAAAATGACAGCAGCATCTTTAATTGCTTAATTTTATATAAAAACTTGCCCCCCCGCCTTCTGGAGGAGAAGGGAAAAATGCAAAGGGAAGAGAAAGTTTCTAGGTAAAATACAAAAAGAACCAGCATCTTCCCGCTGTTCACAACAAGAGGACACTATCTACTTCCTTGGGAGCAGAGAAACTTTTTAAGTCATCCCTACTAAAGCCATTCACAGCTCAATTCTCAGAGCTGCTAGTCAAAGTATGAACAAATGACAAGGAGAGACAGCCAGCACAATAAAAAATTAAAAGCAAGGATACCGTAAATAAGTTCTGACTCACAACACTCATAGCTATTTAATGACACAAGATGAAATGCTATCATTTGGTAAAAATCACTGGAGTATTATCACCAACAGACGGAGATAGATGTCTGTCTACATAAGTAACAAAGAAGAAACTGGGATTCAACAATTAAAAAAAAATCCCTCTACCTTTAATTACGACCTCCCAAGCTCTAGGCAGACATTAACCTATATTACCCTATAATTATTTTTTCTGACTTTCCATTATCTTTTAGCTACTGAGTTTCTGAACCAGTCTTCAAGGCAACAAGACAAGGGCCCTCACTGCATTATCTTTGAAAGTCTAAAATCAAAAGCACAGTAATATAAGTGTATCCATAAGAAACTGAGACTTAGCAGACATCCATAATGATTCCCCACCTCTCTGCATGTCCCAGCACTTCCCTCCACTTCTATTCTTGAAGGAGAAATTCAGTTCTACCCCGGCTAAGCCCAAACTGAATTAAATGATTTTGCATGCATAAGACTAGTTCTCGCTCCAAGGAATTTATAATTTAAGAAGCAGATGCAGAGGTGGCCAAAAAGTCAAAAGGAATGGCAGTATTAGGATTACATATATCCCGTGTTCTGCTTCCCATGAGTAAAGCCCCGAGGCAAACAGAGAACCATGGAAAAAGAGGCACTCAAGAAAGGCTGAAGCAATAAACACATAGATAAAACTGCCCAACAATCACTGGAATATACAGTATCAAGTAAGACACATGAGAAAAGCGTTACTGCCCCATCTCAGAGTTGACTTTGAAGAAATTAAACACAAAGATTAGTTTAAAGATGCATACTGAATGCAAAACATCAGGACTATGTGACAAATACATTACAGCCAATGTAAAAACCGTCAGGAAGTAGAACAGATAAGGTCCCAATGTTAATTATATTATACTGGGTATTTCTTGAGCTTCAGATCACAGAACACATGGGGGAAAAACAGAGAAAGCGTCACACAGAACCTTGTGAGCTTAATCCTGCAGGTATATTTTGTCCATACAACCTTCTCAGAAGTGTTCTGCCTCCAAAGAATACATGCATTATTTTTTAAAAGTTTATTTAAACTAGTATAAGCTAACAAGTTTTTCTTGCATTAAGTGGTACATTTATTAGTATCGTTTCATTCAAGAAGTTACTGAAGAAAATCAAGCTGAGGAGGAGTTACACGTCTACTGACATCAGGGCAAGTCTCTAACAGGTAGGATTCTCTTATTCCAGTAAAAGTTTAAGTCTTCCAGTTATTAAAGAATGCAGTAAAAAAGTTCAAATACCAGCATAATTTTTAATGACTGCAAGGTTTGGGTGTCCTGTTCCTGCCCCCCCCCCCCCCCCCAGTCTCCAGTGAGTTTTGTTGTCTTTGCTTTTAAGGACTTTCAGAAAAAGGAAGATGAAAGTGTGAGTAGGAGGAAAAGAGGATTGAGAATTTTATGACGTTCATTTGAATTCATGAAGTCATCTTTCCACAAAATGTCCAAACAAAAGCAGTCCCTGCCCAAACATCTCCACACCAGACTGCATGACAGCTTTCATCTGAAAAACCTAAAAGTTGCAGCTTTTCAATAAGAAATTTTTGCTTACTGTTTCCTACACAACTTAAAGCACATTAAGATCTCTTCCATCGATGTCTCTCTAAACAAGTTTTACATTTAGTGACTGAAAACTTGGATAGTTAACAGAAAAATTACATCTCATTTCAATGCAGTTTTTTCCTTTAAAGTGATAACTAAATACTATGTTTCCACATAAGGGAATAACTACAATATTCTTCTAGCTGCTTAGTTCATATTGCAGTATTTTATACGATTTTTCTTCCAGAACAAATTAACAGGGCACTTGGGTTTACTTCTTTGTTGATGTACACACTGACTTCAGCGAGGTTGCAAAATTCACTGCAACGTTTGCTTTTAAATGGTCCGGATGGCAACACATCCCCTTGGGGAGGCACAGCAGAGAGGCAAGGGCTTGTTCGCTTTTATTTGAAAAACTAGAGGCAGGAGATATTCATGAAGGTTGCAAAAGCTTTGTGTCTGCTGCTCTGACAATATTTGTGGGAATCATTCCTTTTTAAAATGTGCTTACACTTAAGTTCCACTCCCTTAGAAGAGGAAGCACATCTCCTTTGACGAGTTACTTACAGGTCACAGACAGAAAGCCAGAGTGAGTCATGCACTCACTTAACTCGCAGCACATCTGACAATGCAACTACTGAAAAGACTTCTAGTAAACACTACTACTGAGACACGTTTTAGCCCACTACCCGTTTAGAAACGTTAAGTCGCTGTAAGAAGATAGGTGTTTCCAGAAGCACCGTTTCAGGACATTCTTAAGGCTGTTCTCTTCTCAGTTCAGCTAAGCACATTAATAGCACCTTCCCCTCCCAATTATAACCAGAAAAACCCAAACCCAAAACCTCAAAACAAACGAGCAAAGATACCCAGGAAAACACATTACCAGCAACTTCCAGAACTGTGTTTTTCAATATTGGGAATGGTAAAAGCCCAACCTACATGCATTGGCAGTTTTGTAATACCATTACATAAGAATTATTTAACTACAGCAACAGATCTGAAAAGCAGCAGCAGTCACTGCTACACTGGTTCACACATCCAAAAAAAAAAAATTCAATAAAGGGAATGATAAATTTTGCAAACATGTATTTGACTGTCACAGAGAGTGGATTGGGATTTCAACACCCTCAAGAGCAGAAACGTTTCAGCTTATAGCTACCAAGGCACCGCAATCCTGAAAAGAGAAAACAAAAAGTACGACTGTTGCCATTCCAACCACACAATAACCAGCTTAAGCTTTAAAAAGCGTCATTAAAAGCATCTATCATAAGCCCGATGCGTTCACGTGTTGAGTTTGGAAACATTGAACTTTTTTTTTACCTGATGTTCTGCATGAATGTTATCCCCAGTAGGCCAGCGATGTTTGCTGTTATTATAGCCGCCTCCACCACTTCCTCCTCCCCCAAGCTGCTCACCATGCTGCCTCTGGAAGAAGTAATCCACCATAGCGTCGTCCTGGGAGCGGCCTGCAACTCCTATGGATCCAGGAACAGGACTGGAGTGTGTCCCTGCTGCAAGCGCCTGATTTGCAGCTGGCTGTTGCTGAGCCTGGGACCCTGTTCCAGATGTCAATACAACAGGCATGTTGGGATTAGCTGTATCTTGAGTGTGCTGTTTCAGGTGGGGGCTGAACGAGTCCTGCCAGAGTACTGCTTTTCTCTTCAAAACACACGCAACGCTCATTCCACCAACACCTACGGGGGGTGAGGGGAAGGGGGAGAGACGGCGAGAAAGAGAGAAGGAAAAGAAAACATGAAATCCTTACAGCTTCAGCTTTACATATTAAATAACACACCCATCCTGTGACTGGCAGGGAAACATCACGGTGCCAAATCTGACGCCTTTTAACATAGTTATTTGCTCCATTAACCTACCAACTAAAATATCATATAAAAATGCACGCTAGCCAAAAAACCCACATTTTGTGCTGCAAAGTGTTATCAGCATATGCAAGATTCATGTAAGGTGCCATTACACTGAAATCAGAATGCCAATTTATGCGATGGACAAAACACCGACTGGAGTGCTGCCACAGAAGATTGCTAGAAAAAAGCCCCCGAAAAACCTGATGGAACACAAATTACACCACCAGTGCCTGCCGTGCTCGTTTACACCTGACAAATTATGAAGCAGATCTTCAATGAATACACGAGTCCCACTGTATCGCAATGTGTTCACTCAGTTCTGCAAAACACCAAGGCAACAGGTTGTTTTTTTTTTTAAATGCAAACTTAAAATACTGGATTTCTGTTTGTACAGTTAAGTCCCAAACACAGTGTGCACTCTTCCTGCAAACTCAGAAGCTGGCTTCGGTCATGAGATGGTAAAACACACTGGCATGTTTTGTACGAGATTCCCTGGAGAAAGAGCAGCTAACCTCTGGGTGCCCGGGATCTCGGCAGAACCTTCCAGAGCCAGAGCAGCCAGCAGTGCCGGTCCTGCTGTCAACGACACCGGGGGAAAGCTGGACGAGTCATAGAAACCGTCCAACGCTGAAAATACCCCAAATGCTTTGCATACACCAAAATCATCTGCGTGCAGGAGGACAACTGGCAGACTAGGCTGACAGCAACTCACTAATTTACTATCCCCCAAGTATTTTGATAGCATCCCAGCAGCACAAAAATAACAAACAAACTTGTGTGTTTTAAGACAACATTATCAGCTGATCCTGAGAGCAATAAAGACATTACACATGTGAATAGAAAAGTGCTTTCTCCCTGGTACGTAATGCTCAGCCAATGCAGAGCGCACACACAAATCCAATTTGCTTTTAAAGGCATGGTATAGTCAGAATTATTATTTTTTAAAGAGATTGCTAGTTTATGACTTCAGTTACCTAAATGCAACCCCACAAATACCGCAGAGAGTTATAAGGATGAAACTGGGGTGGGATGGGGGGTGTTCAGCCCTTACGGACTCCCACCACAGCTGCATACCAGCACGAGAATGCTTTTACCCTTGTACCTTGGCGGCTGTAAACCTTGGCCCTGATCCCGACAGCAGCTCTGACGGCCTGAGAGGCGGCTCTGTTTCCTCTCTGCTCATCATAGTAGTTTTGAACAACAGTCAACTGCTACAAGCAACTTCCAAGAACAATTTTCTAACAGTGGAGAGAAAAAGATGACACAAAAAAATCCAAGTCCTATCTTTGATCAAACTTTGTCAGGTTTGTCCCGCTAATTGAGACCAGCGTTAATATTCAGAAAAAAATTACTATAAGAACTGCAGCGATAAGGTTTTTTTATTGCACCTACAACATGCATTTGTTGACACACACACACAGCCTCCACGGCCACGTAAACAAGCAACTCTGCAAGGCTTTTTATACATTCAAAGACCTTCACAACTGAAATACCAGTAACATTTAACAGAACTAACTCCTCTGTCTTTCAAAAAGTCTGGAAATCACTGCCTTCCCTCAAATACTTCATAGAACAGTGTGACAACACCTGGTGTTACTAAACCAGGTAACTGATTTACTGAAGTATATCAGTGATATACTTCACTGATTTTTAAGAATACAATAGTATGATTTACTGGTATTTTCCCTTTAATGAAGCATCATTATCAATAAGAAAAAATAATTAAGTAATTACTGATGAGAAATACACACGTCACCAAGTTGGGGTGTATATTAATTGCAGACAATGAAATCTGAGCAGCCCCTACGAAAAGGGGTTACAAGTTATCTCAGGGCAGTCTTTAAAAAATATAAGGAAATACTATGAATCCACAAAAACTTTCAAGCATTGCTATATTGTGACAAGCCCCTGTTTCCAGTTGGAAATAGCACAACGCACAAAGTTGCGAGTGGAAGCCAGCACAGCCCCAACGCTCCTTTCCTCCCTCAAAAGGCAGTGGGCTGCAAGGTCCCTCTGTTCACCAGCACAAATTCATGTCTGGTTTAATTTGCATGCAGATCGCTAATAATTGCGTTACTGTAAAAATAGGGGGTTTTTTGTGACTCTAGAAAATCTCAGTTAAGGTACTACGAAGATCCGCACAAGTGCCTCCTGCTCCCAGACGCTTCCTCTTTCGTCTAATACAGACGAGGCAGCTCCAAACACGAGAGAAAAACTTGGCAAAGGCGACATTTTGAAAGGGAGCAAAGGGGAAAAGAGCATTCTGGGTAGTTCAAGTTTAGTTCCAAGACGTGTTTTTATAGAAATGCCGTGTTAAATGTAGCGGACAGCTGAATCCTGTCATTCAAAGCACACAGAGCATCAGAAATATGTTAAGTCACCTACACAACGCACATTCATTAGCTAACGGGCAGCTGCAAGAGTCGCCACTGCTGATGGCTACTAGGACCCTTCTCATTCCCAAACTCTTAGTAAAAATATATAATCAACTTTTCTTCGGCAAACCGTTTGCTGGGAAGAGTTACGTATTTACAAACAAAGGCTTCTGCGCTGCTACAATGCACTCAAAGAGGACAATTTTCCTTTCCCCTTGATAAAAACGTAGCATGTAAATAAACTGCTCTGTGTTATCATTACAAGCAAAATACTTTAGATTATGGGATGTTCCACAAGCAACAAAAACTTCGGAGACATCTCCAAGCAAGTTTTAAGCTTAAGTGGCGACGACACTGAATAAGGCAGCTTTAATCCGCATCGAGCACAGCTACGCATTCAGCACTTCCTTGCTCTTATTCTATATTCCTCTAAAAATAACAGACAATATTAAAAAATTAAGTCGGCACAAGACGCGCGTTTCAAAAAGTTCAGTCGTGAACTAGAAGAGAGTTTGGGTTGGGTGGGTTTTTTTTTTGAAAGTTACACTGGAAATTAAAGCACAGCCATTGTTCGAGAGCTGTGGCCTACAAGAACTTTTAACGTTAAACCTTGTGTTTTCCTGAAAACCTGGGGAGACGCAGCAGGAAGCGGGTAAATCGATCACCCACCGAATTGCTTAAACCAGCATTAAAACATCGTAAGATAAATGCTACCCCTTACCCCACCTCCCTCGCTCTTAATAAAGGAAATTCCTTACTCATGATCTGTTGAATTAAATCTCTGCTCAGAACAAAGTTATTAAACATTGACCAAAAAAAAAAAAAAAAAATTCGAGTATTTCTCAGGCTGGGGCAAGAGACAGACTCTTAAAATTACAAGTGTGCAATTAAAAAGGGCCAAACGCTGTTATTACACGAAAACGAGATAAACCAAGGGGGGGAAAAAAAAAACCCCACACAAACACAAGAACCCCAGGGTCACCCAGCACATCAAAAAGTATTGTCTGCGTTTGCCTCCCCTCCCATTTGCGAGGCACCGTCCCTCTCCTCTGCCAGGGACACCGAGGCCCCCCCAGCCCCGCCGAAGACGCCCCCAAGGCCGGGGGGGGGAACCCAACCACCCCCCCACGCCAACGCGGGCCAGCGCCGGGCCTGGCCCCCCGGGACAACAAAGCGGGGCCTCGGCCCTCCCCGGCGGGCCGGGCTAGGGTCCCCCCGGGAAAAGGGGGAGCCCCGGGCGGGGGGGGGGCCGCGGCTGGCCGGGCCCGGGGGGACGCAGGCGGCAGGCGCCGCCGCCCGGCCGGGATGGGCCCGCGACCCCCTCCCCCCCCAACAATGACACCCCCCCTCCCTGCCAGCCGGGGCGCGGCGGCGAGCGGCCGCGGAGCCGCTCACGGGAGGCGGGGGCCCGCCGCGCCCCCGCTCCCCGGTAACAATAGGGGCCAGGCCCCGGCCCCCGAGCGCCGACAAGGAGCCGGGCGGGAGAGCCGGGCGCAGCGCCCCGCCGCCGCTCGCCTTTGGGGCGGCCTGGCGCCGCTTCGCCCGCCCCCCCCACCAATATGGCCCCACCGACAGCTCCGCTGAGGTGCACGGCGCGCCGGGGGCCCGGTCCGGTGCCGATACTCACGGGCGGAGCGGTAGGATGAAGACGGATCTCGGCCCCCCCCAGGCCGCTCGCCGCCTGCCTCTCCCCCTGCCTTTCACTCCGACAACATGGCGGCCCGGCGGGGACGGGCGCCGCGCTGCACGCCGGGAAGGCGAGGCCGCTCCAAGCGGCGCCGGGCCGCCGCTTCCCCGGCCGGGCCGGGTCGGGCCGGGCCTTGCCCGCCGCCCCTTTCCCCCCCCAACCCGCACCGCGCCGGCCCGGGAGCACCGCGGGGGGGGACAGGCCGTGCCCCCGCACCCTCCCGCGCGTCCACTCGCGGGTGTCGCTGCTCTCCGGCCAGGCCAGGGCCGGCTTGGGGCCAGGCCGGGCTCAGGTTGGGGGCCAGGCCCGGGCCAGGGGCCTCAGGCTTCAAGCGTGGCCCCTTCCCCAGCTGGGGTTGGGGGGCACAAGCCGTGCTCAGCCCGACGCTGCCGCCATCAGCGCTCCCTCGGCTAACGGGGCTGTGGTTGAGCCCCGCCACCGCCCCCGGCCTTGGGCACCCCCAGGCCCCCCGGGCTCGCGCTGGGCAGCGGGGAGGCCACGAGGCAGCTGCCAGCCCCTCTGCCCAAAACAACAGCCGTCCGCCCGGGGCCTGCCCGCACAAAGGCGATGAAGAACCGCGCCAGAGGCACGAAGCGCAGCCGAGCGCAGGCAGGGAGAGCGGCTCTTCCTCGCCCCGCGCCTTTACAAGCCCAGGGCCAGCAGCCAAGCACAATTTTGGGGTGTTTACCCTTCATGTCTCCCCCCTCCACTCCCCTTCCCCACAAAGCCAGGGCTGCGGGGAAACTACACACCCCAGCGTGCGCCGCTCCGGCGCCGGCCAGGCTCGCAGTCTGGACATTAAAACAAAGCGCTGTACCCTGGGAGCGGTAGTTTCTGCAATAACACCTCCATGTTAAAGGGACAGCTCGTTCGGGAGCGGCCGCTGTTGGTTTTGTGCACCCTCCTGCATCGGGGTGTTGGGCTCCTACGTTTTGGGGGGGATTTAGCGCCTGCACTTGATGCTTAGATGTAATAGTTTCTCTCCTAGCCAGGCAAGCGAACCACACGCGAAAAACGGGAGGAAGGTGCTGGCGCAGGGAGGTGGCTCGGGGCATGCCCTCGCATGCACGCAGAGAGCAAACAGCAGCAGCCCAGCGCAGCGGCGTTTCAAAGGGCTTCATCAGCCGACAGGGTTCCGCAGGCTGCACGGGGCTCGCTGAGAGATTTCCCTGGAGTCTGAGCTTTTGCGGGCGAAGCAAGCGGGTTGTGGTTTCAGGTACAAGAAGTTACTTCGAGCCCGGTTTATCGCAGTCATTAAAGCATGAGCAGGGCCAGATCTGGCTGCGTAGCTTGCATCCATTTTCTCCCCGAAAGGCTGCCGGCGTGACGGGTGTCTCTGCTGCCACGCTGCCTCTTCCAGGTGCCCGCACTGCGATGGAGTCTGCGGCCCAGCCAGCCAGGGCTTGCGGGGAAGCGAGGCCTCACCCCGGCCGCCCTCCAAAACCCCGGGGAAATACAGCTCATGGCTGCAGCCTGGGAGGTGCTGAGTACCCCGGGCCCGGCATGACAGAGGACCTTCAGGATAAACAGTTAGCAAAGGCTTTCGCTGTCGATGCTGTTTTTTAAGCCAAGCCTTTTTTAAGAGCCACCCAAAGCTTTCTTCGGCCAGCGCCGGCGTGGCTTATTTGACCTGGCAAAACCCAGCTGTGATACACTCAGTTCTGCTGGGTTCAGCTGCCTGCACCGCAGCCGCATGTTGCCCAAACGGGTGTGTGGGACTTGGGATGGACCCCCCCTGCCCTGCTGCCACGCAGCCCTGCCGAGCCCTGAGCATCCTGCGAACGGCTGCGGCGTGGATCCTGCGCAACGAGTAGCTCCTGTTAGCGAGGCCTGGCCGCCTCCAGGCTCTTCACCGGAATAGGAACATCAGCAGGTTCTTCTGGCGAGCGTCCTTAATGAAGATGCGGCTCATTCTGTCGAGCTGCGCTGCCCTGTTATAAGGAAACCGCCTCAGTGACGCAGTCAGCCCATCAGAAGCACGCTTGTGCGGTGAGGCCGGATCAGTTCTCCACCTTCCAGCTGGTAGAGCCCTAAATCTGGATCTGCCATGCCATGGTGGACCATGCAATGTCCCCAAAATGCTGCCAGTGTGAGCAAGGCCAACCTCATGGCGTAGTGGAGATGTGAATAGTGAAAATGTGTCATCTTGGCACCGGAGCAAATAAATCTGGCCAGACGCCCTTCTCCTTTGGTTGTATTCTGCAACACCTCCTGAACATCCCAGGCTGATACAAGGCATCAGCGTTGACTCTTGGGTGATGAGTATTTGGGCTGCGAAGAATAAGCTCTTTCCCACACCATGTCTTCACTGCAGAGCCCGGGGGAAGGAGGGCTGGCAGGTCCCTACCTGCTTCTGCTGGCCAGCTTTTGAGGTGCCGTGCTTGCAAGCTGGCAACCTCAGCACCCCACCTTGCTGGTGGGGCCGCCTGTCCCCGAGCTATTGTGCTGGCGGTAGCACAGAGGTCCCCGAGCAGCTCTGACCCTCTGCTGCGAGCCAGAGATAACAGCTACACCACGGCAGGTTGCAGCACACACCCAGGCTGCTTGCTGACACGAGAAACATGGTTTGTGTTAATTATACCTGGGATAATTACATTTATACCAGTATAATGAGAGGGGGAGGGAAGGAGTCCTCCTGCGGATGAAGTATTAGTGGTTAAAACCCACTTATGCCAGTAAGTAGTTTATTCGGTTTAGGAAGAAAGGCGCAGAGAAATGGCACATGGGGACATGCAGCCCTGTAGCTATGGGACTGAGTTGGAGTTTGGGTCTCGCCTCCGTCCGTCCGACAGCCTCTTCTGCCTCCCACCGCTGCCATCCTCTCTCTTGCCCCTCAGACCTTGCCCGAGCTCCCAGCTTGTTGCAATCCATGGAAAGTCTTCCACTGGGAGAACATGCTGTTCCGGAGACTTCAGAGCCACGGACGGCAGGCAGAGTGGGAGGAAGAGGCAGTGTGGGCAGTGAAATAACTTCCACCTCCATGGGAAAAACCTTCTGGAGGTGGAAGTGTCCTTCTGATCTTTGTCACACTGTTGGCCATCAAGGGCAGCCCCAGCTCCCTGGCCCTGGCTCACCCCATACCAGTCCTGGCATAAGTTATCCTGGGCTGCTGCTTTGGTCTACAAAGAGAAGAAGGTGCCTCCAGAAGGTGGTTGATGTCCTCCTAACCTCCAAATGACTCGCTAGAAGTGCCTTTCTCCCTCTGTTGACTACAGAAGGGGCTTCAGTCAAGTGCACTCTTCATTAAACATCAACGTTACATGTCCAAAGCCAAATGCCCAAATCCAGACCCTCCATCCATGCTCTGTCCAGACTCTGTTCCTGGTGGCATGATGCCCAACACGACAGTATCTTCTCTTTGAAGGAGCCTTCTAGTCTAAGAGCAAATAAACCCAGCGCTGCTGTGATTCATACTCCTCGGAGCAGAGCTTCCCACAGCTCGACGGAGGAGACACGTGCACAGGACAGGGGATTTAGCTGGAAAAGAAAATAGATTGAGGGACTCTGTAAATCACAGATGAGTGGCGTCAGTACTGCCCCCAGACAGACCTGGCCGTCCCCAGCCTCGGGGAAGTGTAGGGAGGTCCAGCACTTTTATTTCAATGACAACTTGGTCTCTGAAATGAAAAGTCAGATGGGAGGAAAGAGCATCTCCCCCCCAGTGCCAAGTTCTTCAGTGGGGCAGCAAAATTTTGTTGGCCACCAGAAAAAAAAAATCCATTTAATTACTTGATTTTTTCTAAACCAAGCTAAAATCTGCTGAGATCCTCATGCAGGATACTTTCAAAACGTGCCAGCTTGACCAAAAAGCTTTAAGAGCCAACTACATCATTCAGCTTCATCATTGGGACAGTGTTTCATCAGACCGTGTTGCCTTGAGGCAAAAAGTAATGACCAGCCCTGCAGCTGGGCAGCTTTAATACTTGTTGACGAACATGGCTGCGTCTGACACATCCGTTGCTCCATCAGCTGCTTTGCAAAGATGGCCAGAGACCCAAAATCGTGAACCTTCCCCACGGGACCTTCCCCGTAAAAGCCCAGTCCCACACACATGCAGATGCAGGGTATGCACGTAAATGCTTTCTGAGCTGAGCCTGTCGCCATCAGCGGACCTAGACGGGAAACGTCCTTTCGTTTCTGCAGCAGCTTTCAGCGATCAGATAAAACCGTGGTTTTCACCGACACTTTTCGCCTACAGGTTTCCACGCTCTTGTTGAGAAACCCAGCAGAGACATTTTCAGGAGTCAGCAGCCAAGTGTCTAAAAGCGGCTGGTGAAATGTTGCAGTTACGGCAAGCTGAAGGAAATTCTGGCTGCGGACCCACCTGACAACAGTAAAGTCTGAAAGTTTCATTTTGGCTGGAAAGTCGCTTTTTCTTGCAAAAATACACCCCCCTAAATTAAAGTTTTTAAGCAACTCCCACCCATCGGCTGTGCTTAGGGTTGTACCGAGCCCAACATGGAGTTCCCAATCCTGGGTGCAAGGACAACGACCAAGCAAGTCTGGGTGATGTCCTGAGGGTCATTAACAACAAATCCCACTATTTCCTCTCTGTGTGCAGGAAGGCAGCTGGCAAAGCCATGCCACACATCCCATGGTTAGAAAACAGCTGTGCCAATGCCTTCCTCCAAATCCCGGTGGTGTCCTCCGCTGTCCTCCTTCCAGTTTGCCACAGCTCACAGAGCCGCTGCAGAAGAAGACAGCCAGAGGCAGGCAGTGAAAAATGCCCTGGAGAAGTGGAGATAAATCCAGGATGGATTTATGGGATACGGAGTGGGTTAAATCCAGGATGAGGAGAGACACACAGGACTTCTTCTCACTCTTATGGGGTTAAGAAGGTATTTTCCCCAGGGACCAGGCAGAGAGAAATGTTTTTGGCAGGGTCACTAGCACATGGGGCCAAGTGTCATTGGGAAGCATTCTTGGGTGCCCCTCTGCCACCCCACTGATGTAGTCTATTAATGAGAAGGTAATTCAGAAACCTACAGAAAAAACAGCCGCACAAACGACTGATAGCAGCTATAAACCAGGAAAAAGGAAATTCTTGTTTGTTTTTTAAACCATGTGGGTTTTCCCCCTGGACCTCGCTGCTGAGACATGTCATGGCAGCAAGGAGCGGGGCTGAGCCCTGCTCCACATTCCTACCTTCTCATCAGCCTTTTTAACCAGCTGCCGAACCCTGTAGGGACCTGGACACCAGAGCTGCAGAGAAAACAGGAACTCTGATAGATGCTGGTGGATAAAATAAATGAATGCTTGGGGTATGAACAGCCATTCCCTCCCGAGAGCCTTGCGGGCAGGTAGGGCTGTGCTACGGGGGGAGGGCAGTTGGGATGAGCACAGCCCGGGAAGCTGATGGGATCTGAAAAATCCTACGGCTCAGCAAAGCAGCTGCGGGCAGGAGAGTTCAGGTGGTGGCACCTTCCTCCTGAGAGGGAGGTGGTGGCGGTGTCCCCGCTGAGCATGGGCGGCTGGCCAGGGCTTGGTCGATAACCAGCTGGAAAGGAGCGGGCAGGCTCCAGGGCTGCTCTTGGCCAGCACTTGCCGAGTCGTAGTGGAGACTTGTCCCTGCTCAAGGTGTCCCACCCACAGCAACTGTCCCTCCAAACGTGACCCAGGCCAGCCGTAGCCTGGGGAATCAAAGGATTGTACCTATGTGTGGTCTAGCTAGATCACCCCGAGATCCAAGCTAGATCCTTACACCTACCCACCTCCCTGCTTTGTGGGCCCCAGGAGGGTATAGACACCCACCAGGAGCAAGGGAATGGGACACAGGGGTCCCTCCGCTACTGCTGCCCCATCAGTGAGGCAGGTAAATGCTGCCTGGGGACATTTGATGTCCACTGGTGGCACATTGTCCCCATATGCTGTCACTGGTAGGAGCAACACCACCTCCTCGGTGAATGCTTGTGAGGCTCCCCTTCTTGGGGATCATCCCCCACACCATGTCTCATCCCGATTTCTAATCATTAGAGCTCCGAAGCAGGAGGCTGATTAAGCTTTCCAGCTTGTTTGTTATCATTAAGTATATCAACTCTGGATTTTCTTGACAGGCAATTACATGACTAAGCCCTTTGGAAGCTTGCTACCTTCTCAGCCCGCATGACTTCTTCTCGCAGTCCTGTAGCCTGATTGCATTTTGTGGGAAGCGATTTCCTTCTACCAGCTCCACGTTTCCCATTTGCATTGCATCAGCTCTTCCTCGGCACTGGAAGACGAGCGGGAGGGATGCTCTGACTTTCTCCTGCCTCTCTAACATCTCCTGAGCTGAGCCGGGCTGGAGCACAGCATCGAGACTGCCATATCCTTTACCTGCAGACAGAGCTATTTATTGGTATATATATATATATTGGAAAATACATATTATTACTGGAAATGTATAGACAGTGTATAGAGGCAGAGTCACAGAGCAGCAATGCTCGAACAGGAGCAAGGGGATGAGTGGTGACTTTGCAGGGGGTTGGTCAGCCAGAAGGTTTTCGCAGTCCCCAACCCCACTTCTCCTTTGCTTCCAGCTTTCCCAGACCTTATTTCTTGGGGTCTAAGTTGTCCAATTCACTCTTGTCCCTCACCCAGAGAGGGTGACAACGTGCTGCTGCTGCCAGCCTGTTGCGGTGGCCTCCCGGGGCCCTCCCCAGGGCACAGCTATCTGCATGCCGCACGTTCAAGATGTGTTTCCTGTTATGTTCCCAGTTAAGAAAAAACAACCCAACAAATTGTCACGTTTAGAAGAACATCGTCCCAGCTGCAGACTCATACACTCAAATTTAGGAAATACCAGCGTTACGTTTGCCTGCTCGACTTTAATTCAGCCCCCTTAGGCACATGCTTTGCGATCCAGTCTTTAATTACAGGTTCACAGACAAGGTTTTTCCCACGGCACCCGTGGCCCAGTTAGGGCTGGCTCTGCCCTGGGGCAGAGCGGTGGGGGAGATGCGGATGTGGGACCCCTGTGTCCCCTCCTGCCCAAGCTGGAAGGAGCGTGCAATGCGAAGGACAGAGGTCTGATGCTTGAAATGCTTTTGTATTTCTTCTCTCTCATAACTCAAGTAATTTTGCTAAAATCCAGGGTGCTGCAGGAGGGTTTGCTGAGCAAGAAAGGGTGGAGGGTGAAGGTGGAGCCTCTCTGCTCCCAGCTCCAAACCCCGCTGCTGCCAGCATCACCCCCAGACCCCCTCGCCGCCACCTCCCTGGGCTGCCCAGGGCTCCCTGGCTGCCTCCTCCCTCCCCTCCTCTTGCAGAGGCAGAGACCTTCTGTCAAGCTGAGCTCCACGCCATCCCTCCACCCACGCACACCTTTGATTTGGACACTGAGATGTGCCTGGGCACTGGGTGGAGGCTGCTTTTATTCCGACTTCCTCCTTGCAGAAGGCAGCCCGGCGGCTCTTGCGCTCTGCCTAATGCAGGCAGCCGCTCCTCCTGCCTGCCTGCTGCAGCCCAGCCCAGCCTGGGGTGACAGCCCAGGGACCTGGATGCCTCCTGCCTCTGCTTGCGCATCCCCATGTGCCACGAAGCTCCACAAACTGCTCAGCCCGAAGGCAAGGGTGCTTTGCACGGCAGGGAGCTGGCTGGGGTGCAATTTGCAGCCGACAGCTTTGCCAGCGAAACCTCCCAGCACGGCTCATTTTGCACAGAGGGAGGTCTGGGGTTTGCTGGGGGGCCAGAAATGATGTTTCCCAAGCGCTTGCTGAACCCACCCCACCAGTGCTTTGCCCAAGCAGCGCTCGGCTCCCATGTCCTCCGTGCACTGGAGCTTGCAGGGCCGGCACTGCGCTTCCCAGCCGCAAGCTCCCAGCTCCTCACCAGCGCTCCTGGTTTGATCTTCATTGCACAGACAGAGGCTCAGATACACCCTGGAGACACCTGGCTTAGAAACCTGATTGCCCTCGGCGTAATTTGGAAGCAGCCCTCTGGACCTGCCCCTGCTTCTCCTGTGAGGCCAGAGGGAGCCGAGGGCAGCGGAGCAGCACCAACGGAGGTGCCAAACGTGGGTGACCCCAGGCTTCAGGGTAGTGGCGGCCCCTTCCTCGGGGTGCCTGCTTGCAGACCAGGATTTGCCTGAGCAAAGCTGCAATGGGTGTTGGCAGGAGCCGAGCTTTGCACGCGCGGAGGGATGATGCATTGCAGAGACCTTGGAGATGTCTGATTTGGAGGGTCCCGAGCGTTGGCTGCACATTCAACCAACCCCAGCTGGTCCTTTGCCCATTATTCCCTGTTCTTGCACCCATCTTGACTCTAACTGCGTGGATTTACTCCACATCACACCCAGGCATTGTGCTCACGGTGACAAAGGGATGTGCATCCTTCTGCCAGCCCTGGAGCCGCCAGCCCTGAGACCTTTCCCATGTACTTTCCCTGCATGGGAGGTGATGCACGGTGGTTACGGCTGGTTGCATCTCCATCGCTTTCACATGCAAAAACCCGCCTTTCTGGCTGTGCAGCTCTGGTTGGAGCCCAGAGGGGTGAACGGGTCTGCAGGGGGAGTTTGGGAAAGTGGCTCCACCGTGTGCAGGGAGGAGGCCCTGGAGACGCAACCAAACCGCTTGGAGCAAGAGGCACCGATGCCAGGAACAACACGGGGAGTCCCATGGCAACAGGGCAGGGAGACAAGTTGGGGAATGGTGTAACATGGCTGGCACCCGCCCTGCTTGCAGGAACAAAATGGAGCTTTTCCTGCCCGGCCAGCTGCCCGCGCTGGCTCCCACCTTCCCCCTGCGCCTGGATGCGTCCCCTGTCCTGCCCGCCGCAGCACTGGGACCGGCGTGCTGCTGGCAGGAGTCCTGGCACCAAATCCCTTGCAAACTCCACCCGCATTGCTCCCACCATGCCTTAGCTTTCCCTTACGTGTTTTCAGCTCCAGCGCTGGCTCCCAGGCACACTCCAGCCCATCCTTGACCCCTTCTTGATGCTCTGGAGCTAAAAGCAAGCTGATTTGGAGCTGGCTTTGTTGCAGGATTGGAGCATGATGTTGCAAAGGTATCTTAGCTGCTCTCCTGAGGAGTGATGGGGCCAGTGGTCCATATAGATATATATGCTATATATATATGTGCAGCATCTGTCAGGAGAGGCCAGCTCCCAGTGCAAGCAGGCAGGCTGCAGGGAACTCATCACGCACTTTAGTCTCTGCCCGGGACGAGCCATGTGTTGTGCATCTTGAGCCAAAAATTGTGCATATGCCCGCGGATGCACTACGGCTGGCAGAGAAAGCCCATGAACTCCCACCAAGGCAGCCGTCGCGTCCATCCGATGTTCATCTGGCTGAACACCCGTCCATGTATGACCTTCCAGCTGGGACTGGAGGTGATGGGAGCACCAAAAAGGGCATCTTTTTAGGGGTGGGGGGCCAGGGATTTCAGGGGCCTCGCACCCATACTGTGGCACAGGTCTGCCGGGCAATGTGATGCCAGGAGGAGGGTGTCCCTTGGGGATGCCACTACATCTTCCACCTGGCAGGGACCACTGGAGAACCATCCATCCCCGCTAAAGAATCAAAGGGGTAAAAATAAGGCCCAGGATATGTTTCTTAATCAATTTACCACCAAAAGCAAGAAGTGAGCTTCCCTCCAAGCAAGAAAACATTGTTCCCATTCACCCACCGCATCCTACTGGCCTCGCTCCTGCTCCTGCTCCCATTGCCCTGGAACCAGCCGTATTTAACTCGGCACACCTAGGACCATGGCAGCTGGATCTACAGATCTCCTCGAGTCCCTGAAAAGCGTCTCTATGCCTTTGTTTGAGATTGTGAAAGCGGCTTTTTTACTCCTTAACATCTGTGACTCGCCGGGGTCCCGCGGCTGCGGGAGGGAGCTGGCGTTTCTGCGCGGGGTAAATTAATCCTTTGTTGCTCCTCAGCCATTTCTTTGCTCGGGTTGGGATGGAAGAAAATCAACTCGTTTTTCTTCCTGCCCTTCCTGTTTACGGCGACACAGGGTTTCTTCACATGATAGCGGCAAGAGATGCTTGGACTCTGTAATTACATCTCAGCCGCGGCCAGGCAGGGGACAGTGGCTGTAAGGAGGGACTAGCTTGGCCCAGGGTGTAAGGGGTTCAAAGCAAAGCCCTCCCAACCCCCCCCATGGCTGTGGGTAGTGGTGCAATGCCCACACTCGCATGCTTTTTAAATTTGGGGTGCCCTGATAGTTTTTGGGGCAGCGAGAGCATCGCTGCTGGGGATGCTGCACCCGTGTCCCAGCTTCAGAGTGGGATGGGAGCAGGAGGGGGAACATCTCATATCAGGGACGGCCAGTGCTATTCGGGTGATCATTCATATCATTTTTATTTTGAAGAATTTCTCCTGCTGCTCTGAAAATCAGATTATGGCTGTAAAACTGTAGGAAGCTGATGGGGGTGATGAACCCTTTGTCTGTGGGGACCTGGGGGAAAGGCACCCACTCACGAGCCGAGCATCCTCCCCGCTCGGCAAAAGATGCACTGGCTGCAAACCGGGAGGAGAAAGGAGTCAGGCTTTTCTGGGGAAGGCAGAAAGGCAGGAGATGTTTTAATATCCATTTCCCAAGAGAAATAAGTGTTTTGAGAATGTAACATGCCCAAATAATGGAGTAGATGCGGTGATGCTCCCAGCCGAGGTGTTGCTGTTCGCTCTCCCCATGAGTCATGCTGGGATGTGAATTAAAGGTTGGGTTATCGACCGCCTTCGTCTCCTCCGATGCGTCCGTGCCAGGGCCCAGCCTTGCCGGGCTGGGTGCGTGGCACCCAGGTTCAGCTGGTGGCCAGCAGCGATAACCGCTGTGGCAGGCTGGGTTTCCTGGGAGCCACCCAGCGATGCCGGTACCACTGGTGGGATGTGGCTCCGGCGTGGGAGATGCTCCTCGGTTTGCGGGGAAGAGGAGCTGTGACACCCCCAAAAAATTCACAGTTTGGTTTTCGGCAGCTGGTCTTGAGCTGGCTTTGCCATTTCGAAATGATCCCGCTTGGACAATGCAGCTCTAAATTTGCAAGTAGAAATTTGGAGGGGAATGCCCGTGGGAAAAGGGGTGGAAAGGAAATGGAGAGGAGGGAAACGCCGGGAAGTGGATGGTTGGTTTTCCTCTTTATCCCGAATTTTTCCTATTTGTCTCCATATGGCGAGGGCCGGGATGCTGTTGGCTTTGCCTCGGGGGGAGACACATGGACCATCCTCCGAATTTCCAGCCCCAAACCCAGGGATTTACTACCTGCGAAGCAAATCTCATCCCTCCCGTCCTCCTGGGACATCCCGCTGGCCACAAGCACTGAGCAAACGGCAAAAAGCCACCTCCAAAATGTGTTTTCCCAGCACTCAGGTTGGGAAAAGCTTTTAAAACCAGCTTTTGCAGGCTGGCAATTTGGTTTAAAAAAGCTCCTCTATTATAAGGCATTAAAATCTGAGTTGTTACAACTCCTGAAACCCCCCAGTACAGTTTTATCCTTTGTGATGGATGCAGTTTCACACTCTCCCTTTTACATATTTATTTACTTTTAAAAAGTATTTATTTATTTCCTTACTTAATTTATTTACTTATAAATAAGTAAATAAGTTAATATATTTGCTTATAATAAATTATTTTTATTTACTATAAATAAATAAGTTAATATATTTACTTAATAATTTTTATTTATTATAAATAAGTTAATATGTTTGTAATGAATAAACTAGTTTTATTTACTATAAATAAATAAGTTAATACATTTGCTTATAAATAAGTAAATAAAATAAATAAGTTTTAGATGTAAATAAAAGTTATTTAAAAATAACTAACTTACTATTATTTTTATTATTTTTAAGTATATGACCCCAGGCCGGACCAGCAAAACCCATCACCTTCCTCGCCCCGGAGCTGGAGGAAGGATTTCTGGAGGAGACACACTTCGAAGCAGTGCTGAGCCCCATCTGCAGCCCCGCGGTGCGTGGGATGGCTTCAGCTGCACCCGAGAGCACCCACATCCCACATCCCAGTTGGGGATGCCCAGAAATAAGGCACTGCCCCCAGCCAGGATGGGTTTTTTGCTTTTAAAGCAGCTCCCCAGGTATTTTTATTTCTTTTTCTGTGCTGCGGGGATGTTTTGGAGCCGGGAAGCATCTCCCTCATGGTGGCTGTGGGAGGGTGACGGGGGCTGTGGCTTTTGGAGGGGCTGCTAGAAATAACCTCATCCCAGTGCTGGCGTGAGCCCAGGGCTGCGGGGAGCCATCGCCTTGCTCTGACTAAGGGTCAGGTTAGTAACAGCAATAAAATCCCCCCCGGCAAGGCTCCTGGAGCCATCCCCCGCGTTTCCCAGTCCCACCAGTGCCACCTTCCCAGTGTGCCCAGATCCCTGCTGGGAGGCAGCTCACCAGCCGTGCCACGGCAGCACCTGCAGAAACCCCCCCCCCGATGTGCGTTCCAGGCCGTTTCTGAATTAATTCCCGTTGCAATCATTATCCAGCCAACATGTGCACACGATGGGGTTTTATTTCCCTTACCTGGGTGACATCTCCCAGCCCCACAATGACCTTTCACTGCAGCAGCCACCTCCAGAGGGACCCGATCCATGTCAGATAAAGGACAGCAAATTCTATGACCACAAACACTGTGCAATAAACTGGAAGATGCCTCCCAAAATTAAAGATTTTAATTGAAAAACACTTTAAGAACCCTATTTCAGCCTCCAGTTTGGCGCTTACCTCCCCTTACTGGCCCCCTCCAAGGTACAGGAGGCAGAACACGGGGCATGGCGAGGCCGAAGGCTGGAGCACCGTCACTGTTGGAGGGTTTCCTGGCATGCCCGGGCAGGCTGCCAGAGCTAGGACAGGGCTGGGCAGCAGGAGGTTGTTTTGCAAGAGGTAGATCGATGGGTGTGGGCAGGCAAACAGGTTTCCTCCTTCCTCCCCAGCTGGGAGGAGGACCGCGGCAGGACAGTCCAGCAGCATGGCTGTGGGATGGTCAGGCAGCACAGCCATGGACGCTCCATCAGCGCGGCCACGGGATGCTCCGGCAGCATGGCCACGGGATGCTCGAGCACCGCAGCCATGAGATGCTCCGGCAGCACAACTGTGGGATGCTCCGGCAGCCTGGCCGTGGGATGCTCCAGCAGTGTGGCTGTGGGATGCTCTGGCAGCCTGGCCATGGGATGCTCCAGCAGTGTGGCCGTGGGATGCTCCGGCAGCGTGGCCGTGGGATGCTCCGGCAGTGTGGCCGTGGGATGCTCCAGCAGCCTGGCCGTGGGATGCTCTGGCAGCGTGGCTGTGGGATGCTCCAGCGGAACCATGGGGATGCTGACCCACTTCTTTCCTGGTCCACAGCCATGGCATCCAATTGGCCTCACTGTTGTCATAGAAACAGGCCTCCATCCCTGCTCACCCCCCCCCAAAAAAAAAAATCCTCCCCCCTTCCTTGGTACCTACAAGGCATGTGATATCACTTATTTGATCAGGCTTCACCCAAACACACATCATTACCCACGGAGGCAGTGGGTGCTGTCCCCACCCACCCCGGCAGCTACACCCACACCGGGGGGTCCTTTTGGTCCCTTCCCTGGGGACTCACTTGAGGCTGGAGGCTGCTCATCTCCCCCTACACGTGGGGAAACCCCGGTGTCCCAGCGGGGCCACCTTCAGCCCCCACACCCACTGCTTTGGGGCAACACCCGCCTGTCCCTGGGGTGCTGGGACACCCCACTGTCCCCATGGCCAGGGCAAACCCTGTGACTCCTCCATACATGGACACTCCCCTAAAATCCGTGGATTTTAGGTCTGGAAACCTGCTTTTAGTCTTTTCTATTAAAGACCGGACCCCAGGGATGGGGTCCCACAGTGGAGCTGAGTCAGCGGGACCTGTGGATGACCCGATGACATCTGCTCAGGGCCACCGACCCCGGCCCAGGGACACCCGGGGCTGCTGGGGACAGCACCGCCACGCTCCAGCCTGTCCCCACGCCAGCTCCCAGCTGGGAACAGGAGGATCCTTACAGGGATGAAGGCTCAATTCCCACGGGGGCAGAGATTTGGGAACAAGTCAAGCTGGGCACTGTGTCCCCAAAAAGCCGGTGACAAAACACCATGGCAGGGAGTTGCCGAGCAGAAGCATCACGGGGAGCTCAGCCCAGGGGGGAAGGAGCAGCCGGCTGCTCTGGTCCCCGATGTCACCGAAGACACCGTATTTGCTGCCCTGGCCTCACCACATTTCCATTTCGATTTAAAAAATAAGATTTAATTCAATGTCGCTGCCCCCTTCCTTCTCCCATTGAGCTGGAAAAGGCGGCAAAGGGGAGAAAAACCAACGGCAGAGGATGGGAGCAGAGGGCGACCGCCTCTCATTCGGAATCAATTAAAAATAGAGCAAGAGAAATGGCTTTGGATACTTCGAATTAAACCACGTGCAAAGCAAGCATCACCCCGAAGGTGCTTTGGTGATGGAAAATGGGAATATCTGGGGAGGAAAGGAAACTTTTCCCATGGGGCTGCGGCCACAACCCGGCATCTCCCACCGGGGAATCCCTACCCTCCTCACTCCTTGCAGGGCTGGAAAACTTCATTTCAGGAGCTCAACCTGAAAAAACACCTCGGGGGGGGTCTTAATATTTTTCTCGGGGGTTTATTAATATTTCTTTGGGAGTTTATTAACATTTCTCTTAGGGGAAGGGAGGCTGCAGACCCCCCCAGGCCGCCCCCATGCACAGGGATGGGATGCGCCGGCCACCGACACATCGGTCACGCGGCGGGTGGTACCCACACCCAGCCCGGAGGATGCCGCTTTTCTGCATTTCGTCTTTTTTAAAATATTTTTTTCTGTTATTTCACTACCGGGGAGGAAATTACCTGCACAGGCAATGAGGGAGGAGGCAGAGCCTCACCCGGGCATCATTAAAACGAAGCACTGGGTTATAAGGCAGCACAAAGCTGGGTGATGCAGAGCCCGCGGGAGCGAGCTGGCAGCATTAAAGAGGGGGGGGAAAAAAGCAAAATAAAAACCCCATCACTTTTTAATCGATTCAACTGCACAAGGGAAATGCCCCAAAACCAGAACAGCCATCGGATGAAACTTTCCTTCGACTTTTATAATTACAGAATAGAAAAGAAATCCTCGGTTCACGTTACAAATACAGTCTTATATAAAAACAAGCCAACAGAAAAGAAAAAAAAAGGTCGCGGAGCACCGGTGCCTGGCTCCTGCCGAGCTCAGGAGGGAGGGAAGCTCTTTCAAATGTTTTAAATGACGGCGAGTTTCCTTCCTGCTGGGTTTGAGAAGGGCTTCAAGCAGGCGGGTGTCTGCCCATCCCATCCCATCCCATCCCATCCCATCCCATCCCACGGCAGGTCAGCGAGAGCATCCTTGGTCCTGGAGAGGAAAATAAACCCCGGAGATGCTGCTGTCCCCAGGACTGGGCAGCGCTTGGGGATGGGGATGTGTTTTGTGGGACGGGAGGGATCCGTTGCCTGAAAAACACTCTTTTCCTTGGAAAAAAAGAGGGGGAAAGGGCAGAAAAATTATTGCCTGTAAAGTTCGCAGCTTGGCTGGAGGCGGCGGAGGGGCTGGTGGGGGCACGCAGCCCGTCCCCTGCCCAGGGTTTGGGCTCGGGCGGCTTCGGTCATTGGCACTTCACGGCTGCTTGGTGGGAAGGACAAAAAAAATCACTCCAGGGTGCAAAAACCATCCCCAAATAACCCCCAGGACTGGAGGAAAAACGCCTGGGAGGCAAAATTGATGCGACCCACCCTGCTCCCAGATGCAAAGGGTGGCCTTGGGGCCAGATCCAGGGGTCCAGGAGAAACTGCATCCCACCTCCGGGAAAAAAAGGAGAACAAGAAGGCCGGGGGAGCTGGGATGCTTCGTGAAACTCCTTTTTTCCTTCCAGCTTCTTCCAAGGCTTTTAATTCCCAGCTCGTCTTCGTTTTGCGAAGTGATCGCTGCCCAACGGACCTCGCACATTCCCCCCCACCCCCCCCAAATAATCATTCCCCACGTGCCGACGTCGCCCCTCTTCTGCCGCCGAACCTGGTGGGTGGATTTGCCACCGAGACCTCCAATGGATGGAGGGGCTGGGGGGGGGTCGGAGGGGCACCGAGCTGCCCCCCCTACCACCCTCCACAGCCCTGGGCGAGGGGCTGGGGGGCACCGGGGCAGCTCCGGGGGTGGGCAGAGCATCGCTGAAAGCACGATGTCGGCCTTGGGGGGGGGCCCAGCGCAGGCTCGCCGAGGGTGTCGTGCTCAGCCAGAGTCTACTCAGGCACTTCAAATAAAAAACCCAAACCAATAATTAAAAAAAAAAAAAAAAAAACCAAGCCAAAACATTCATTAGATTCATTAAAACAGCCGGAAAGGGGCTGTGTCGAAAGCAGCGTCAGTATTGCCAAATTTGAGCAAGACACCCCCCCCCCCCCCGAAATGCGGCAGGAATGGGGGGGCTTGTGGGGGGATTTTGGGGTGCTCTGCCCCCCCCCATCCCCAGGTCTGGGGGGGGGGGGGGGGTTGAGGCAAGATGCTGACAGCTGGATCCAGCTTCTTGGGGCGAGAGGAGCATCCCAGACCGAGCCCCTTCGACGCTGTTTCATCCAGCCAGGGGGGCTGGAAAATTCCTTTTGGGAGCAAAACCCCCATTTTTCGGGCCTGCCCGACTCCCAAACCCGGCGTGTTGGGAAGTTGTCCCAACCCCACGGAGGACGAAGCTGCTCTCTGTGCCCCGCTGTCCCCAAAGCGGTGTTTATCCCCACCGGTCCCAGTTTGCCCCAAACTGGCTGGTTTTTGCCCCAATCCCGCTCCGGGTCCCCCTCCTGCCCGGCATGCCGGGAAGGGCCCCGCTGCTCCAAGGAAAAACCAGGCTGGGAGAAAGAGAAGAAAATGGTGTCCGGCGAGCGATGCCACCTCCCCACGTGTCCCCGTGTCCCCATCCCCAGGAGGATGTGGGAGCCCGGGGGGGCGGCACGGCTTGGGGGGGTCCCCTCGTATCCAGCCCCGCCCCGTCCCGCTGCGGGTGGGTGGTTTGGGCTCGGAGGCATCCAGGGTGGGATGGACAGGCAGCTCCCGGCTCCGTTTTCGGGGGTCTTGCGGGATGCGGGGAGGCAGGAGGGGACCGGGCAGCTCAGCGTTGTCCCCCCTCCCTCGCCAGGGGTCGTGTCATTGGGCGTGGGACAGTTCACTCTAGGGGGTCCTGTCGCCTCTGGCTCCCACGCCGGGCCGAGGCTGGATCCAGGGCAGGAGGAGGTTACCCGGATCTGGGGAGAGAAGGGGAGAGGAGGTGTTAGGGGTGAGACCGGGGTGCAGGGAGTCATCCCCGCCGCATGTCCCTGTGTCCCTGCATCGCACTGAGTGAGGGGACAAGGAGTCACGGCCCCCGGTAGCTGCAGACTGCCCACCCCGGGGGACAGGGACCTGCCAGGGTGGCCTGGGGTGGCTCTTGCATGGCCATCACCCTCATTTCACCCTCCCCAAAATGTAAGAGAGCAACTGGGGCCAGGCTGGGAAACCCCAATGGGTTGATGTCCCCCCCCGCCCAGTGACATGGGGGCTGGTGAGGCTGCCCTGCTCACCCATCCCCGGCTGCTTGCAGGCACCGAGGGGACACGGAGGGGACACGGAGGGGACACGGAGGGGCCCAGGACCCTGAGCACGGGGGGGGCCCACACTGCCCGTCCCCGCAGCATGCTGCCAGCCCTCTCTCCGGGCAGGACGCCTTTTGGCGGTGAGCACCGGGGTCTGGGGGATGCTGCAGACGCCTGCAGGCCGGCTGCCCCCTGTGCACGTGTGCAGGCATGTGCAGGCGTGTGCATGTGCATGCAGGCACGTGCAGGTGAGTGCACGTGTGTGCGGGCATGTGCACGTGTGTGTAGGTGTGCACGGGCATGTGCGAGTGTGTGTGCACGAGTGTGTGCATGTGCGTGCGGGCATATGTGAGCGTGCGCATGCATGAGTGCGTGTGCAGGCAGGTCTGCGTGTGTGCACATGTGTGCACAGACAGGCGTTGCTGTGCATCCTCATGTGTACACACGCACGTCTGAAATGCGTGGGGAGAGCCGGCACCGCCCACAGCAATGGTGCAGACCCACCTCTGCCCCGGCCCGGACACCGCGGGAGGCCGGATCCCGGCACCGGGCACACCGGGTCGCACAGACACACCGTGCACAACCGCAGCATGGGGCAAGCACGCAGCCCCTCACACTCAGATATAGAAACATCCCCCCGCCCTCCCCAGGACACTGCAGAGGGACCCCCTGCAGACACCCCCCCCCCCCGCCCCCCCACATCCATGTCACAACTGCCCAGGTCTCAGCTACCGGCTCCCAACCTGCGTTTCCCACCTTCCCGATGTGCTACAGGAGGGATTTCAGAGGTGAGAGCCCCCGTCCTGCAGGGGTGGGGACCCGCTGCCACCCTGGTCGGGCAGGAGGGACCCAAGAGGATGAGGAGCAGGTGCTGGCATGGCACATCCTCCTCTTTCCACTGGGTGGAAACCCTCCCCCGCACCCGCCATTAATCCAATTATAGCTAATTGCTGACTGCAGAATAAGCTTTAATTTCTCAGGCTAGGACGGCAGCCCCGCGTCCCTCCTGCCCGGCTGTCCCATGGGGACACAAGTGGCCAGATCCGCTCCACCGAGCTGCGACAGCACCTTGTACATCCTCTCACGGGTGATGGGTGGCAGCGAGACCCTCCTGTGTCCCGCCCCAATGGGGTTACCACTGCCCCAGCACCCCCTCGGGTCCCCCCCGGGTGTCACCAAGCCACCGCGGGACCCGGCATCTCCCACCTCGGGGACAGGGTGCATCGCCCCGGCACGGGCTTTTTTGGAGTCCATGAGCCCGACCTGCCACCGCTGTCAGGGTGATGGAGGTGCCTCAATATAAATTATAGCTGCATTAATTAGGTGGTAGGTTATTAATGAGCTGCAGGGGTAGGACGGAGGGGGCTGCGGGCAGGGGGGAGCTGGCAGCGCATTGGCAGGGTCCCGGTTGTGACCCCTCCTGGGCTCTGCCTGCAGAAAGGCCACAAGGATGCGGGCGGCCCATGAGCTTGATTAATTAGGAAGCAATCTAATTACAAGGAGTGCTGCCCGAGCCAGCCCTGCAGGCAGGGCGAGAGCTGGCAGCCCCCAACACGTGCTGCCTGCGAAGGGCTTTGGGGCTTGCCCATGGGGTTGTTGCAGGCAGGGGGCGAGGCCAGAGGCTGGATCCGTGCCGGGGAGCCAGGCAGCACCGTCCCCAGCATCACCTCGGGACGGGATGCTCCGGTGCCCGGGTGGGTACACAACCCACCCCCAAACCGTGCAACCCCGAACCCCCCATCACCCCAAAACAGGTCCTGGGCTGACAGGGGAGCCCTGGGGTGGGGCTGGGTTTTGCAGAGGATACAGGGCTTGGGTTAAACATCTCCCAGAAAGGGAGGAGAGGGATTTTCCCAGCACCTCTGCACCCTGCTGAGGTCTCCCCATCCTGGTATCTCAGCGCTGAGTTTCTCTGCCATCAACTTTTGGGTCCCCTGTATATGTAAAATTGATATTCCCCCCACCTAAAATTGATATTCCTGCTGATATCCCCAAATGCTGCAGCTCTCAGCACTCATCCTGCAGCCATCGGGGAACGCTGGGCCCACAGCAGCCCCCCGGCAGCCCCCCGTGCCCCCTGTGCTGCTGGAGGCTGCAGGCAGGAGAGGGTCAGGCAGGGCTCCCCCCAGTCCCTGCCTTCTCCGCTGCCCGTCTTTGCCACGGTGGCTTTGCACCATCCCACCAAGGCAGGTCTGAAGGGGTTCCCTGGGGGACACCATCCATGGGACATGTCCCATCCGTGGGACAACGCTCTTCTGGGTCCCCCCAAGGGTGGGCACCCGGCTGGGGGAGGGCAGGACACCCATGTCAATCCCCAGGACGTGGGTGCTGGCACTGCTCCCACCCCGGGGTGACACCATGGTGAAATGCCAGTGCCACCGCCCGTGTGCCCGTCCCAGGAAGCTCCCGTCCCACCATGGCCCACTCACACCCGGAGGGCTGGGGGGCTGATGGGGAAGGACCAGCTCGATGCAGGGGGGCACAGCACCCATGGGTGCTCACCTGCACCTATACACCCGAGAGACTGTCTGTGTCCAAACGCCCAGGGAGGGCCAAGCAATATCGCAAATGCATTTGTTCCACCACAGCCCTCTCCTTGCATCTCTAATTACATGGTGTGCCCTTGAATTTGCATAGAAGGCTTAAAATATAATTAATTTTTGGCACCCGGCAAAGCCCGCACGAGGCTAATCCCTTTAGATTTTGCAGCCTTATCTCATTTGAGCATTTATCTAGTTAAGCTTAATGGGTAAGGGAGAGGAAAAAAAAAATCAGCTGCACCTATCTGAAGAGCTGCTGCTCCCCCTGGACAGCCCCAGCATGTCGAGGCTCGGCAGTCAAAAAGAAGCAAAAAGAAAAACAAGGGCACAATCCCCCCTAAAACTGCCCAGCCCCAGCCCCGCCGGAGCCTCTGGGCTTTATATTGAGGCCGAGCAGACTCACAGACCCAAATCTGTTGGGTTACGATGGTGCGATGAGGCACCTTGGAGGGGCTCCTGCATCCCTGAGCACCTCTGAGCATCCCCAAGGCTTTCCCCGGCCCAGCCTGGACTCACGTGTAGAGCGGCTGTAGCTGTAGGTGTGACGTCTTCTGTGGCGCCTGGTAGCCGTAGGAGTCAAACCCGCCGATGAAGTCGACTGGGGAGAGGGGGGAGAGCAGCGAGGTGAGCTGGGGAGGGCAACGGGGCAATTTCCTTGCCTCCCCCTGCCTCGACGGCACGCGTGGGTCATGCAGCATCCCGGGTTGCAGCAGCATCTTGGGGAGCTGCAGCATCCCAGGTTGCCGCAGCATCCCGGTTTGCAGCAGCATTCCAGAGAAGTGCAGCATCCCTCCCGGGTCACCACAGCATCCCAGGTCCTGGCAGCATCCCGGGAAAGTGCAGCATCCTAGGTTGCTGCAACATTCCGGGACGCCATAACATTCAGGGTCATCGCAGCATCCCAGGTCACCACAGCATCCTGGGGAAGTGCAGCATCCCAGCTCGCAGCAGCGTCCCAGGGACGCGCAGCATCCCGGGTCGCAGCAGCATCCTGGATTGCTGCAACATCCCAGGCCATGGCAGCATCCCGGGTCACCACAGCATCCCGGGTCGCAGCAGCATCCCGGGAGAGTGCTGGCGAGAAACGGAGGAAAGGAGCCGAACCGACTTGCAGAGATCCTTCGGGCTCTCTTCTCCTCACCGCAACAGCCCTTGCATTGCAGGCTGGACCAAGTGGTGAAATTACCCCATCATTGTCTCCAGAGTGGGCTTTTAAGGAGAATTATGGGGGAATTACATCTCGTTTAAAGCACGTCGTTTAGGGGAATTGCAGACACCAATATATCAGTTTTCACGGCTGCAATTTCCAGCCCGGTGGTTCATCCCCCTCCGGCCGGCAGAGCCCATCACCCGCCTGTCGAGCCCCCGGGGGGTTGCCGGAGGGATCACGGTGGTGGACCCCAGCCCTTCGCCCTGGCTCGATGCAGTGGGAGCGACGGGTGGCTGGGGGTACCCCGACTTCTCCCACGATCATCCTACGTGCCCCCAGACCAGAACCCTCCCACAGGCACAGCCGGCGGCTGCTCAGCCAGCCCAGGAAGGGGCACCACGCGCAGCCAGGCGGGGGTACCCAAGCCGTTACAGGAGCCATAGCGCGACCCATCTTCCCAAAACAAATATATTAATCCCCAAGGAGCCATGATCCGGGTGGATTCGCACACCGGGAAACAGCAGTGAGCTCGAGGGGGGAGCCCAGTTCTCCCAGCATATTTATCTTCCTGACTTAATATTCAGCCAGCTCTCAATTTTGACACCATCCATCCATTTCCAAATCTAATAAGATATTCCATTAAAAACGATGCATTTGAATCTCGGGCTCCAGCAGCATTAATATTAAAAGTGTATTGAATGCGGGAGTTTGTTTGAATGCAAACACGCTTCAAAGCCGGCGGCGGTAGATAAAACCTTTTGCCAGCTCCCCGGGTACAGAAACAAGTTATTACCGCAGGCAATGTCCAATTTCACACGGAGATTTTCCTTTTCCGCTACACCGGTTCCCGGCAGCGGGGGGAAAACATGAGGATGCTGAACCCCGGCACCTCCTGGGCTGGACTGGGACCATTTGTGGCTCCACAGCACCGGCAGGGATGCGGATCCCGATGCTGGGGGGAAGGAGCCCGATGCTGAGCGCATCTGGGTGGTTTTTGCCGTGCCGGCGGTTGCGGCACATCCCTGCCTGCGGTCGGCTGCCGGGAGCTGCCAGCTGGTGCAAATTAATTAACGGCAGATGAGCATTTAATGCGGTTGGATGGCTCCAGCCTTAACCGCCTGGTTAATTGGGGCCGGGGTGCTCAGCACTTCCGGAGGGGTGTTTGCAGGGATCGTTGTCGGATCGGAAAGCACAATATAGATTGTAGAAAAATTAGCCCGTAACTTTGCTTAAATTGCTGGTTTTCCCCCTGCTTTGGGGTGAAAAACCTTGAGGCGGGGAGGCGCGCTCTGCCACCTCGCTGTCTGTGGGGATGCTGGCTCGGGGGACATAATATTTCCCATTTCATCGTCCCCAAGCCCCAGGTGGCTGTCGAAAGGGTGAGGCAGGTGATGGCTGGCTCTGGGAGACGTGAGCAAGGAGGACGGCTCTCCTGCAGCCCCCCCGGGGCCGGATCCGCACCAGGAGGAGCATTCATCGTGAATTTACTGGGGCTTGGAGGTGGCTTTTTACAGCGAGGGTGATTCTCCCCGCTGCCACACCGGACCGGGGACCTGGGGGAGATGCTCTGTCCCAGAGGAGATGCTCTGAATTCGGGTCAGCGGGGAGCAGCGAGAGTGATGCCGGCCCCAAACCCAACCCCTGAGCGGCCGTGCATGGGGATGAGCATCCCGGCTGCAACGGGAGCTGGACTCGGTGCCGTGATGCTGGTGTGGGGACCAGGGACCGGGGGCCATCTCAGCCTCTTCGTGGACTGGTGCGGGGACGAAGCCCGACCCCACGCGTTGGATGAAACCGGTCCTGTTCCTGCACCCGAAGGTTGTGAGCGCTGCAGTCCCATGGGAGATGCGGCAACTCAGGGCTTGGTGTCCCCGTCCCCCTCCTCTCCCAGCCCTGGCCAGGGTGCAGCACCCTCCTCGAGGCGGGCAGGGGAGACTGCTGGTGGCACGGGGTGGCACATCACACCCCAGTGCATCTGCCTCATCGGGGATGGAAAAATGGGGCAAAAAAACTCAACTAAAGGGATCCCTTCACCCGCCTGCGACCCAGGCATTGCTCCCCCATCCCCGGCCGGGAGCTGCCGCCCCGGCGAGGTGCTGGCCAGCGTTAGCCGAGGCCATTTTGCAGCGCTGCGGCTCTTCCCCCGTGACTGATAGCAAAAGCACTTACAGCTGTCTTCTTCTTCCAGGAACACTTTGCTGACGTAGCAGGCATAGACGAAGCCAAAGAGCTGCGAAACAAAAAGCGGGCAGAGAGTAGTCGGTTATTGGGGTGACGGGCACCATGACCGGCATGGTGTCGGTGGGGGGACAGAGCTGGGTGCTGCGAGGTGGATGCCTGGGAGCATCCTGGGGGGACCCTGGGCAGGATGGGGGCTGCCTCTGGGCTGGTGGTGCCGGAGCCCATCTCCGGTGGGTCCGGGTGCTGGTTTGGGATGCAACAAGGTCGGATGGTTTCAGCTGCACTGGGGGGGCAAGGGTGGTGGCTCTTGGGGGGACGGGCTGGCAGCGCACTGGGACAGCAGCGCAGAGGGTGCTGAGACCCATGTAGCGCTGGGTGCCCCTTTGGTGGGTGCATGGCAGCTGCTCTGGACCCCAATTCCCTTGAAAGCTTTATTTTCTTGCAGCCCCCCAGGGCTCCCCAGGAGCTTTGCATCCAGGTATATCCCCTTCCCACCTCCCCATGGGGTGAGACAGCCACCGGGAAGGGGGGACCCTCCCTTTCCAGCAAGCGGCACATCCCACCGGCTCACACTCCGGCAACGCGTCTGGGTATGTTACACCGAGAACCCCCCGATTCCTGCAGCATCCAGCCCACAGCCTGCCAGGTTTTGGGGTGGGCAGCACCCCCGGGGTGCTGGCATGGGCTCCGTCTGCTTCTCTCTTCCCACCCCTGAGCCAACGCCACCCTTGATGGATGCGCGATGGTGGGACATCTCCAGCTGGACCACGGTGGCTCTGCTCACCCTGGTCCCTGCCACCGTCCCTCCTCTCTCGCTTCACAATTCGGGATGAGGAGGAAAAGTGCCAGCAGCTGCCCTTACCGCCAGGAATATCTGCGTGGCACTGCTCACTACCTCGATGTACTGGTAGTCGAGCAGGCAGCCGCTGACGGTGATGACGTGATGGTCCTCAGGCGCCAGGTTGGAGTTCATCACCGGCGTCACCAGGCAGCCTGGCCCATTCTCCATCCACCACGAGCGATGCAGTGAGGTATTGAAGGTCATGATGAAGTCTCGATCCTGCGGGAGGGGAGCAGAGGAGGAGGCACAGACCGTGGAGCTGAGGCTCTTTGCAGAGGGGTTGGACAGAAAATGGGCTTTTCCAACCCAAGGATGCTCCACGAGACCCAGGCCACGTTAATGCAGTGCGGCCAATGAACCCCTGCACCTCCCTAACCCGCAGCCAGCGTCCCTGGGGTTTGTGGCTTCCTCCCACGCCGGTGTCATGGGCCATTTGGTCAAGCAGCATCCAGGTGTGCCACGATGACCAGGTGACATCACGGATGTCCCGGAGCGGTCACCAGCACGGCAGCTTTGCCTTGAGGCAGGGAAGCAGCCGCTTGCGATGCTGCCGGCTACATCCAGCCATCTGAAAGATGGGACTATGGGATCACCCCGCCAGCGTGGTCCAGGGATGCAGAGCAGAGAGGGTTTCGGGGTGCCATCCCCCCATCCCCACAGAGCCTTGCGGGGGTCCTGCTCACGCACGTCCCCTCCTCGTAAGCCCATTACCAGGCTTTGGGGCTCTCCCTGTTTCATCTCCAGCAGCTTTTAGGTGGCAGGGAGGTAGGCAGCAGCCTCCCCACTGCAAGGCACGGCTGCGGGCTATCGCCGGGGTCGGATAAGATGCAGGGCTAATCCCCCAGTCCCCGCCTGCACCCTCCCCATAGCAGGCTCGTGCGAAGCTAAGCTCCTGGGCTCGATCCCAGGCGGCACCACGGCACGGTCGATGCCGATGCCCCTGCCCGTGGATCCCGCAGGGAGATGGGGGCTGCGCAGGTTGGGATGCAGCCCCGGCGCAGGGCTCCCGCCGGCAGCAGCGGCACGGCTGGGTGAGCACCCACCCCACGGAGGGTCCTCCTGGCACAGCTGGGTGAGCACCCACTGCATGGTGGGGTCCCCCCGGCATGGCTGGGCAAGACCCACCACACAGTGGGGCCCTCCTGGCATGGCTGGGTGAGCACCCATCCCACGGAGGGTCCTCCCAGCCCCTCTCTGCACCGCCAGCCCTTGGGCCTGCAGGGGGCTGGGAAACCCGCTAAGCATCCCTTGTAGGAAATCACCCATCTGGGATTAAAAGATTTTTCTGGGTGGGGCAGAAAAAGTAGAAAGAAAGTGAGTTTTGGTTTCTAAAACCAAAGGATGTGAGTTTAGGTGATGAGAAGCACAAAGAGGGGGTGTTCTGGCATTGCAGCATCACTGAGAAATTGGGGATTTCCGAGAACACTTGGTGGGAGCGAATTCGCCCCTATTGCATCCTCTGTGCCTGCTCCACATATCTGGCATTTCAGCTTTTTAGAAGAGCCTCAGACGACCTGTAGCAACACGGGAAGGTGGTTTTGTCCTTGCGAACCCCCCAGGAAGCCCTTTTCCCCGCTGCAGGCAGCCGCAGAGCGAGCCGGATCCTGTTTCCCCGAGCCGTCTGTGATGCCCTGAGCACAGCACGGGGAACAGCATCCTCAGAGCCGGGAGCGGGATGCCAGAGCGGGGCACATCCTTGGCTCAGGTACCCCGACCATGGGCTGAGGATGCTCAAACCATCTAGCGATGCATCATCGCTACATTAAGTTTTGCTTTTTTTCCTGTAAGAGCTATAATTTAATAGCCCAGGGTGGGGCGGGGAGGCACGGAGAGGCACAGCCCCACTCACATCCTCACCCCAATGGCCACCAGGATGACTTTTCAAAGCCATTAATGATGTCCAGCCGCTCTCGTGCCACTGCTGGGTGCTCGGGGGCCGAGAGGCGCTTGCAGAGTCCCAGGACACCCTGGAAAATTTGGAATCTGCAGCAGAGGGGTCTCCTCCTCCCCACCCCGCTGCCTTGCCCAGCCCTGCCTGCACCCCAGCCGAGCGGCTGGAGAGCCTGCCCCAAACCTTCCCATCATTGCTTGTCCCTGGTCCCCATGTCCCTTTTCCGCTTTATCTCCTCGCCAGTGTGTTAGGAAACAGCACCGCCCAATTTCTGCACCCCATAAACCCCAGCAGCGCCGAGGGCCCGCTGGTGATTAACGAGTGCCCTGCAATTCCCGACTCATCAGCCTCATCAGCCTAATTAATCTCCTGCTTCGAAGCCTCCCCCCCACCACCACCTCGGCCTGAACTGTCCGTCTGTCCATCCCACACACGCCTGGGTGCTCGGTGCTGCAGCTGGGAGCCCCTGGGGAGGCACCTCCAGCACCCAGGTGGGTGCTTTGCTGCCAGGGTGAGGGTGTCCTCAGGCTCCGGGTCCCTTTTTGGGGGGCAGAGCTGTGGGGCAGGGGAATGAGGAGGGCAAGCAGCAGGAGAGCAGGAAGGATGGAAAGATGGAGGGAAGGGCGATGGAGGGAGGGAGGGAAGGACGGAGGAAGAGGAGGCAGGCGGGGGCAGTGGTTACCTGTGACAAGCGTCCAACCTCCAGGTAGAAGCAGATGATGAAGGCGTTCCAGCCGACCCACAGCACCAGCCACACCGCGTACTGCCGAGAAGAGAGCTGGTCAGGGCATGCCATGCCAAACGGACATCCCCCGGTCCGTCCCCCATCTGCTCCGCTCGCTGGATCCCGCCAGATCCACAGGGATTGGGGTTTGGATACGAGAGGGGATCTGGGGCTGAGCCATCCCCGGGGGTGATGATGCTGCTACAGCCGGGCACGGGGAGCGGCATCCGCGGCGGTACCTACCATCATGAGGTATTTGGATCTGTACTGGATGGTCCCAAAAATACCCAAAATAACGGCCATGATGTGTAAAAAATTAGCCAGGATGGGTGCCCACTGGTAGCCCAGGAAATCAAAGATCTGCCTCTCCAGTGCCGCTACCTGCAACAGAGCAAAGGAGGGGTTGCAGGTATTAAAGCAGGGCATCGGTCACCGCAGCAGCTCCCGGGATGCTAAAGGCAAAGAGCAGCCAGTAATTAATGGGAAATCCCATGGATAATTAGTTGCAACAGGCTGAAACATCTGCGTGATGCATCGGCCGGCGGTGGGCAAATGCATGGCAGCGAGCGAGGGGTTATTAGGAATAATTGGAGCTGAGAAGGGGGAGCAGGGAGATGTCAGCTTGTTGCCCCGCCAGCACCCTCTGTGCCTCAGTTTCCCCATCACTCAGGTCTCAGGCACTGCTGAAAATTACCCTCCAGGCTGGGTTTATCCCTGAGCTCAGCTCGTCCAGGGAAAACCTCCTGCTCAGGTCATGCATGGGGTCCCCCGGTATTTTGCAAGCGATTTTTCTGCCTGTCCTCACCAGCTTGTCGCGTGCCTTCCTATTTAACGCCATTAGGTTTTGATCATCGTTATCTTTCGTAATCCATAAATAAGGACGCCGTGCAGCTTAATAAATCGCTCGGCACGCAAAATCAGAGATGGTAGCCGGCATGATCTGCCTGTTATCCCAGCGCTTATTTGTGGCTCTATTTGCTACTGGCTTGGGGTCTACTACTCTTAATTACAGGATTAGCTTAAAGAAAGGTGGTAGCAAAGGTGAGGTGGGAGTGCTGGAGCATTTGCTGATGGTTTTAAGTTAAAAAATGGAGATTCGATGAGGCTGTGGTTTATAGGGAACTTTCAGGGAACTTTTAAGGAACTTTGGGGTCTGTCAGATGCCGCAGCCCCAGAGGGCGCGGGGACGGGGCTGCAGCGACACGTGTCTCCAGCAGCCTTGCAAACCAAACAACCTCTTTACATTTACCTTTCTGACAGCCCAGCCCTGTCTCGTCGCTCTTTGAGATGCCCCAGATTCACCCGATAAACCCTGTGAGCCAAGTCCTCCCCGTGGCACCGCGCCTCAGTTTCCCCTCCCAGTGCAATGACTCTCATCCTGGCAGAGAAGTGGGAGTCTGTCCTGAAAAATCGCGGGAGAAAATGGGCTTTACATCCCTTCTCCATTCACCAGCATCTTCCCCCAGTGACCTGGATTTAGGGGACCTCCATCCTGGCGCTCCCTGAAGCTCCCACGGGGGTTACGGCCGCGGGGCTGCCCCAGGGCCCCGCAGCATTCCTGTCCATCCAGCCCGACTTAATGTGTCCTAATTACAGGGGGGAAATAAAGGAGGTGGCAAATGTCCTTCCCTAAGCGTCCTTCCCTAAGTGTGAGGATGAGGCATAGCTAATGCATCTGTGTGTGCAACCACCAGCTGTGCCTCAGTTTCCCCATCCATAAAGCATCACGTGCTCATTGAATTGGCTTAGCGAGGGCTCTAATTAACACCTATTTTAGCCCAGCTCCATCCTGCCAGCGGGTGGAGAGCCAAAGGCAGAGCCAAGGACCATGGTACCCCATTCCCTACCCCCGGGATAGGATCTGCTGGATCCGTGCCGGCAGGACCCCGGTTTCAATTAAAGGCGATGCAAAGCCATGGAGCAGCCGAGCCCGGGCAGCCGCTGGATCCACAGGGCCGGGACCAAGGCTGTTTGCATTGAGGCTTAATTCAGTTCCACGCTATTTAAACTCTTTGAGGAAACAGCCTTTGGAAATACTTACAACTGGGCCGTGAATCTTTTAAATTGAGGAATGTAAATAATAAATGATACAAGGAGAGCGGTGCTCGGGGTTTTATAGCCATCCATCGATCTGGTAGCTGTTGACAGAGCTGCTTAGGAGGAGCTAGATGTGAAGGCTGCGAGTTTTGGGTACTGGTGAGTCTCCAAGTCGAGGGATGGGGCTGGGAAGAGCCTCTGGGAGCATCCCATCGAGCTGGAGCGATGGGCTTACACCCGCATGGCTCCTTAATTCCAGCCCATCAAGCCAGGACAGGCTGAAGGAGACGGAGCTGGGAAAAGCCTGGTTGAACCGAATCCTTCTTCGTCCCAAGGAGAGGCAAAATTAGTGGCAAACACCACAGTCTCCCCGCGGACGAGCGAGGGATGCTAATTGCACCAAAAAGCTTTGCTGGAGCCGCCCTGGCAGGTAAAATGCTGCTTTGTGTGTGCCGTTATTCGAGCTTATTCCCCCCAGGTGAAAAGCAAATACTGTTTTTTTCAGCCTCGTCGGATCCTGCTTCAGGTTAAGGAAAATACGGAGACACAGCACAAACGCGGCGAGTCTGCGGCTGTAGCTCCCCTGGCACTCGCCGCCCGCAAAGCACCAAGGGCATCCCAAGGGCAGCTCAGCAGCCTTACGCCCAGTTTCACGAGTGGGGAAACTGAGGCACTGCCACGCTCCGGGGGGTGTGGGTGGCACAGGTTTGGCAATCCTCGTGCGGGGCATGGCAGGGCTCAGCGAGCACCGACTTCAGCTCAGACCGATGCTCCTGGCTTGCTCCAAGCGCTTCTCGCCGCTCGCTCACTGCGGACCCCGGGCTGGTCCAGCACTGGGAGCATCCTTGCCCGATCCTGTGGGGGTGAGATGTCTCCCGGCAGCAAACTTCAAGACACCCAGGCTTTTCATGCAGCTACCGCCAGCCGTTCATCAACGGTGGCCCTAAATGAAGCAAGAGCAGTGCGCAAGCCTGGCCACGGGGCTCGGTGTCGCCTGCAAGCATGGCAAGGGGCTCTGCAAGCTCTCAGCATGCTCTGCAAGAAACCTCCGAGCAACTTGGGGACCGGCAGCATGCAACCCCCGCCAAACCCAGGTGACTTGTGGAGCTCGGAGCATCTTCCCCAGCCTGTCCTCCTCCTGTAAAGGGTATTTCCCATGCTAATAGCAGCCCCGTTAACGACCCACCCTCATTAACACCCTGCTCTCCCCTTTCAGCTCTTACTGCTGCTCCGCCATCAAAGCCGTAATGCTCCTGGGGGTGCGGGGCCGGGAACCACACACCATCCCGCTGCTAATTAAGATAAACCTGCAGCCAATCAATGCAACAAGTTTTAGGGCTCCCTCTTAATTAAACACTCTCTAGTTTATCGATCAGCCCCAAAAGTTCCCTTTGCAGCAAATCATATCAATTAGCTGGGGGCAGGCACGCGCCAGAGTCCTGCTAATTGAAATGTGTTGCCTGCAATGATTTTATTTTAATCAAGAAATCGAAGCAGGCGAGACACGGGGACCGGGCTCCATCAGCATGTGGCAGTCCCCAGGGAGGACCGTGGCAGGAGGGGACGCGTGCGGAGCCCCTTGGGGACAGGGAGCCACCAGGGCTCAGCCCAGGGGCTCTGGGCAGGCAGAACCGGTGAGGCAGAGCTCAAGGAAAATGGGATTTTTTAGGGGTGCTGGCAGCAAATTCAAGTGGGAAGGAGCTCGCCTGTCCCCAAATCACCCCTCGGTTATGGCACCTTCACCTTCCTTGGACCCATCCTGTTACTTGGTGGGGTTTTCCCAGTCCTTTTTAATCCCCATGACAAGGACGGGAGAGATGAAAGCCACTCCGGCTGCACCAGGAGGATTGCACAGACACCGGGGAGCACCTTCCCCTATGTCCCATCCCCACCAGATTTGATACTTTGAGGTTGGAAATCCCTCCTGCAACCAAGCTGGGCAGCGTTCGGCCCCAGGAAGAGCATCCCCAACCCACCACCCTCCAGTATCATAACAGAAATCGTCTTGCCCAGCAGCTGCCATTTCTGCTCTCTCGGAATCAGAGAATCACAGGATGGGTTCGGCTGGAGGCACCTTCAAAGATGCATCTAGTCCAACCCCCCTGCCATGGGTAGGGACATCTTCCACTAGATCAGGTTGCTCAAAACCTGACCTCAAACACTTCCAATATAGAATCACAGAATGGTTTGGGTTGGAAGGGACCTTCAAAGATCGTCTAATCCACCCCTGCCGCGATGAGCACAGACATCTTTTGATCATCTTTCATGTTGCTCAGAGCCCCGTCCAACCTGACCTTGAACGCTTCCAGGGATGGGGCATCCACAACTTCTCTGGGCAGCCTGTGCCAGTGCCTCACCACCGTCACGTACAACATTCCTTCCCTATGTCCAATCTAACCCTCCCCTCTTTCAGTTTGAAACCGTTGCCCCTTGTCTTGTCACTACAGGCCCTGGTAAAAAGTCTCTCTCCAACTTTCCTGTAAGCCCCCTTTATATATTGAAAGGCCACAAGAAAGTCTGCCTAGAGCCTTCTCTTCTCCGGGCTGAACAACCCCAACTCTCTCAGCCTTTCCTCATAGCAGAGCTGTTCCATCCCCCTGATCATTTTCATGGCCCTCTTCTGGACCCGTTCCAACAGGTCCGTGTCTTTCTTATGCTGAGGGCTCCAGAGCTGGACGCAGTGCTGCAGGGGGGGTCTCACCAGAGCAGAGTAGAGGGGCAGAATCCCCTCCCTCGCCCTGCTGGCCACGCTGCTTTGGATGCTGCCCAGGATACGACTGGCCTTCTGGGCTGCGAGCGCACATTGCTGGCTCATGTCCAGCTTTTCATCCACCAGTACCCCCAAGTCCTTCTTGGCAGGGCTGCTCTCAATCCCTTCATCCCCCAGCCTGGATTGATACCGGGGGTTGCCCCAACCCAGGTGCAGGACCTTGCACTTGGCCTTGTTGAACCTCATGAGGTTCACACAGGCCCGTTTCTCCAGCTTGTCCAGGTCCCTCTGGATGGCATCCCATCCCTCCAGCGCATCAACTGCTCCATCAGCTTGGTGTCATCTGCAAACTTGCTGAGGGTGCACTCGATCCCACTGTCTATGTCACTGATGAAGATGTTAAATAGTACTGGTCCTAGTATGGACCCTTAAGGGGCACCACTCGTTACCCATCTCCACTTGGACATTGAGCTGTTGACTGCAACTCTTTGGATGCAGCCATCCAGCAAATTCCATATCATAGAATCATAGAATCATTGAGGTTGGAAAAGACCTCTAAGATCATCGAGTCCAACCATCGACCCAACACCACCATGCCCACTAAACCATGTCCCTAAGTGCCTCATCTACACGTCTTTTAAATACTTCCAGGGATGGGGACTCCACCACTTCCCTGGGCAGCCTGTTCCAATGTTTAACCACTCTTTCAGTAAAGAATTTTTTCCTCATGTCCAATCTAAACCTCCCCTGGCGCAACTTGAGGCCATTTCCTCTCGTCCTATCACTATCCTTCTAACAGTCCCATCAAACCCACATCCTTCCAATTTAGAGGCAAGGATGTTGGGGGGGGGACCTCTTATTGCATCCCACCCTGTGTTTCTGAGACAAAACCAACCCTGCCCCCCGCTTGGTAACAGGGCAGTGGACAGGCTGCCTGTGGGGACCAAGACCACCCTCTGCCCAGCGAGAGGGACACCACGTCCGCAGGGTGGCCATGAGGTCTCCGTGCCACCTGGGGCCATCCCTCATCCCCCTGTCCCCACCGGGGACAAGCTGGAGCCACCACGGCCCCCCCAGCCCACGACCCTGCCTGGGATTTACAGATGCTGAAAGAAGCAGGATTCGGCAGCAGATCCTCCATCATATCAGCCACACCTGACGGCTCTTAGAGACTTCTCCAAAACCCACTTAATTACCACCAAAACCGAAGGGATGGGAGGACACGGCCACCTGTGGACACAAGCGTCCCTGGGGCACACGTGTCCGGGCGCTCAGCAGTCCCGGCAATTGCAGGGACGTTTTATCCATGTCCTCCTGCTGCAGTGCCCAGGGGAGGTGACGCTCATGTCACCAGGGCCCGGGGCGAGGATGCTGGCCAGGCTGCGGCCCCTGGTCCCCCTGGGCTCCGTGGGGGAGGCGGCGCTGCCCCCCACCCCCCGCTCCATCCTCTCGCCTTGGCTGCAATGGGGATGACGCATTTGCTGACACAGATGCACAAATATATTATTGCACCCCCGAAGCCTCAATAATTAACGGGTGGAGAGAGATGGGAGCTCGCTCCGGCGCTGGGGGGGGTCATCTCCTGGTGGAGCTGGGGAGGGGGACGGTCCCTCCATCCTGCTCACTCGCGGCCGGTCCCTCCCGTCTCTCCCTGAGCCCCACCAAAGCTGCAGAGCCCCACGGTTGCATGCTGGGCGATGCTCTGGGGGCATCCCTGCTGCTCGCTGCACCCTCGCCCAGCCTGAAGCCCCCCGAGCATCACCCCAGGGTGCAGCAACACCCCAGGGCGCAGCAGACAGGGAGTCATGCCTGGGGACACGGGGCAGCGACCCCCCCGTCCCCCAGCTGCATCTCAAGCTGTGCCACCCCCCATGCCTAGGCAGCGATTTTTCCAGGTACCTGATTCTGTATTTAATTGCTTTTAAATAAAAGCCCCCTGTCCCCGACGTCCCCAGGGGGGAACCCAGGTGTCTGGAGCACATGGGGCAGCGGTGACTTGGGGATGGGCATGGTGACACGGGCATCCAGCCCTGTTAATTCACACAAGGTGACACTGGTCACCCTGTCCCTCTGCCCGCAGGGACGGCCCCGGCCAGGCCACCACATGCCTTTCCCCGTTCCGGGCTCCCCCTGCTTGCTGCCGCTTCAGCTGGGCCCTTTTGGGGCAGAACGGGTTTGCACATTGTGGGTTCGCACATTTTTACTACCTGGGCAAAACACTTTCTGGGGGGGGGAAACATCCCCTTTTTCTGGGATGGGAACTCTTCCCATCTATTTTTTTCCCTTTCTAGGAAAAATCAGGGTGGAAATGTCCCCTTCCCCTGCCCGCGCGGATTATTAAAACCCTCAGAAGGGTGACGGGAAGGTTTGGTCCTGCCTGCAAACGTCACAGCCACATCCCAGGGAGCCGGCAGCAGAAAAGCTGCTACCCCTGGGGCTGGCCGGGGGGAGCTGCGTGGTGAAACCCCCCAAAATCTGGGGCAAGACCCCATGCGCTCGGGGATACCGGGCGCGAGATGCCCCGGCAGGGTGAGGGGAGCCAGTTCCCTTGGCGTGAGGTGGGGTTGGGATTCCTGGATCCAGGCCGAGCCCGGGAGATCCGGCAGCATCGGAAGCACCGATGAAGATGGGGAGCAGCCGCTGCCCGGAGCCTGTGGGCTGCGTGTGCTGCGGAGGGCAACAGAGCCAGCGGCAGGAGGAGGCAGCACGTGGGCACTCACGCCCTGCCTGCACACACAATCTGCCTGCACTCACGCCCTGCCTGCACTCACAATCTGCCTGCACTCACGCCCTGCCTGCACTCACAATCTGCCTGCACTCACGCCCTGCCTGCACTCACGCCCTGCCTGCACCCTGCACCCCTCCTCACCCTCAGAGCGGGGCCGGCTGAATCAGGGAGCCCGGGCACTCCCCACCACCCCCAGCCCTGCCCTCACCGCCCCCTCCCCAGCGTCCCACCAGCCCCGCTCGCACTGGGACGGGGCGCGTGGGCATCACACGCGTGTCGTGTGCCCATCATGCCTGGGTACATGGCAGTATCCCGCATCCCGCACCACTCCCCAACAACCTAGTTTTCGGCAAAGCGGGAAGCATCCCGGCACAGAACCCGCTGCCAGCCGGGATACAGGACCTCGGGAGCCCCCAGGGGACCCGGCCGTGGGGAGGGAGGGGGCAGAGGAGTGAACCCCCAAACGGGACACCCTGCAGTGGGGGGATTCTCAACCACCAAAGCGGTGCACCCAGCATCCCGAGCGCACGGGGTCTTGCTCCAGATTTTGGGGGGTTTGATGCACCAGGAGCCAGAAGCTCCCCTCGGCTACCCCTGAGGATAGAAGTTGAGGAAAAGGGGATTTTTAGAGGATTTTTAGGGAATTCCCCACCCCCCCCCCCCATTCCCATCACCGAAACCGCAGCTTTTCTGCTGCCGGCTCCCCGGGGATGTGGCTCTGACATTTGCAGGCAGGAGCAAACCTGCCCGTTGCCCTTCCGAGGGTCTTCACCAAGCCATCCGGGCAGGGGAAGGGGATATTCCCCCCCATGATTTTTCCCAAAAAGGGGAAAAAAATAGATGGGAAGAGGTTCCATCCCAGAAAAAAAGGGATGTCCCCCCCTGAAAATATTCTCCCTGAAGATTGAAAAGCCCTGACAATCCAGCTGCATCTTTTTTCGGTGTTGGCGAGGCCAGAGCAGGCAGCGCAGGCAGGATGCTCCCCCCGGCTACCTGCTGCCCTTGATCTCAGCAGCAGCATCTGCGTGTCGGGCTGAAATAAACCCTCTGCCCTCCCTTCCACGCTGCGGCGTGGCAGGAGCGGAGCGGGGCTTTGGTACCCCCCGATGGGTTATTATCCTTCAGCCGGGTGATTTTCTCCCGCGTACCATATGCCTGGGGCTCGCCGGGGATTTAACTTTTCATTTCACTGCATTTTGAAGAGATTTGGGGTTTTTATTCCGCCTCGAATATCCCTCTGTGCTGCGTCCAAAGATGCTGTGAAAGCATCGCTCCCCTCCTGCTGAGCTCGTCCTGGCTGTTTGGGGCAGAAATGCCCCGTTTCTAGGAGTTTTGGCCAAAAAAATGTTGGGATTTAGGGAGGTAACACCCCCCAGGTGGAGCCGCAGGGCAGGATCCGGCCCGCTAGCGGGACGCCCCATGCTGTCGGTCCCCATAAGGGGCGTTTCCCGCAGCAGATGGAGCATCACTGGGGCTAACGAAGCGCACGGGGCTTCCAGGGTCCGGCCAGAAGGGAAGGACCATCCCCATCCCCAGGAGGAAAAGCAAAGCCCAGCTCCCAGCCCCGTTCACAACCAAAGGATGCTACGGGGCCCCGCATCCCCACCCTGAGCCCCCACAGCACCCAAGCACCCCCTCGCAGGCTCGCCCACACCCCGCAACCTCTCTTTTTGAGGCAGTTTAAGGCATTTTGCTGATTTTCGCTCTGCCAGTGCCTTTGCCCTGCTCCTGGGGAGCCCGGGGAGCCATCAGAGGCGTTTTCATCATGCGGTCCCCGCGAGATGCCCGTCTCCACTTAGGGAAATTGGCTGCGATTTAAATGAATGGCAAGAGAGCGAATTGACTATTAAGAAGGTGCAAACACCGCTGTGAACCCAGGGACTTTATTTAATGACTTGGAAACAAGTTCTTGACCTACTTCCAACTTGCAAAGCCTTTGTGAAATCGCAAAGGAAAAGAAATTAAAGGCGCCGGAGCCTTGATCGCTCACCGGTATCGGGTAGCGATGAGCAGGATGCGGCTTTTGGCCGACAAGATGCTCTGGGACCAAGCAGCCCCATTGTAAAACATGGCAGGAGCGAAAAGCCGGGTGGAAGAGGCACAAATTGGGTCCTTCCCCAGCTGTTGCAACCCCCCATTGATGCCAGCAGGTTTTGGCAGCCTCCTGGCCTCTGCGCAGCCCCTTTCTGCCCCCCAACGCCGGCATCGCTGGATTTAGGAGCTCCCGGCACGTGGCTCAAGCGTCCCAGATCTCCAGGATGTTGCTGCAGGCGCTGGGGGCACAGGCAGAGACTTGGGGCACGTGCGGTTCCCCGCCACGGCTCCCCATCGCCCACCCAGCACCCACTACTCATCCAAGGCTTTCCTTCCTCTCGCCTGTGTCCCCCCCTCCCATTCCCGATTATTTATTTCATTTCGCCGCATCCGGCACCGTTGCCATGGGAACGTGGTGGCAGCCCCGGCTGGATGCGCTTGTCTAGACGCTGCGCGCTGGGAGCTCGCCGCCGGCAACCTGCTCCATGGGCTGGATACGGCCCCGGGGCGGGCTGCACCCCTGGGTGCGAGGTCACCCATTGCACCCATCCCCAGGACCCTCGCGAGACCCCAGCGCCCATACGGCTGGGTCCCCTCCAAGCCCTGCACCCCAGATCCGTGCTCCTGGCTCCATCCATCCCTGGGGGGTTCTGTACGAGGAGGGCTGGGAAATGCAGCCTCGGGGTGGCTAACGGCAATAATAGTAATAATAACAATAACAATAATAATAATAATAATAATAAATCACCCGAATGTAGCCCAAGGGTTGCAAAGTGCCCTTTGCACAAAGCAGATTAAACCCAGCCCCCTCCTGTTTGGTTCCATCATAGGGAAGGGAAACTGAGGCACGGCATGGGGAGACACCCCCAAACCTTCGCAGTGCTCTGAGATGCCGGGAACGCCGAAACCCGGGGCGGTGGGTGTTCCCACGTGGAGAGGGATGCTCCATCACCACCCCGGGCTCCTCCTGATTTACACCCGCTAAAACAAAGCCCCGAGCCACCGCGGGGCCCGTCGGCTCCCAAAACAGGCTTTTGGGTGGATTTGGCTTTTTTTCCAATGTCCCCAGCGAGGACCCGCAGCGGGTCATTACCCCCGGAGGAATTTTCATAGGGTTTTTTTTCCCAGCAAACATCAAAAATTTCAAATTTCCCCGCAAACGGGCTGGTTTAACTCTAATACAATATTACATCTATTTAACTTTAATACAATATTGCGTCTATTTAACTTTAATTCAAGATTACATCTATTATTTGCACCATCCTATAAATGCTGAGACGAGACTTTTTTCTTTCTCTCGCCTCCCAGCAAGGAAACATTTTGATGCCGAGGGAGAGCCGAGGAAGTCGAAGTGGCTCATTCCCACCTCACCCATGAGAGGCTGGCTCCGGAGCCATGCCCTCCCACACGACAGGCTTTATTCCGGCAGGGAATTGCTCCATCCCTTCGGGAATTGCTCAGGAGACGCAAACCCATTTAAGTGTCCTTGCAGAAGGGAGCTGGGATGATCCCGTTAACCCCGAGCTCGTGCCCCTCCACATCCACCCGGCCTGACCTTGCAAATGACCTTGAAAGGACCCAGGACTCCGGGGTCCCCTCGGTGGGGAGGACGTGGGATGGTGGCACCCGTGAGATGGAGTAAGGAGGTGCCAGCAGTGTCCCTGGGGGGGGGGGGGGGGGAAATGTGCACTGGGGACAGCAGCGGTGCCCAAGGAGGCACTTGCCATGGAAGGGAAACTGAGGCACAGGGCTGCAACCCCAGCGGGACCCAGCCATCCATTCCCGTGAGGTTGAGGTACTTTCACACCTGCAGGGCTGAAGCGCCAGGGTCGCCGGTGACGGCCAGGGAAGGGCTGATCCTGCACCGCCCGGGTGCTGTGCACTGCTTTGCCATGCCCCAGTTTACCTGGAAAACGGGTTAAGTCTTGCCCGGCCCTGCTCAGCACCGCCCTGGGGAGCGATCTCTTGGTCAGGGTGACCAGCTCCATCAGAGCAGGTCTAATGGGGAAACTGAGGCACGGAGGGGTGGTGGTGAAAACACCTCTGAATTACAACTTTTAGCCTAAGTTACGCCATGAGGAGAAATCAAGAGAAGAAGAGACGTAGGCAACGGCCATTGGCACGGGGCTGCAGGAGGAATGGGCGCAGGGGAGCGATGGGACCCGGGGGCAGAGCCCGGCCACGCTGCCTCGGGCAGCCACAAATAGAGGAGTTAGGCTGCGGGTTGGAGCAAATCCATCTGGAAGCAGCGGGGGAAGTGAAGGGGCCGTACAGCCCCCTGCCATGCCCGAATAACCCAGCTGTGTGTCTGGGATGGAGCGTGAATGGGGGAGCCTGCTGTCCCATCAGTCCTATCCATCCCACCCACCTCATCCCATCCCATCCCATCCCATCCCATCCCATCCCATCCCATCTATCCATCCACCCATCCCATCCATCCCATCCATCCTATCCATCAATCCCATCCCACCCATCCTATGTATCCCATACGTTCCATCCATCCCATCCCATCCCATCCATCCATCCTATCCCATCCCATCCCATCCATCCTATCCTATCCCATCCATCCTATCCTATCCCATGCATCCCATCCATCCTATCCATCAATCCCATCCCACCCATCCTATGTATCCCATACATTCCAGCCATCCCATCCCATCCCATCCCATCCATTCCATCCCATCCCATCCCATCCATCCTATCCCATCCCATCCTATCCCATCCCATCCCATCCATCCCATCCATCCTATCCATCAGTCCCATCCCACCCATCCTATGTATCCCATACATTCCAGCCATCCCATCCATCCATCCCATCCCATCCCATCCCATCCCATCCCATCCCATCCCATTCATCCTATCCCATCCCATCCCATCCCATCCCATCCCATCCCATCCCTCCTATCCATCAATCCCATCCCATCCATCCTATGCATCCCATGCATCCCATTCACCCCATTCATCCCATCCATCCCATCCCATCCCACAGCAAATAAACCCCTCACCCCGATCCAACACAGATCCCTGATCCCCGGCTCAGTGTCGGAAGCACTTGCTGTCTCCGAACCATCGGCAACCGTCCCCCGCGCAAGCCGGCTTCAACAACCAGCCTTTCGGATAAAGAAAATCGGGATTATTCAAGCCCCTCAATTAGCCACAACGAGCCGCGGCTTGTCATCACGCCGGAGACTCGCAGCAGAAAGCACATTAGCGGCATGGCCACTGAGAGGCTGAGAATTAATTAAAATGGAGCAAAAAACCCTAAAACCCCCCCCGAGCAAATGGGGAATTGCTCGGAGCAGGGGGATTTCTCCCTGCGAGCCTGGAGATGCCGAGTGGAGCCACATCCCTGACCCTGGCAGAGCATCTCTGGCACCCAGACTGGCCGGCATCTCCTCCGGTGCCGGTTGGCCCGTGGGACACAGTGACGAAGGGGACATCCCCCACCGCCCGCGGAGACCCCACCGCTCACCCAACCCCTTGTCCCGCGGTCGACGGGGCGAGGAAGAGCCGTGCAGGCGCCCGGTGCTCAGTAACGATGGAGCCACCAACGCACCGCAGGGAAGGACTGATCCTGCCCCGCTCCAGCTTGCGGGGGAAGCTGGGGCTTAAATTTGGGGGATCTTGGGTTTAAACCTGGGAGATCTTGGGCTTAAATTTGGGGGATCTTTGGCTTAGATCTGGAGGTTCTTTGGCTTAAAACTGGGGATCTTGGGCTTAAGTTTGGGGGATCTTGGGCTTAGATCTGGGGGATTTGGGGCTTAAATCTGGGGGATCTTGGGCTTAAATTTGGGGGATCTTGGAGTTAGATCTGGGGGATTTGGGGTTTAAATCTGGGGCATCTTGGGCTTAAATTTGGAGGATCTTGGGCTTAGATCTGTGGTATATTGGGCTTAAATTTGGGAGGCATACAAGGAACAGCAAACAAGATGGGGAGCCAGGAGAGATACAGGGAGCCTGACACCCTAAAAAACAAATCCTGGGGGTGAGACAGAGACAAACGTTGGGGCCAGACCAGGATGGGGAGTGAGCAGGAGCCGTCCACTCCAGGAAAAGCAGCTTTGGGCCATTGGAAAGAGGAGGAGCGGGACAACCCGGTCTCCAAAAATTTGCAAAAACCCACCAGACACTGTGCTGGGTGGTTCAGGATGGATCTTGGCCGAGATGTCCCCACCAGCCTGTGGTAGCTGAGCCCGTTTGGACAAGGATTAAGCCGCAGGCAATTTCGATGCTAATTCTCCCAGTTAAGTTCTTTAGCCCGACATCTGCGAGAAGCAAGAGGTAATTTCCCCTGGATCTCAGACGGCACCTCAAAGACACCGTTAATATAATCCGATAGAGGGGAGAAAAAAAAAATATATATATAAAAAAAATCCAATTTACTGACTTATTTAGTGACACCTTTCGTAATCAATTCTCTCAGGAAAGACATACTGATTAAAGCCAAGCACATTGCTATGGAAACCGGCAGTCCCTCCTCCCACGACCCGCAGGCTGGGAAAGAGAAAATCGGGTGAGGAAATCTGCCTGGTAACAGCCCCGTTAATGAGCCGGGGAGTAAAAATAATCCCTCAGAGAGATGCCGCTGCGAAAGGAGCAGCCGGCGGCAGCCGGTGAGAAGGCGAAACCGCACGCGGCTCCCAAAATATTTATTTTTATGGGAGGGTAGAGCTGTTTTGGAGGAGGAGGGGATGCTCCTGCATCTTGGAGGGATGAAGGGGGCATCCGGAGGTGGTACCCGGGGGTGACTGGGTGCACCCACTGAGCCCTGCGAGCGTGGGTGTTTCTTCCAGCACTTATCCAATTTTTTAGCCTTAAAATACAGGATAAACCCACTCTGAGACACGGGTTTAAGGGATTCACCTGCCCAGCAGCCCATGAGAAGGTAGCTGTCAGCACAAAAGGGTTTTATACGATAAACCCTGTGGGTTTCCCTCTCCTTGGGGTGATTCCCCAACCCACAGGCAGCCACGACACCTGGTGAGGGGCATCGCTGCCCGCTGCAGGCAGGGCTGTCATGCCCACACTCGTCCCTGGGTGAGCGAAACCCTCATGGGCCAGAGTTTCTTGGAGAATTGGGGATTTCTTCTTATTTCTACATGGAATAATGGCCCCAAGCTCCTGGAGGAGTTTGGGGGTCTCCTCCTGGCTGGATGTGTCCCTCACCCCAGCAACCCGCAAGGAGAAGACGCTTGAGGCACCCATGGGTGCTGGCGAGGCAAGGATAAATCTTTCCATGGGCTGAATATAAAAGCACCCGGGCAGTGGGAAGCAGCCGGGGCCAGCAGCGAACAGCACGGAAGGGACTTGGCTGTTTCCCCAAGCACCCGCAATGCTTTTTGGGGTGCTTTAAGGAGCAAAGGTCTGCACAGGACATCATTAGTGCCGCTCACTATCTATTGAGGGATTTAATAACAATCCCATCTGGCATTTTCCTTAAATCCCCCCCATCACCATCACTGTCACCGCGACCAGGGATGGGAGTGGAGCCCCACCGCTCCGGCAACGGGACCGTGGTCCAGCCCAGAGCTGCCATCCCGCAGGAGCAGAGCATCCAACTGCTGCCATCACCCCATCCACCCGCATCCCAGGACGACTGCAAACCGGAGTATCGGAGCTGGAGAGGCATCCAAAGGGATGTGCCGTCCTAATAAAACCAGAAACCTGAATATTTTGAACAATTCCTCTAGTAAAAGAGCCAGTGCTGTTAAAGCCTCCGATACCTTTCCCATTCATCACGGAGAGGATTTAATAAGGCGCCTTAGCAGAGCGTGCCGTGACCACCGGCACATTATTAAACGCAGCGATTAGCAGCTGCCGCGGATGGGAGCTCATTAGAGACTTCTTAAACATCCATAAAAATTGCTTTTATTAATTGGTTCTTCCTCTTTTTATACCCACCGTGTTTGGGAGGGGTTTTTTGGGGTTGCTTTTTATGAACCCCTTTGTTGCATGGTGGTGGATGGGGAGCTCCCGGGGCCGGATCCATCCCAGTGCCCGCCCTGGGGCCTTCCCGCTCCGCTCGGCCACATCCTTTAATGACAAGGCGTAACACTGGGATGTCGCGACAGGTGACAATGCTGCGGCTGAGCGGAGGGACAATGCCACCCCAAGCATCCCAAACCCTGCAGCGGGGCCAGCACTGCCGTCAGTCCCCTGCATGCAACAGGGACGTGAGCCCATCCCCCTGGCATCAGGGCCAGCCTCACATTGAGGAAACCGGGATTTTCCCCAAAAACCTGTTTTTTCCCCCATAACCACATGGGATGGCTTTGCCAGCTGGGTGATGGGTGCTGCCCCAAGCCATCCCCCCTTTTGGGTGCACCCGCAGGAGGGATGAGGATTTCCATATCAAAATGCCTGGGGAAAACCCAACCCAGCAGCACCCATGGCCTGGACACAGGACTGGGGGGGACTCCTGGGGTCCCCACACGGGACCCCCCATGGCCTGGACACAGGACGGATGCTCCCACCACCTCCTGGGGTCCTCCCATGGGTCCCCCCATGGGAAATGGGGCTCCGGGGCTCTCCCCGTGTCCCCCTGCTCCTTCCCCTCCTCTGCTGGGGGCGGACACCAACCCCGCCGTCGACCCCACTAACGAGGGCGCCACTAATTGCCGGGCAGGCGGCAAGCCCGCGCCCCATGTATAATTCAAGCCCCTTTGTTAGGGCTGGGTTTGCTTTGTCTGGCAAGTGCCGCCTCCCCGCGGGACCCCCCCTGACCCGGCTGCCACGCAGCTCCTTCTTTGGCGGGGGCTTGATTAAAAATAATTAAGGCCTGGGGCTGCTGTGAGGCGGGAGGCAGTGTCGTTAGCGGGGTCGGGGTTGTTAGTGGGGTCGGCATCTCCCCCCCGGCAGAGGAGAAGATGGAGCAGGGGGACACAGGGAGAGCCCCAGAGCCCCATTTCCCATAGGGGGGACCCGTCTGGGGACCCCAGGAGGTGGTGGGAGCATCAGTCCTGTGTCCAGGCCATGGGTGCTGCTGGGCTGGGTCTTCCCCCCAAATTTTGAGATGGAAATCCTCATCCCTCCTGTGGGTGCACCCAAAAGGGGGGATGGTTTGGGGCAGCAGCATCCTGTGGGTGCCAAAGTTGGGGGCAGCACCTATCTCCTGGGCGGTGGGGTGGGAGTGCTCATGGGACGATGGGGAAAACCTGCACCCGGTGGGGTGTAAACCGGCCCAAAATGGGTGAAGGTGTCCCTAAATATGGCCCCTGACACCCACAGGAGCCCCAGGTAGACACCCCAAATTTACCGCAGCATCGCTCACCTGCGCTTCCCGGACCAGCCATCCTCAGCGCCAGGCACAGGCCTTGCCAGCACCCTGCCCATCACCGGTCCTGAGCTCAGCCCTGCAGCCCAGGGCCAAATCCAGGCTGGGAATAAGGGGCAGCAGCCCTGAGAGGGGCTGCCTTAAAATCTGGTGAGATGGAGCCCGAGGAAGGTTGGTGGCCCCAGGCATGGGACAGGGATGTCCTCCCCCCACGCTGGAAGGGACCGTGGGGACCTGCCCCAGCCCGCACCAGCCTCCGCTCACCATCACCCACACAACTGTTGAGCTACAGGGGGAATAAAAAATTAAAAAAAAATATAAATAGAGCCTTTAATAATCAATCGGTGTTTATCAAGCAGGTTGTAACAATACCAGCCTGCTGCCGCCAAATTAAATCCTTGTTTGGAGCCGCTGAGTCAGAGACGTGATGTGAATTCCCAGGAGTGAATAAAACAGGTCCCAGCACTGATCCTGCACGTGCTTCCTCATCCCTCCGGGCTCTGTCCCATGTCCATCCCAAGGGAAAGGGGGGTGACATCCTGGGTGTCCCCCAGGAGCAAAAGGCGAGGGGACGTGACCATGTCCAGGGCCGCAGCAGGAGAGCCAGGAGCCGGAGGGGATGGAGGCACGGCCAGGCTGGGCACAGGGACCCCGAGATCTTGGGGCTCAGCCCAGCTCTCCGTGAGCTCCATGCCCAGTCCCAGCCCCGCAGCATCGTCACCGCGATGTCCCCACCAAAGCCCGGCTGCAGTACCCATGGCCAGGGGGCTGCCGGGGGATGCCACCACGGATACACATGTGCCACCCTCCAGCAAGCCCCCAGTGCCATCTCCAGCCCTGGGGAGCAAACAGGCACCCACAGACCCCCCCAAACCTCGCTGCACTCTGACCACCCCACCAGCCGCCGTGCCAGCAGTCCCCACACCGCCGCGGGGACTCAGCGCCAGCCCTGTGCCATCCCGGTGCCCGTCACAGGGCTCCTGCTGTCCCTGCCCCGAGCCGAGCCAAGGGAAAACTGTGCCAGATGCTACAAAAAGGGGCCAGGAAAGGCCGGTTTCGCCTGAGAGTCCCGGCAGCTGCTGAGGGGAATTGGCAACTGGCCGGCGATGGGCTGGAAGTGGCGGCAGAGGAGAGGACAGCAGGGGACAGGAGTGGGAGGGAGTCCCGGAGGCGCAGATGGGGACACCGTGCCCCCAGGGTGGTTAAGGGGGACAGGGCTGGTTCCTGAGCCAAAATAGGGGGGAAAAAAAAAAGAGAAAATACAAATCAGAGCCTGCAAAGGGTTTGTGCAAAGCTGCCCGCCCCGTGCCTGGCTGCTGCACCCACAGGGTGGGTGCCGGGTCCCTTCCCCAGGGCTGGGGGACGCGGTTCAAGGCAGCGGGGACTCCGGCTGAACCCCACGGCCACGGCTGGCACCACCGCGCTGCCCGGCCTCCCACCGCTCCTGGCCATTTGGTGGAGTGGAGGAGCAGGGGGGGATGCGTGTGCAGGAGAGAGCCCCGAGGGATTACTGGGGACAGGGACAAGGACTATCAGCTTGACATTTACAGGCAATAGCTGAGGACCACCATTAATCTGAGCCATTACTGCGCAGAAGTAGAGAGCGGACAGGTTTTTGCGTGGGCTCCTGTTAGCCTCAGCATCCCTCGCTGTGCTGCCCGAGCATTCTCCAGTCCCACTCCAAGCATCCTCCGCTCCCACCCCAAGTATCCTCCACGCTCACCTCAAGCATCCTCCACTCCCACCTGAGCAACCTCCATGACGGTTCCAAGCGCAGTCTGCAGCGGACCCGCAGCCCACGGCCAAACAGCCAAAAACTCCCCCAGCGGCACACGCAGAAGGGAGCGGGGGGGCCAATAATGCAGAAGAAGGGACGGTTGCAAAGGCGAGGGCCAGCAGGAGGAAGAGACTTCCCCCGAAGCCTGAGGTGCCCTTGCAGAACCGCTTCACCGCTCTGCAGACTGAAGAGGAAAGTCCCGTCACACCAGGAGAAGCGCTGGAGCTGAGTAGTGCAGCCCCATCTGCCCCCCGTATAACAACCAGCGCCACTAAGAAAAGGCGACGGGTGACAGCAGTAGGTGACACTTCTGAGCGGTACGGAGATGCCCGTTTGCCGACTGGACGCACTCTCTAGAGAGGCGTGCTGCTTACCGGGGGCTCACATCATGGATGTCACCGAGAGGCTGCCAAGCCTCGTACAGTCCACTGACTATTATCTGCTGCTGCTGTTTCACGTGGGCACCAGTGACACAGCCAGGAGCAGTCTGAGGACTGTCAAGAAGGACTACAGAGCCCTGGGAGCGGCGGTAAGGGACTGGGGAGCGCAGGTTGTTTTTTCATCAATCCTGCCAGTCAAAGGGAAGGGGTTTGAAAGGGCCAGTCGAATCTGGCGAGTCAACAAATGGTTACAGGACTGGTGCCACAGCCAGGGGTTCGGCTACTTAGACCACGGGACTCGCTTTGAGGAACCTGGTCTCCTGGGGGCTGACGGGATCCATCTGCCAGAGAAGGGGAAGAGCATCGTCGGTCATAGGCTTGCCAAGCTGGTGAAGAGGGCTTTAAACTAGAGATGCCGGGGGAGGGGAACCTCAACCCATCCCACTCCTACCAGTTTGATGCCAGGGCCAGCAATAGATGCCCAGAGCCTGGAGAAGGAACACAGGTCAGCAGGAGAGCGCCTGAAGAGCAGCACAAAGGAACTCCAGCCAGTAAGACACTTCATCGGGGGCCCAACTTCAATGCCTCTATGCAAACGCACGTAGCATGGGGAATAAACAAGAGGAGTTAGAGACGTGCACACGCCTGCAGGGCTACGACCTTATTGGCATCACAGAGACGTGGTGGGATGGCTCCTGTGATTGGAGTGTTGGGATGGAGGGATACAGGCTCTTTAGGAAGGACAGGCAGAGGAGACGAGGAGGGGGTGTCACCCTCTATGTCAGTGACCAGCTGGAGTGCCTGGAGCTCTGCCTGGGGATGGATGAGGAGCCGACCGAGAGCTTATGGGTCAGGATTAAAGGGAAGGCAGGGAGAGGTGACATTATGGTGGGGGTCTGCTACAGGCCACCTGACCAGGAAGACCGAGCAGATGAGGCCCTCTATAGACAGGCAGGAGCAGCCTCACGCTTACAAGCCCTGGTCCTCATGGGGGACTTCAACCACCCCGACATCTGTTGGAGGGACAACACGGCAGGGCATAAGCAATCCAGGAGGTTCCTGGAATGCGTCGATGATAACTTCCTTCTCCAAGTGGTAGAGGAGCCAACGAGGAGAGGTGCTATGCTGGACCTTGTTCTCACCAACAAGGAGGGGCTGGTGGGGAATGTGAAGCTCAAGGGCAGCCTGGGCTGCAGTGACCACGAAATGGTGGGGTTCAAGATCCTGAGGGCACCGAGGAGGGCGCACAGCAAGCTCACTGCCCTGGACTTGAGGAGAGCAGACTTTGGCCTCTTCAGGGATCTGCTTGGTAGAGTGCCATGGGACAAAGCCCTGGAGGGAAGAGGGGCCCAAGAAAGCTGGGTAATATTCAAGGATCACCTCCTCCAAGCTCAGGAGCGATGCATCCCAACAAAGAGGAAGTCAGGCAAAAACGCCAGGAGGCCTGCATGGATGAACAAGGAGCTCCTGGACAAACTCAGACACAAAAAGGAAGCCTACAGAGGGTGGAAGCAAGGACAGGCAGCCTGGGAGGAATACAGAGAAATTGTCTGAGCAGCCAGGGATCAGGTTAGGAAAGCTAAAGCCCCGATAGAATTAAATCCAGGGATGTCAAGGGCAACAAGAAAAGATTCTATAGGTACGTCGGGGATAAAAGGAAGATGAGGGAAAATGTGGGCCCTCTCCGGAATGAAATGGGAGGCCTGGTTACCCGGGACACGGAGAAGGCGGAGGTACTCAATGACTTTTTTGCCTCGGTCTTCACAGGCAAGTGCTCGAGCCTCACCGCCCAAGCTGCAGAAGGCAAAGGTGGGGACTGGGAGAATGAAGAGCCGCCCACTGTGGGAGAACATCAGGTTTGAGACCATCTAAGGCACCTGAAGGTGCACAAGTCCATGGGACCCGATGAGATCCATCCGTGGGTCCTGAAGGAACTGGTGGATGAAGTTGCTAAGCCACTATCCATCGCATTTGAGAAGTTGTGGCAGTGCGGTGAAGTTCCCACTGACTGGAAAAGGGGCAACATAACCCCCATTTTTAAAAAGGGAAAAAAGGAAGACCCGGGGAACTACAGGCCAGTCAGTCTCACTTCTGTGCTCGGCAAGATCATGGAACAGATCCTCCTGGAAGCTATGCTAAGGCACATGGAGGACAGGCAGGTGATTTGAGACAGCCAGCATGGCTTCACCAAGGGCAAGTCCTGCCTGACTAACCTAGTGGCCTTCTATGATGGAGTGACTACATCAGGGGACAAGGGAAGGGCTACAGATGTCGTCTGTCTGGACCTCTGTAAGGCCTTTGACACGGTCCCCCACAACATCCTTCTCTCTAAACTGGAGAGGTATGGATTTGATGGGTGGACTGTCTGGTGGGTGAGGAATTGTTAGATGGTCGCATCCAGAGGGTGGTGGTCAACGGCTCAATGTCCAGATGGAGATTGGTGACGAGTGGTGTCCCGCAGGGGTCCGTACTGGGACCGGTACTGTTTAGTATCTTCATCAATGACATAGTCAGTGGGATCGAGTGCACCCTCAGCAAGTTGGCAGATGACACCAAGCTGAGTGGTGTGGTCGACACACCTGTGGGGTGGGATGCCATCCAGAGGGACCTGGACAAGCTCGAGAAGTGGGCCCATGTGAACCTTATGAGGTTTAACAAGGCCAAGTGCAAGGTCCTGCCCCTGGGTCGGGGCAACCCCCGGCATCAACACAGGGACTGAGAGCAGCCCTGCCGAGAAGGACTTGGGGGTACTGGTGGATGAAAAGCTGGACATGAGCCGGCAATGTGCGCTCGCAGCCCAGAAGGCCAATCGTGTCCTGGGCTGCATCCAAAGCAGCGTGGCCAGCAGGGCGAGGGAGGGGATTCTGCCCCTCTACTCTGGTGAGACCCCCCCTGCAGCACTGCGTCCAGCTCTGGAGCCCTCAGCATAAGACAGACACAGACCTGTTGGAGCGTGTCCAGAGGAGGGCCATGAAAATGATCAGGGGGATGGAACAGCTCTGCTATGAAGAAAGGCTGAGAGAGTTGGGGTTGTTCAGCCTGGAGAAGAGGCGGCTTTGGGGAGACCTTCTTGCAGCCTGTCAGTACTTACAGGGGGCTGATAAAAAAGATGGCGGCAAACATTTAGCAGGGCCTGTTGCGACAGGACAAGGGGGAATGGCTGTAAACTAAAGGGGGGTAGATTTAGACTAGATACAAGGAAGAAATTTTTGACGCTGAGGGTGGTGAGACACTGGCCCAGGTTGCCCAGAGAGGTGGTGGATGCCCCATCCCTGGAAACATTCCAGGTCAGGCTGGACGGGGCTCTGAGCAACCTGATCTAGTTGAAGATGTCCCTGCCCACGGCAGGGGGGTTGGACTAGATGACCTTTAGAGGTCCCTTCCAACCCAAACTATTCTATGATTCTATGATTCTATGATTCTATGACTCCAAGCATCCTCCACTCCCACCCCAAGCATCCTCCATGCTCACCCCAAGCACTCTCCACTCTCACCCCGAGCATCCTCCTCTCCCCTGAGACATTTCCCAGCTGGGGCTTTGTACCTGGGTATCCCTGCGGGATGGCACGAGCGTGCCCGGGGGATGAGGTGCCAGGCAGAGACACACCACTCCAGCACCAGCATGACGCGTCCTGCAACCCTCCAGCCCCAAACTCGGACAGTCTCCGAGGCAGAGCCGGGCCACCCCCAGCCCTTTGGCTCCCCAGATCCCTTCCACCAAAGGTCTTCACGTTTTCCCTCCCCAGCAGGAGACCAAAGGAAGCAAACCCACGCCACCCCGGCTCCTCTCCGGCTCCCCAGTGCCACGGTCTTGGTGTCCCCAGGACACGGGCTCTGCCCCGCACACCTGTGGTGGGAAAGGGCTGCACTATCGATCTGGTTATGGGAAGAGACCAGAGCGACCCAGAGTGCTAATTAGCCCTAATCAAGGTGATTAGCCTGAGAGCCAAGCAGCAGGCCAGCCCTGAGTTTACTCCCTGCCCTGCCTCTGGTTGTGTCCCCTGCGTGTGACAGCGCAGCTGCGACCCCAGGCCAGGCACGGTGGCCGTGTCCTCTGCTTAGATGACACCCAGTCTGCGCAGTGAGGATGACGAGGGTGCCGGGACACAGCCAGGCCACGAGCCCGACAGCTCAGCCAGCACCGGTGGCTTTGCAGTGCCATTGTTGTCACCGCCAGCCCCTGGGGTGCCCGAGGGGTGCTCAGCGCCGGGGGCTGCAGCGTCGCCTCCCCCAGCATCCTCCCAAGGGGACGGGTCCCCACTGCCGGGTCGGAGCCAGGATGCGGCACCGCTCGTGCGCGGTGACCAACTTGCACACGTGCGTGTGACGAAGGGCTGCGTGGGAAGTCCTCTGTTTGGGTGATTCCCGAACAGTCCCTGCCATGGGCTGCAAACAGCCCCCGGCCCAGCTCGAGGGTCCCGCTGGCCCCGGGGGGATGCAGCCGGATTCGCCGCAGCTCCCCAAATACTTGTGTTTTCTCGCACGCTTTTGGGCATCCAAGTAGCTCTGGCATTTACCTCTCCAAACCCATCCCACACCCTCCTGCATCCTTTCCTCAAAGCTCCTGCTTCCTAAACACCCCCCCAGCGTTGCTGGGATGTGCCAAGCCCCCCAAGACCTGTGCCGAGCCCCCCGACTCCCTGCGGGCTCCCAGCAGCCGATCCCTGATGGGGAAGGGAGGGCTGAGGGTGCTGGGGAGGATTTTTTTGGGGGAAATAGCCCCTGGAAAGCTCTGTGCCCCCACGGCTCGATCCCTGTCTGGGGACTACAGGGATGAGATGTTTGCCTAGGAAGGGGTCCGGGCCTGATCTTAGAACCATTAAGGTTGGAAAAGACCTCTAAGATCATCGAGTCCAGCCGGCTCCCAGCAGCCGATCCCTGATGGGGAAGGTGGAAACATCACCCCAACACGGGTCCCTGCAGCACCTCTCGCCCTGGCACAGGGGCAACTGGCTGTGAAAATCACCATTAAATAATAAGGCAAAACGTGCCGGTGTACAACCCCCATCGGGGCGGGGTGGGAGGGATGGCTGGGGCAGAGGCCGCATCCTGCCCCGCCGCTCCCATCTGGGTGCAGGCGAAGCAGCACTTGGGCAATTGGTTTTTTTCTCCCCCAAATCTCCTTCTGCCGCAGAGCAAAAACCAAAGACGGGTGAAATTTCCCAGCCAAGCACATGGGAGCCGTTATTAATCTTATTAATAAACCACTCGGGGTTTAATGTCCTGTTTAAATACGACCAGGGCTGCTCTCTGCCAACTTTGCCTTTCCAGTTTTCCAGGCTGTTACGTACATATTTTGAAAATTGAAATAAATAGCTGCTTTCAAATGGGGGGAAGAAAAAAAAGACACCAAGGGGCCCATCCTGAGCCCCTCTGCCCCTCCGAGCATCCCCCCGCGCTTTGGGCAGGATATTTTCTCCCCACGCAATCCCCAACACTCCACCACTTCCAGCCAAAAACCGCCCCCAGCTCCACGCTGCGATGGGGACAAGGACATCCCCAGGCATCCCAGGAGGATGAGGGGTGGGGATACAGCCTGGACCGCCGGTCTGAAGCCGCCCGCCCGCCTGCAGCTCGGCTTGGCCAGGCGCCACAGCGATCAATACGTAATAACCTGCATCTCGCCGGCTGGCGCTGGAGGAGCTGTTAAGACGTGTGGCCGGCGCTGCCGGGAACGTTAGGGTTTTGTGGGTCTTTCATCCCTGCCATGTGCTCCTGGCCATTTTCTCCCCTTTCTATAAGGATATCCCCTTTCCATAAGGATATCCCCCCAAGCCTCGGTACCCAGCGACGGCTGCAGCACCCCAAGGGGTCCCCAGCCCCGTGGAGGGAGGCGATGCCGGCAGAACCCCGCTCCCCAGGGTGATGTGCAACGGCTGCCAGGTTACAGAGCCCTTTTCCAGCCCCAGAGCATCGGTGCAAGGCTGGGAGGATGCTGGTACCCCGGTGCCTGCACCCAGCATCCTCCCAACAGCCACAACCCACCGCCGTATCGACGTTTGTGGGTGAAGCAGGATCAGTGCAGGGCTGGCAGCGCCGCGGGCTCAGCGCCAGCTCTGGGTCCCAGAAAGGGATGTAGGATTCCCATCAGGAATTGAATTTCTCCGCGATGAGTTTTGAACCATCTGAGCCCTGAATCCTTCTCCCTGCTCAATTATTCAGCCCCTCCAGGTCCTCCCTGTGCTTTCTCTCCGGAGAAACCGGGGGGAGAGGAGCCCATAGCTCCACTGCAGGAGGAAAAAGTGGTGGGAGCCATTGGTGCTTACGGGCTGGGGGAAAGCATCCCCCGGGGCTCTGAATCTGCAAACAAATAAAGCCACGAGGAGCTCGGCTGAGATATTCATCGATCCACAAGCAGCGAGTTCCCGCAGCAAAACCAACCGGTTTGCTGCTGATACACAACCCAGGGCGCTCGGCACCTCCCAAACGCAGCCACTTGTCACCGGCGTGGAGACGTCCCTGCAGTCCCCCGCATCCCCCAGGGATGCACGGAGCCGGCCGCCAGCATCGAGCCCAGGGCAAACATTGGCCAAAGGCAGCCGGGAAAAGCCGTCACACCTGGAGGTAATTTCTTGCTGAGGTTAATCCCCTTCGTGCCTAAAAAGTCTCTTTTCTCCCCCAAAAATGCTCCCTTTGCCTTATTTCTCCCGCATTAAGGTCTGTCGGTACCAGGAATCTCTTCTTCCTCCCTGTCTTCTCTCGGACCAGCCACAGAGACTGAGCTTCTCAAGAGGCCGCTTTGCCGCATCTTCCAACCTCGGATCTCTCCTCCGATCCCCTCCCGGTGTCTTGGCGATGTATTTTGGGATGGGAGACCCGGCTGCCCCATGGGCTGGCAGGGATGCGGTACCGGGGGGCCCGTCCCCGACCCGCCCTGTGCCAGGCGATGCTCGCCACCTTCCCATCGGTCCGCACGTTTTCTCCGGCGATGATTTTATTCCTGCTCTCCTTTCTATTACTGAAATGAGCATCATTGATTTTTTATAGCGCTAATTTTTTTCCTAACAGAAAGCCACCTGGGATCAAATCAAATTGCTTATCGGCATCTAAACACTATTATGGCAGCTCAGTCCCTTTCAGCAGCCAAACTTGTGAGCTCAATAAGAAACAAGATCAAGTTTGGCTGGACGAGACTCATTTTCCCAGACATCAATTAGGCCACCAGCTTTTCAGGCTTTGCTGATCACACTGTGCATCAACCTTTCCTTCCCGTGCTCTCACAGCTTCGATGTTGGGCCAGGCTGTTTTCTGGCTCATCCTCTTTATTTTCTCTACAACCCAGCCCTCCGAGACATTTATTTTCCAGTCCCCATTGCTCCCAGCTCTGTTACCAACTGGCATGTATGATTTAGAGAGTTCTTCAACCCGTCTCGTTAATACTCTTGGGTGCACATTAGCTGGTCCTGCAAATTTAGACGTACTGCACTTTAATCGCGGTTTTAATTGCGAGCTGTAACGCTCTGCCTTCCCAAATGCGCACCAATAAACCTTTATAGCAGCCTGTCAAGCAAAGCTCTGCCTGTGAATAATGCGGATGCACCGGAGGATGTGCACGTCCACGCGGAGGTCTCACCAGGCCGGGATGCTTCTCCACGGCCACCCGCACCCGCGGTCCCTCCTGTGGCTCTTGGGGTGGTCACCCGGGGAGGTGACAAGGTGCGCTGGGGTTTTTCATGCCTCTAACACAGGCAGTTCCCACCTCGGTGCTGTTTCTGGATCCTCGGCGCTGCCCATCCCCGGAGTATCCCCATCCCTCCACGCCAGCACCCACTGCCCCGCAGCATCCCCAGGCACGGAGGCATCACCGCACCCATCGTGTCCCATCCCGCGGAGGTGGGGTGCGGGGGAACGAGGGGCTCGCCATCCCTGATGCCTCTGTCAGCCCCCCATTTCCATGGCAACCATGCAAATGTGAAAGCTTTCCATAATCATTAGGGAGCGGAGCCGAGCAGTATAAACAGTGACTGCGGTAGATTACATGCCTATTATGAACAGTCGCGCCTTCTGAGCGCTGGTAATTATATCTAATTGTGCATTTAATTGTGTAATTGAAAACCCCCATCCAGAGTTCAGCCCGGGCTCCTTTCCCCCTTCCCCGGCGGTGGGAAGGTGGCCGGGGGCAGCTCTGGCCCCGCTGTCCTCGTGCCGTCCCCGCGCCAGGGATCGGGCACGATGGGAACCGTGCGAGGACAAAAGATGCCGGCAGATGTCACGGACGGCTGACTCTCGCCGGTGCCGGAGCTGGAGGGTTGGTGGCCAAAACCAGGCAAATGAGGGCAGGAGGGGTGATGGGGACGGCAGGGGATGGCAGGACCATGAAGCCCCTGAGGGAGCAGTGGGGTCCCGCTGGGGAAGGGGATGTCACCTAGGGCTGGTGGGTGTTGAGAGATGCAGGGGATGGGACCATCCACTCCCTTCGCCCATCCTTCGTTAAGCCGACCCCACTAACTCCTTCTCCAGGCTCGGCGATGGGAAGTCGCATCCCGGAGGCTCTTGGTGCCCCGTGCGAATGCCATGGCTTGGCAGGCAGGATGGGATGGACCCGCGGCCCCTCTCCCTGCACCCCAACCCTGGGGAGGCTGCAGGAGGAAGGATGCCAGTGCCGGCACGGCGTGGCACAGCGCGGCATGGCACCGCACGCCGCCAGCCCAGCAGGCTCCAGCAGGCTCAGCCGGGCGGGAGGTGCCAACTGAGCTTTGCTTTTCCAGCCAATTAAAGGAGAAGGAGAGAAACAAAGAAGGAAATGAAACCCCAGTTCAGAGCGATGCCGAGCTCCGCCAGGCGGAGGTGGGACCGCTGGGCACCTCCTGTCCCCACCCGGCTCCAGGGCTGGAGCTGCATCCCACCCCTTGATGAGCCCCACGCCACAGGGGGAGACAATGGGGTCACCACTTTGGGATAGAGAAGGAGCCCGCTCGAGCAAGCCTGCCCCACAGCCGGTGCCTGAGCATGGCCCCAATCCCGCAGGGTACAGAGTAGGACGGCCAAGGGGCGCTTGACAGCAGCCAGCCGGATCCAGCCAGACCTCAGCGTCCAGCAGTCCACATCCTGATATCCCATATCACTGCTTCTGAGGTTGGGTACACCCCCCTAAAGCAGCACGGCTGTCCTGATCTGCAACCGACACCACTAGGCTTCAGAGTTAACAAGAGTCATGGCTTGCGGCTCTCACACCCCCGCGCCCATGCTGGCAGTGGCGAGTGGGGCAGTATCAGCTCCAGATTCATTTTCCATCCAACCACCTCAGCAGCTCTCACCTTCACATAATGAAAAGATAAATCCTCCCGACAACAATGGGCATCCCAGAGAAAGGTTTACTAAGCCACCGCGAAACCCCTCAGCCAGTTATTCATCTCCCAGATGATGCGGAGGACCAGCAAAAACCTGAGAGTTTTTGATTTCATCCCACCTCATCAGCATAAATATCTCCCGGCAGCCCCTCTTGAGGTGCGGCAGGGCCAGTGGGTGTCTGGCAACTGGATCCCTGGGTTTTTTCCGGAGAAAAACATAAATGGAGGCCAAATCTGGCAGGTGCTGCTTGTCCCCTGGGAATGGAGACACCCAGCGCTTGCAGCATCGCCTCGTCGAGCGGTGGAGAAGGAGCCTATAGGATATTTGGATGCTCCAAAGCTGCTGCCCGGGCTCCCTGCCATGCCACGGCCCGAAAACCAGTTTCTCAAACTGGTTCAGGCGCAACCGCTGCCCCGAGGTCTGGGCTGCGCGGGGTGGAGCAGGCAGGGCTCTGCCTGCACCAGGCAGGGCGTGTTGCCTCTCCTACCAGGACCTGCCTTCTCCCACCTCAGCATGGGGGACCTTGCACGTGGACCTTGTGCCCAGTGGGTGCCAGCAGCACACCGGCACCCTGCCACCACGAGCCTCTCCCATGTCTGGGGGGGGGGACAGACAAGGGACCAGGGGCGCATCCCCCGGCGACCAGGTTGCAAATACTGGGGAAACCAGCGGGGACGTGAGAAGGTGCCCGTGGGGTCACAGCAGCACCTGGGGAGCTGCGGGAAGGTGCCTGTGGGAAGGTGGCCCGGCAGCGAGGACCAGCTGGAGATGGTGGCCTCACCCCGGGGCAGGCTGACCCCCGCTGCTTCGTTTAAGGGAAACTGAGGCACGGGCTAGCCAGTGATGAGGTTTGGCAAGCGTGCTTAGCAGGCTCGCTGTTGGCACAAGCTGACCCCACAGCAATGGGGCATGGCTTCCCAGGCAGCCCCAGCACACACCAGTCCAACCCCACCCCAGTGGCTGGGGGCACTGGGAGCACGGCTGTCCCCCCCCATAGTGCAGAGGGTCCAGGACAGGCATCGGGGCTACCTGGACCAGGGGACACGAGCCCCGTGGTGCCGTCTCCATGTCAGGGGTGGCACAGAGCAGCCGAAGAGGAGGAGAGGCGCAGAGCTGGGGTCAGGCATCATCCCCACTCCCCATCATCCCCTCCCAAACCTCAGCACCGCCTGGTCTGCCCGCCCCGGCCACACCACCTCGGGGATGAATATTGGCCTCGGTTACCCAAGGGGACACCCTGATGGCACCCACCACCTCCCCCGCCTCGGGGCTGGCTCAGCCCAGGGCTCCATGTGAGCACCCAGACCCCCCCACCCCAGTGCAGGGCACCCAGCAGCACCTTTTCCCCATGGGGCTGGTGGGTGCCACTGCTGTGGGATGGGGTGCTACGGGGGAACATCTCCCCACGGCCGGCGGGATGCAAACTGCTGCCTCCGGAGCTGGGAATGAGCTTGGGAAAGCATCCTGGAGGCTAGGAGGGGATGAGTTGGGGTACGGGGTGAGCCTGGGGTGGAAAGGCCACCGGTAAGAGACAATTCCAGAGCCAAGCCTTTGGGGATGCCAGCAGCACCAGGACGCACAGGGCGTCAGGAAAGCCTGACCCCAATCTGCAGCACAAAGTTTCTCTGGGTGCGAGCAGGAGCTGCTCTCCCAGCCCGGGAGCTCACACCGATTCAGTTCTTCCCCTAAAATAAATAGATTAAAATCTCTCGGATCTGGGATATCTCAGGGAATAAATGCCAACAAACCTGTTTGGGAGCTGAGTGGTAAAAAAAAAAAAGTGACTGAAAGCCAGGAAACTCCCACACACCTGGAAAACACCCGTCAGATTTATCCTGAACAAGGGGGAAGGTGAGCGAAGCGCAGAGCAAGACTTTACAGACCGAATCAGGGGGACATTTGGGGACACAAGAGGCCATTCCCGCTGGGAAGGGCAGGACTTCAGCCCACCGTGGCTCTGCTCCCCGGGGTCGAGGACCGGCTTCGAAGCTTCCCGTGTCCCCCCAGGAAAGCCGGGTCCCCCCATCCATCCAAAAGTGGGGACCCCTCCCTGCTCACTGCCTTCCGAAGGATGGAGAATGAACAAGAGCAACGCCAGGAAGAAAGTGCCCGTCAGCAGGATGCCATCATCATCTCCAGAGCGGATCTGGAGCCCGTTTCCATCGCTGCCTCCATCCACCCCATCACCCCCTCCCAGTCCCTGGGGACACCATGGGCTGACCGCCACGCGTTTTGGCAATCTCCCCCTCGTTTTTCTCGCCACGATGAGCCCCGGCATGGCCACGGAGGCAAGTTGTAGAATGCTGATTCTCCGTTAACGAACCACCCGGCCGGGATAATTAATCGCAACCTCCTCGGTGCTGGTTTTAGCAGAAACCCCCCTGAATACCCCGCACAGTCCCTTCGCCTGCCCCTCTGTCAGCAGCCTGATGAAGATTGATTTGCGGGCGGTGGCAAGCACGGCACCTAATTATTACGAAGACCGACAATCCTATTAAAATTAAACCTCTCCCTTCTCTGCCCCAACATCGCAGCGTCCCCCGGCCGTGGGCAGACGGGTCCCGCTCAAAAGCAGGAGAGTTTACAAAGTGCTGGCAGTGGCTCCAAGTTTCCCTCTTGCCCCGACTCGGGGGACCAGCACCCCAAGAAACATCCTTGGAGCCACCAGGATGGGAAACCGCCGGCGGGAGCGAACTCGGAGGAAAGAGATTGCAGTTGGAAACAAAGCTCACACCTGCTGGAGACGCATCCCCAGGCGCTGACAGCACAGGGAACTGGTTCGCATCCATCTCCCCAGCCGCAACTCCAGCCAGCGCTGGGCTGAGGCAGGGGACGAGGGTGGCATTTCGTCCTCCTTGATTATTATTTTTTCTTTTTCTTTTTTTTTTTTTTTTTTTTTTTTGGTGGCAGTGAAGCATCCCCAAGCTGGTCCCACAGCAAGGTCACCGCCGAGACGGAGTGGGTAACGGTGACAGCCAACATTTCGCACAAAGCACAACCCGGCATGCTGATGAGCGCAGACGGCCCCTCGCCTTACCAGCTGCAGGCAGCAGAATCCGACCAGCGTACATCTCCCATTGCATCTCCCCATGGTTTCCCAGCCGGAGCCTCGGATTTCCCCCACCGTGGCCTCGCGTCGCCGTCCTCCAGCTCCTCACCAGCCTCCCCTTCGCCAGCAGAGCCGCCACCCGCGGAGCATCAGGGGGGCACCAGCAACATGTCCCGCTCTCCAGCCTCCGGCCAGCCCCAGTACTTTCTTCACAGCAGCCCTGCCGTCTCCCGCATCCTGCCAGGTTAGCACAGAGGCGGGCTGGGCTCAGACAGGGGCATCGCCCCCCTTCTCCGCCTTCCCCCCCCCCCGAGCCCCGCTCCCCCCGAGCCCGCTACAGCCCCATCCCCCGGTGCAGGGACCCCGGGGCCGCGCACACCTCGCCATCCATCCCCGGGGCGCGCAGGTTTGCGCGGAGCCTGCCCGGCCCCTCTATTGTCTCTCCCGCACAGCCGCGCTCCGCGCCCCGGGGGCGGGCGGGGAGGAGGCGGCGGGTGGGGTCGGGGGCGCGCCGGGCAGGGCGGGCCGCGGCCGCCGGAACAAGGCGAGACGCGCTCCCGGCGGGGCCCGGCGGGCGGCGCGGCCGGGCGGGGGGGAGGCGAGGCCGGGCACGCCGCGCCGCGCCGAGCCCTTGGCGGCTTCCGGGGGCGCCGGGCAGCGCGGCCCTTTCGCCGCAGCCGGCGGCAGGCGCGGCTCCTGGTCGCGCCCGCCTTTCGTTATCGTCAGTATTTGTCTTTTTAATCGCAGATTATTATGTTTATTTTTTTTCCCCTCCGGAGCCAGGTGGGGCCGGGTTAAATCCCGGCGATTTGCAAATGCAAAGGGCTGGTGAGCTGCTGCCCTCCTCCTTCCCTCGGCCTTGCGGCCCAAGGGTGGTGCCTGGACCCGCAGCACAGGGACCCCGCAGCCACCTCCTCTGGGGGCTCCCTGGGGTGGCCCTGCCAGGGCAGCAGCTGGGCTTGCAGGGAGGACAGATGGCCCAGTCCTGGGAGGAAAACCCCCAAGATCCCCCTGCAGAGCCCTGCTCCACAGCCCAGCACACACGGCTCCAGGGCCGGGAGTGACCGCTGGCCAGAGGCAAGACAGCACCCAGCCATCTGGCCTTGGGTCTCTGCTCCCAGAGGGCTCGCAGGCTCAAATCCAGCAGGTCTGGGCAAGGAGGTGGGTGCAGACAGAGCTGGCATGGTATGGCCCCTAACCACCACCCACCCGGCTCGCCTTTGTTCTTTTTTCACAGCACACCTTCAGGGGGATCGGAGAGTGCACATCTACCAAGGAATAACCGGGATACTGCTTTTCCAGTGCTTTAGAAGCCTCCTTCTGAAATGCCACCCAGCAGAAGGACTTGGGAACAGTTCGCTGCTTTTCAGTTCCATGATTTCTTAATCCTCAGCCCTAATTTTTATAAGGAAGCATCTCCTAAACCAGCTCCACTCACTCTTAGGTGTCAGAGTAGTTCTGCACGGGATCCGAGGGGCTGCAACCTTACAGATGCATTTGTGTGCAAGTGTCGGTCTGGCCATGGTCTAACCCGGCCCATCCAAGCTTGCAAGGGCCCAGCCAGACCACACATCCCCGTGCACTGCTGGGACCAGCCTACAGCACCTACCACACCTGGAGCTTTTCCTTCATCCTCCATGGTGGGAATTTCTCTCCCTCCCATCTGTTCTGTGCTCCCAGAAGCATTCTGGGAGGCCCACGCATGGCTGAAGGACGGGGCTTCGCAGAAAACACTTGGCTTCCACGAAGGCAAAAACCATGCCGCAAAAATGCAGTGGGTTCACCAAGTGATGCTCTTAACCAGGGGTCCTGGGAGAGGTGGTTGAACCCAGACTGAGCCAGTGGGTGTTTGAAACACGGGGACCTCTGCATTTATTCCATGCTGTCTCAGGCCGGTTAAGTGAGTGCACGGTGAGCTGCAACCTCCACCAGCCCTGCGTATGCCCACGCCTCGCCGTGCAGGCTGCCGAGGATCCCACCCGTGGACCTGGCTGCCCTCTGACACCCCCACTGTGGGCTTGACTCCATCACCCCCAGTGCTCCTGGCTCCATCATCTCCAGGTCCTCACCAAGAGCCTGAGAGAGGTGCCATCACCTTCATCCCATGGGGAGAGGTGTCCCAGGCTCCCAGGGGTTATCTGGGTGCGTAAGGGGCAGGGACCAGACTCACCTCCAGGATTGAGCTTGTGGGCTCCTCTGGAATTTAAGCACAGCAGAAACCCGGAGCAGAGGGACCGGTTTCACCCCACGGGTCAAAAAAAGATGAGGACCCAACCGGCCCGTAGCTTCTTGGCAATGGCTGGGCAAACCCACTGAGCTCAACCCTCCCCCGTCAGCTCCAAAAAATACCAGAGAAAAGCAAAACGCCCTGAGGTGAAATAATGAAAACCGCTAGAATGGCGCCAGGACCCTGCCTGGCTCTCGACCAGGTGGAGTTTCGCGAGGAATCAATTTTAGATTAAAAAGGGTCAATATAGCATGTCAAGGCGCTTCCCTAGAAGGCGAGGAGATAACTTCATTTACGAGTGGGTGGGAAAGGAGCCCAACATTTTGTCTTTGCTCCGCTCGTAACCTGCCACCCTCCAGACCCCGCAACCCCTGGCTTTTACGGTTTTTTGCAAGAAAAAACTCAGATGACCAAAATTACGGAGGTTTAATCGTCCCCAGAGCAGGAGGAGCCAGGTGGGATCGCTTTCCCGGGTACACAAAATCATCTCCTTCCACCAAAAAGGAGTGTTTTAAGCAAAAACTGCCTGTATCCTTATGCCAGAGAGAGATCTCTGCCAGGGGTATAAACAGAACACATGGAAATAGGTTTTTTTCACTAAACTGATATTTTTACCCCAAAATGTCTATTTTTTGCTCAAGAAAACCAACACAGGGATTGCGGGGGTTTATTTTTTTCCTTTTTTTCCCCCGCCAAAAAAAAATTCTGCAGCAGAAAGAAATCACACCACTGGCAACTCCTGCTCCCCTCCCTCGGCCGCAGGCAGGGGTGCACCGTGTAGAGCCGGGTACCTGCTGGGACACCAGGGCTTTGGGCACTTGTATCCAACACCAGAATTATTCAGTGTTTCCAAACGGCGCCAAAAAATAAAATATACCGCCCCAGGATGAGCATCAGCAACGCTCCCAATGCAGCCAGCAAATAGTTATTTGGGGGAAGAAGCAGGCGCAAAGCTGCTGCGGGCCAAACCGTGTTGGGAATGCTGTCTGCTGCCTTAAAAAAGGCAAAACCAGGAAAAAAAGGAGGTTTTAGGTTAATAGAAAACACACAAGGGACATCGCAGTTGCGCAGCCCCGAGCCCTGGCGTTGGAGTTGGGGTTTTTTTTCCTTCTTTTCCTCCTGGGCTCTTGGGGTTGATTTTTTTTCCTTCTCTTGGGCTGAAACCATTGTCTGGGGTTGGTGATGATTCGGAGCGAGCTGCCTGCAGAGACAAAGCCAAGGGGACTCACGAGCATCTTTTACCCACTCAGGCAGTAATTAACGGCACTAAGTCGTCAGAACAAGACAAAATGATGATTTTTGGCATGTTTATTGGCAAAGAAATCTTCGAAGGGGCCCCATCTATCCGGGTTATGGTGACAGGGAAAAGATATTTATTCTGATGCGTTATGTAAATCAGTGCGGGGTAAATACGTGCAAATCATCAGCACAGGTCATGCATAATTAAGCCGGCCGGGTAATTTCCCTTAACGGGGATGGGGTTTGCGCTTGGCTCAGGCTAAATCCCTCCAGAGGCTGATGGGCGGCTGGGTTTTGGCTGAGGGGCCATGATACACAAACCTTTGCTGCTGAAGGGATGAAGGTCTCCGGGATTCATGTTAACGAGCTCCTAATTAACCAGCGGCCGGAGTGGCAGAGCAGCCCTGTAAGCGCGAGGGAGAAGGTGACGAGGTGCAGCCCAGCACCTTGCGATGGGGCAGCCGGGCTGGAGCAGGTGGCAGGGATGGACATGGCTCCTCTGGGCTGCGCTGGGACAGAGCAGCCTGGGGACGGGGTCATCCTGGTCCCAGGGTCAGGAATGCTCCATCTTTGGGGTCACAAATGCCCCGGCCCTGGGGTCGGCCCTGGGGTCAGGGATGCTGTGGCCCTGGGGTACGGGATGCTCCATCCCTGGGATCAGGGATGCTCTCTGTGATGGGGAGCCCAAATCTGGGTATCGGGCTCGTGCTGGGGGTGCCGGACACCAGCCCACACCCAGCACCTCTGCTGCTGGCCTTGGCCCCGAACCCCTCCCTCCTCGCCTCACCTGGGAGCAGCCCCAAACCCCAGCGACTCAGAGCCCCGAGGGGCACCTCGTGTCAGCCCACGCAGGGCATCCTCCACCCGCCCAGCCCCGCAGGGACCAAGGGAAGGGCCGCGATGGAGCAAAGCAAACCAAAGCGACTTCCCCAACCACCTCCAGCAATAAACACATCTATTTAACCAACCCTTCCCCGATTTTAACATAATTAGCCATCAGCCTGCCAATCAACGTCAGCTCCCGCAGATCACCGTTAATGGATCGCTGTTCAGCCGGCTGTTATTGAATCGATACAGAAATTAAAATGCATTCACGCCATTCTTTCTCAGTTGTCATCTTATCTCAGCGTCTAGCGAAAAGCGCGGCAGATTACAGAATCCATCATCATTTAGCCTTTGTAGCACGCAAAATTCATAATTAACAAAAAATTTCTATTCACTTGCTCGTGTAATTTAATTAGTTTTCCATTAAATAGAGACTAAATATCATCTAATCCCCCAACAGAGCAAATAATTGTTTTCCATTCTTTTAGAAATTATCACTTGCTTATTGTAACTATCAAAATTCATTAGAAGCCTCTGAGCAGCAGTGGGAAAGGTGGGAAAAAGCGCTGGAGGAAGGACAGGGAGGTAATTAGAGGGGGTGGCAGGGCCAGGGCTGCCCTTGGCTGAGCCAGGACCTCCCGGTGATGCCCCCATTGTGCCCAGCATGGGGATCGCCAGCACCCAGCGCAGGATCTGGCCCACCGCACCATGCCGGGGTGCTCTGATTACCGCATCCGCCTCCGGCTGGGATCGCTTGTTGATGCTGGCGTTGCCGAAGGGTCAAGGACCGCGATGGGGATGAGGATGGGGACCACGGTGGGGCCAGCCACGTGGGGCCATGTCAAGGGGTCACTGCCCGTCCCCCCTGGTCCCCACCGAAAGGCTGGGAAGCAGCCAGCAGCCCCCCGCCGGAGCATCTCTATTGCACAGAGGCCTTTTATCTGGATCCTGGGACACATTTAATTTATAGTGGAAATCTCTCAAGCAAATACCTGCCTTGGAGGAATAAACCTGTTTAAGAAAACAATTTTCTCTGTGCTCAGATTTTGCCTTTAACGGTTTGCTGCTGCGATGCCCCGGAGCTGGCGAGGCTCCGGCGTGGGACAGGAGCCAAGAGGGGCCCGTGCTCGCCCGGGTGCAGCCAGCAGCGGCCGGGAACCGGGGGGAGATGGCCCCTGGGGCTGCCCGGCCCCAAACGCCCCCCGATGCTCTGCTGCCCAGTGCGGGGCATCGCCCTGTCCCCGAGGCCTGGTGGCGGTGCTGGCCCTGGCAGTGTACGGGGGGGGTGGTGCGGGGGTGCGTGGGTACATGCGGGTGCATGTGTGCGGGTGCGTGTGTGCCTGTGCATGTGGCTGTGAGTGTGCATGCGTGTGTGCATGCGTGTGTGCATGTTTGCACCTGTGTGCATGTAGCTGCGCGCATGTGAGTGCATTTGTGTGAGCATGTGTATGCATGTGTGTATGTGCACGCGTGTGTGCGCACGCACGTGTATGTGTATGTACGTGCACAAACGCGCATGTGTACATGCATGTGCGTGCACGCGTGTGCATGGGCTTGTGCATGCGTGTGCTTGTGTGTGCCTGTACGTACATGTATGTACACGCAGGGCGCAGCCTTGCAGTACTCACTTTGCACAGCAAGGATTTGTCATGGTCCTGTGCCAGCCAGCCCCGCAGCGGGCGCCAGCCCCCCGTGGCGGGCGCCAGCCCCCCATGGTGGGTGCCCGGCTCTCCCGGCAGCCTCCACGGCCCGGCAGCAAGCGCAGGGGAAGGCTGGGCCTGAGGGAAGGCGGCACGGGGCCGGCTGTGCTCACCGATGCCCAGTGAGGCTCTGCACAGCATTAAACCTGCTCAGCTCCAAGCACCACCCCACAGCAAATTACATTATATCCACAAATTGTCCCGACGGTGCCGTAGTTACGATCCACTGAACACGTGTCCCGTTAGGAGCAGGTAGGTGCCTCTCCTAAAACAACTTTCAGGCTCTCCCCAGGGGCTGGGACGTCGGCGCATGGTCCAACCCATCACCAACGCAGGCGGGTGGGCATCGATCCGGCCCTAATTGTGGACAGTAATTGGCAGCGGTAACTCAGAGCTGCGACCGCCCACGTCTCCCTCCTCACCCTCCGTTGCCATCCGATGTTTCTTTGGTCTGCAGGTTCCCCGGCGCTGGGGAACAGAGATTTATCTTGCAGCACGGGGACGGGCGCAAGGACCTGCCTGGGAAGCTGGGCTGAGCACTCACTGCTGCGGCGAGTTTGCTAGTGCTCGGGTGGCAGCGGTGCATGCAGCAGGGAGATGCCCTCAAAGCAAACCGGCCGCCTGCCCCAGTGCCTGGCTCGATCTGCCCGGCTGCTCCCTCGGGGCCGGGGGATTTAGCGTTAAACCGGATCATTTCCCCCATCTGGGTCACAGCTCCACAGACGACCGTGCCGACGCGATGGAGGGGTGTCCGGGGGCAGAGGGTGTGACACCCGCTTGCCCCTGGGTGGGCTGCGGATCCATCCAGCCCCCACTGCCCGATGCTGGGAGCTGCCAGCTGCTGAGCATCCTGCATGGGACACCCAGGCTCTGCTGGACCCCTGGGCGCAGCAACCGCTGCCCAACAAAACCCTCCAGGACTCGGGGCAGGGGGAGAGAGATGCCGCTCCCTCGCTTCCCTGCAGGTTTCTGGGTTGGGAATTAGGAAAAGAAACCAATCCTTTTTTCCTTCTTTCAAACAAGCAAGATTCAGTAAACTGCAGGGTTATCATCCTGGCACCGCTGGCTCAGCCCCAGGAGTCTCTCTTCCCTCTGACACTTGGGCATATATTCAAATAAAACCATAAACCCCTGAGGATTGTAACAGGGTCTAATTAAGCACTAAATCCATGTGCTGGCACCCTCCTTGCCCGGCAGCCCTCGCTGAGGGGACAGAGACGCGGTGTCGGTCCCCGGGCGCAGGGCTCCTGCTCCCGTGGGTCCGGGGAGGTTGGTCCTGAATCGCGGTGCTCCCGGCTGGAGTCCCAGCTCTCATTTACATGCGTTTCAGGGCACGTTATTTAATACTCTGCAGAGTTAAAAATAAATCTTCCCCCTGCCTCCAGCTCTCTCTGCCCGCCTCTTCAGCTGAAGGGTGATTTGTTTGCGTTCAGACACATTCATTCACCGTGATCTGGAGATGGGTCTTCCCGTGTCTGCACCATCACCTCCCCGACGCCTGGCTCCAGCCGTGCACGGTTCCCCCCACGGGGACAGACGGCCATCGAGGGCAGCAGCACAGGGATGACCACGGAGTCCCGGGCCTGCAGCAGCCATTCCTGCCGGCTCCTGCCTGCCGTTCCCGCTGGGCATCGGGGGAATGACAGGAGGTGGACATTGGCAGCTGACAGGGGCCAGACCCGCTCCGGTGAAGCTGATCTTCCCTGGATTTGAACCTGGAGCTCTGCTGAGTCTGAGCATTCAGACCTGATGCTCGAATCCATCAATCCCTGGATGAAGAGGGTCAGTGAAGGAGGCATAGTTGGGGTCGATGGTTTCCCGACAGTTAAACCCACCTGTACTCTCCAGCCCACCCCGTCTGCACCCAAAGTCACTTTGACTGCGATGATTTAGGAACCAGGAGCCGAGACCAGCTCTGCTCCAGCCTCAAGGGCTTCAAGAGAAACACTGCGGTGAGCGAGGTCCCGCAGCCCCGAGGGATGGGGCAGCCTGCAGCCACCTGCTGACAGAGGGACGCGGCGCCGGGACAGGAACCATCCCAGGTGACGGGGACCAGGGACAGTGCCACACACCCCACGCCCAGCAGACATCACCTTGCCTCTGGGGGAACATGCGGCCACATTTCCCTGCCTCCTTAAAAGCTGACGGGTCTGTTTTGGCCCCAAGTGTGCCATCCTCCAGCTCTTCTCTTCTGCCCACAGCAGAAAAGCAGGGCAAGACGTGCTCTCAAAGCGACCCTGCGCTTCTTTCCTTTTCACTGCACAAACTGTTCCAATTTCCCAGCTCTTAAATACCCGGCGGCTGCAAGCAGATTCCTCCTGGTCAAATGCTGGCCAAAAGACTGCGTGGGACAGTCCTACGGCACGGCACTGCTGGGGCGCAAGCATCGCGTGTCCACGCTCCATCGTCCCAGCTGAACTGCAGCCCCCAGCGGGATGGGGCAGAAAGGCAGCGAGAGGTGAGAAACGCCTGATACAACCTGAGCCAAGGCAGCAAATGGGGGGAAAACAATGGGGGAAAACAAGGATGAAAGCTGAGGTGGACACATTCAGAGGAGAAATGCAGCACGTACTCTTCATGGCAAGTTAATTAATATCAGACAACGACCTGTGGCATGGGGAACCCCCCTTGTGTGTTCTCACAAAGACCAGCCGAGGCTCAGCCCTGAGTCAAGGGCTCAAGGCCGGTTTCAGCCCTGGCAAAAAAAAGTCAGGGCAGACCATTGCCTTCTGGCCTAGGGGCTGGGGGGCAGCAAGCAGTCAGCCACGCAGGGGGCCCGTGGCTGTAGGGCAAGATCTGGCAGAAGCTGAGGTCCCCCCGCCGAAACTGAGGCAGGGTGCAGGCACCCTTGCGTTCTCCCAGCAGTCAGCCACGGGTACGTGGGGTACGGATCTAACCTGCTCGAGGACCTGCCACCATCTCCTACCACCCTCCTGCCAGCCTGCTTAGGGAGAGGGGACATGCAGCCAGTCCGGTTCCCCCACTGCTGAGCACCGAATACACTGTGCCTGTCACAGAAAACTCACTCCCTTTACATTTATTTATAGCAGGAGGCTGGATTTTACTCAAAACATGAAAATAGGATTCAGCTGTAGCCCAATAATTATTTCGAGTGTGGTCATTTTTATTGCCATGAATAAAAAATAAAGCTGCTCTTCTGAAGTTAACGTCTATGGTTTCCCCGGGTTATATATGAGTGAGGGCCTTGATTTAGTATTGTACAATAGAAAAGTAAAACAGAACAATAAATCCCATCCACACAGTTCTTGTAAAAAGCTATCTATTTCAGTTTTGACCGTACAAAAAAAAACCAGAAGAAACTGGACAGGGAATATACAAGCCACATATGGAATTTAAACAAATTTTACCAATTTCAAGTGATCTGGGAAAGGGTTTAATAGTCGGTGGTACAGCCAAAATGAAAATCTTTTCAATTCCAAATTTTCCTTCCTCCCCAAAGAAGGCAGGATGGAAAAAAAGCTGTACAGCGAGACCACGCAGACACTGCAGCCCGCGAGAGGCCGGCTCGTCTCATCAAGCTGCTTCAACATTTTCCCAGCGCCACAAGCGTGAGGGGGGTTGGCACCGGTGAGAAGAAAGTCAATCCGACTCTGTAAACCAAGGAGCGCGAGGGCACGAATCCCACCATCTCCTCGTCGGCTTCACTGGATCTCCCCCATATACAATCTTTTGTCGCTGGATGCGGAGAGTACTGAGGGAGAGAGAGAGGGGAAGGGAGGAACACGAAAATTAAACACAACGGTTTGAGACCTCCACTAACAACACACCGTTTGAATTGAACTATTCATTTCGCTTGCTGTAAGTGATCTAGAAAGCCAAATTTCATTTGCTCCCCAAAAACACTTTATGGAACTACTACTCTGACACCTAATCACACGCTGTGCGTCGTGGCTGCCATTCCCCTGTCCCAAGGCAGGCATAACGGCGTACTGCCTGTAATGTCTGAGCATTAAAATGGTAAAGAGAGGCGTATAAACACGCTGTTATCACTCTCAAGCACCCTGAAGCATTATTTTCATTGCAAAGAGCGTTCAGATTGCAAACCGGGCACTGCCGTCAGGACTGCATGCCGCTAGAGGGCACAGGCTGGCCAGGAAAACCTCGCCGGGACGTTATTTTATCAGAACAGGCAAAATGCAGCTGGCACCCAACTACAACACGCCACTGAACCGCCTTAACTCAGAAAAGGCTCTTCAGGGGATTCAAGACACAAGCATCGAAAGAATGACCCAGAAGCGCTGCTCCTGACACTGACAACGGCTTCATTTGAGTCCAGGAGAGATTTTGGGGATTTCTACATGAACTCACAGACTGGTGTCTGTCATCTTGCCGCATTTTGGCTCCCCGTGCACCCTCCCATGCAGACGAGTATCTTGGAGCGGGTGCAGCGATTTACAAGATTAACGTTCCCAGACGTTAATAGAAATCAATTGCATAACTCGCATGCGACGCCTGGACAGGTTTTTAATTTTTATTTTAAGCTGAGTGACTGATTCACAAAGAGGAGCTCAGCAGAATACAACTGCAAACAATCCGCTCCAAACCAAAGAGGAGAGATCGCTCCGCTCTTCCAGCACAGTCTCCCATCTGAAGACAGGGCAATGAATAACCAAGGAACAAACCCGTAACTCACTGCCCTGCTGCAGAGACTATCATCCTTGGCACAACCAAGCTCTTGGCTTCACTTCGGGGTTGACCCTCGTCAATTTTTGGCTGGAGCAATGTGGTGACCTGGCCGATGGTGCAAGTGCTTCCACAGAAACAAACAGCACCCTACGGTCCTGCCTGGGCCGCACACCACGCCGAGAAACTGATGCGAAACCTGGTCTCAGCTAATGCACGGTGGTTAAAATGGTTCTGAAAAAGCCACCAGCTCTGATACGTGGCAGCATGTGCAGGACATCTCTAGAACGGGGACAAAACCCGCTGCACAAAGAGCCTTGTTTGCTTCCTACAGCTTTTGGGTAAGTTAGAGACCGCAGGCTGGAGACATGATCCCAGGTTACTACAACTCCTTACGTCATCACCAAATGTATGGCTGTATCCCTGGTGTCCAAACACCAGGTACCCCAAAACCTTTTTCCACGGCCCTTGGGAAGTCTGGACAAGGCCTAGGCAGCGGCAGCCAAGCCACTCACAGGCCACCCACAGGTGCCACCAACAGCCCAGACCACCGCAGGACCGCAGCCGCACTGCTGCTGTACAGGTGCCCCCACCCAGGTCTCTCCCTGAGCAGGACACAGAAGCAGAGCCCCCGCGCTCAGCCCAGGACCCCAGGGCACACCCAGCCCAACTCCTGTCTGCAGGAGAGGAGCAGGCAGGAGTCTGCTAGCCCTAAATTTGTCTCTGATACTTGGGGCTCTGGGCCACAGGCAATTTTGGGGCTGTTGTCCAGAGGATCAGCAGTTCAGCCAGCCCTGAAGCTATTTCCCCAGATGACTTGAAGTGGGGAGGACTTACTAATGGGTTCCTCCGGATGGAAAGCCAGTTCGTTCACCGACCCGGCGTGGCCTGGCAGCTTGTACAAAATCCTCCTGGATGTGGTGTCCCACACGTAGACAAACCTACAAGAGAGTCATTATGAATGCAGGCATTTGAGAGAAAGCAGCTGCCCCCCACACCAACGGCTTCTTCCTGCAGCGGTTCACCACCGGGCTGAAATAGATGCAGCTCTTAGTGTGGATGAACAAGGAGCTTCTCAGGAGCAAAACGCTGCACTGCCAAATCCAGAAGAGCAGAGGTCTGAGCAGCTAGGAGCTAACGTGTCAACTTGGTGTTGAAAGCCTCACCACCGTCATGGCACGGCAGCCCCATCTCACCCCTCGGGTGAGATCCTTCAGAGAAAGGATCTGAAAGCATAAGCCCTCAATATAGCAGGAACACAGTGGGCTAAGGGAGAAAATTAGTGTTGGGAGGAGGGTTCTCACCCTCGCAAATACCTGCCTGCAAGCCTGGCAGTCATGCTCGGTTCAAGATGGCAGCCAAGCAGTGAGGAGGAGCTTCGGTGCTCCCCCAGCCCCTGCTACAGTGTAATCCCTCACAGCCACAGCTTTATATAGGGATTTCATAGAATCATGGAATCATAGAATAGTTTGGGCTGGAAAGGACCTCTAAAGGTCATCTAGTCCAACCCCCCTGGCGTGGGCAGGGACATCTTCAACTAGATCAGGTCGCTCAGAGCCCCGTCCAGCCTGACCTGGAATGTTTCCAGGGATGGGGCATCCACCACCTCTCTGGGCAACCTGGGCCAGTGCTTCACCACCCTCAGCGTAAAACATTTCTCCCTTACATCTAGTCTAAATCTACCCCCCTTTAGTTTAAAGCCATTCCCCCTTGTCCTGTCGCAACAGGCCCTGCTCAAAAGTCTGCCCCCATCTTTTTTATAAGCCCCCTTTAAGTACTGACAGGCTGCAATAAGGTTTCCCTGAAGTCTTCTCTTCTCCAGGCTGAACAACCCCAACTCTCTCAGCCTTTCTTCATAGCAGAGGTGTTCCATCCCCTGATCATTTTTGTGACCCTCCTCTGGACCCGCTCCAACAGGTCCGTGTCTTTCTTATGCTGAGGGCTCCAGAGCTGGACGCAGTGCTCCAGGGGGGTCTCACCAGAGTAGAGGGGCAGAATCCCCTCCCTCGACCTGCTGGCCACGCTGCTTTGGATGCAGCCCAGGACACGATTGGCCTTCTGGGCTGCGAGCGCACATTGCCGGCTCATGTCCAGCTTTTCATTCACCAGTACCCCCAAGTCCTTCTCGGCAGGGCTGCTCTCAATCCCTTCATCCCCCAGCCTGGATTGATACCGGGGGTTGCCCCAACCCAGGTGCAGGACCTTGCACTTGGCCTTGTTAAACCTCATGAGGTTCACACAGGCCCACTCCTCGAGCTTGTCCGGGTCCCTCTGGATGGCATCCCGTCCCTGCTGTGCCATTAAAGTCATGGTTCCCTTCCCAGCATTTATTAGGGAGCCGATCAGATTGCGCCGAGCCATTTGATTAACCTCCTGCAGGCCTCGCCGTGGGCTCCCACCGCTGCCCGAGCACGGCACCTTGGCTGAAGGGCAGCGCAGAAGCCACCGGCATCCTTCGGGCAGGAGGTCAGAAAGAAGCTGCGGGCACCAGGCGCTGATCAGCTTTCAGATTACTCTTATAAATGGTCTCAGAGAGTGGGGGAAACGGTGCCTTGCTGCAAATCACACTGTACCCAAGATGACCGCTTGTCCCCCATGGGTGTTGATCGCTGCCTGCACAGTGTGGCGGCCGCATACAAGCTCCACCGGGAAGCAGAGCGGTGCTTTGACCCTGGTTATGGTAAGCATCCGTAGGAGTGAGCGGGGTTTTTTAATACATCAAAACAAGAAGAGCCCTGAGCACCATCTTACAACCCAAGTAAAGTGACACTGCACCCCACCTGCGCGGGAACGCCGCGTCCCTCCCTCCCTCCCAAACACAACGGCCTCGCCATGTGAAATGGCATTTGTTACAAGGTTCACAGCGCTGAAAAAAATCGGTGGCTTGGGAAAGCTGCCAGTTCTGGATTACGCTCACTCTGCCTTCTCATTTTCCTCTTTAGGGAGGTGACTGGCAGCTAAAACGAAATCTGCCGGGGCAGAAAAGGGAAGCGGTGAGGCAGTAATTGGCCAGGTTTGGCGTGAGGGGCAGCTCTGCTGCCCGCACGCCCCAGAGGCATCACTATGGCTATTTACAGGGGACTGCAGAGGTTGAGGGCATGGGGGACAGCCCGTAAAACATGTGTAAAAGCAATCCACTGCGTTACACTCCTCCAAAGGAAGGTCGCTGCAAATGCCACTGCGCATCCCCATGTCTCGCCCGCATGAATTCAAGCGTGCTGGGGATCAACAGCCCTTTCGTCAGCCCCGCACGCAGCCCAAGCTCTGAATGCCAAGGCTGGACCGTTTCAAGCTTATGCAATGCCACCAACAACGGGCTCCTTGGTTTCACCTGTTCCTTTCCATTTGTCAGGGCTTTGCAGACCAGACGAAGAAGATTTGCTTTTACAATCAGCCTGTCTGTTAGTTGAAATAGCAGTGAGCTTCTTTTCCCCCCAGAAAAGCACTGAATCATTTATAACACTTGCTGGCTAAGTAGAGAGGACACTGGATACCAACACAGGGCAGATCTGCTTTGTTAGGAGCATTCATTTTCAGGCTGGTGCTATTTGACTTATTTTCTTTAAACACATAAAAGGGAAAAATTCAAGCCTGCAACTTAAGTCATGAATGTTACTTCAAGCGGCATTTCTTCAAGCACAACTATTTTATCTAGCAGGCAAGAATTGTATCAAATGCTTTCTCAAAGCACTCCGCTGCTGTATTTTTAATTTGGTATTGCAAAGCAGGCAAGCACTTTAAGTAGTTGATTTTACTATAACCCTTCTGAAGGGCCCAACAGCAAAAAAAAAAAATTCAGGTAACCGTCCCTCCAACATACACACACGCTCCACACAATGCGGAGGAAGAGATTAATCCTTGGGGAACTATTTTGTACTCAGACAAATGAAACATTTGTTTAATCTCACTTTGCTTTCCCGGCAGATACTCCTTCTCAAAGAAAATTTAAAAGCTCGGAGATAGGAGAAATGTTTGAGCGGCCTTGTCTAACCTGCCCCGGGACCTGGCTGCGTGCTCTTCCCCACAAATGTCACAACAAAGTTGCTGTCAGACCACAGAGCTACATCAGCATCTGCAGAACTAACCTAATGGCCCAAGACTCCCAGCCACACTTCGCCGCTGAACGGAGCAGCCGCAGTCTCGGCAGGCTAACACGCAGGCGTTCCTCCACCACGTGCACCGCCGTTACTGCCCAGCAGGACTGGAAAGGAGAGTCACGTCTCAGCCACTTGCTGTGACAGCTGGCCCCACTATATCTGGACAGCGAGAGCTAAAGTTCTCCCTATCCTCTGTCAGAAACTCATTAATTTGCTGATTACTACTGCTCTATGCCCTGGACTCCAGCCTGCAGGAATTCCTGTCTCGATGTCACTGAGAGTGCGTCTGGATTTGCTCCAGCAGAGGTTGGTATCCTTCACGGTGACCTTCAGTGTCTGGCATGGACCCTCTGCTGGCTTCCTCCCTCTACCCGTTTTATTCCTCCGTTGCCTTAGTTTACAGAATATCTCATTTAAAAGTCCAATATGTGCTAATTTAGTCAGATCTTTATTTCTCCTTACTCATTAATTAAAGGAAGGATCAAGAATAATCCCTGGAACACCACTGGTGCTTCCTGCACGCCACCACGCAGCAATTTAACTGGTATTTGTGGTCCTTACCAGTCTAACTCCCACACTACACACCACTTCCCCAGATTCCCTGCTTCTAGAAGACTCTCACAGGCATCTGCCGGTACAACTGCAAGGGACCTAGTTCACCGACAACCACGCTCCCATCATCTGCTGGTCCTAGTGTTGGATCCCGTGGTTGAACATAAGCAGTAATGCAGATCTCTAGTCAGCTTTTGACAATAATAAGAAGATTTTACAACTGTACGGTGCTCCTCCACTGACACAAAGGCAATATTAAAGACATCGCTATTGTAATGAGGGCAGACTACGCTCACAGAACACCACAGAGGGTTGTCTGGGTCCTCACACCTCTACGCACAACTCTGAGTCTTCAGATCATGAGCCGACTCATTCCAGGAGGGCCTGCAAAACGATTTGGGATCGCTGGTAACAGAGGAACGCAGTGGCAACTCACCTGTCGGCCGATCCCCCTGCTATTTTACTCCCATCTGGGGACCAAGAGCACCTCAGAAGATTCTAAAATAAAAGAACACGCACAGATCTATTTGCAAAGGAAGACTTCGTTTTTCCCTTCTACTTGAATTAAAATCACCACGAGACTTTAAATATCATGAGCACCACTTTAATGATCTCCCTTCGGAAGATGTGATGGTAATTACTGATTTTATTTTATTGCTGGAAACATCCAGTGCCTTGTTATTTTACACGAAGTAGATAGTAAATGTAGAAAATACTTAATTTACAGCTAATTATAGCTGAACCGAGCAAAGAAATCTTGTTATTGTGGCTTTAATTGGAATCCCACTTTGTGCATTAATCTTTCTTTGAGTTCTTATTACAGCCTTTCTGGTTTAAACTTGAACTTAAAAAACAATTTACAGAAAAGTTAAAAGCAGCAGCATTTTACAATCAATCACGTTTCGGTCTGCAGTAGACTCACCTTTTCAAAATTATGTACGTTCCCCTGGAAAATCTTTACACATCTCTCTTTAGGGGCAAACGGTCGCACATCCCAGATGCGAACTGCAACAGAGAGCTCACAGTAATTAGCTGAAGATGGCAGAGGCATGGGGGCAAGGTCAGCTTCTGGAAGCGTTCCTTTTCCTAAGACATGCTGCTAACGAGCAAAGACCTGGCCACGCTCCTTTTCTCTTCATGCCCGGGTTTCCCCAGAAGCAAAAGGAAACCAGAAGCTTTCCCCTGCAGAAAGCTTTGATATGAAAGGTCAAATGCAGAAATTTGTAATTACGCCAAGACCACTGCCATCAGGAGGGGAAAAATCCAAAACAACTATTACACAACCGAGCCACCACCTCCTTACATGAGCATTTGCTTTGTTCTAACGCACTCCATGATCACGCTTCTAATCAGATCAGCTTCGCCGAGCACCCCCACACGGGAGACAGGCTGTTTGGAAACCGTGCTGTCGCTCCCTGCTGCAGGGAAACAGGCAAACCGCCCCGACAAGAGCCAGACCGAGACTGCGTTCAGCTGTCTGCACAAATAACGTGTGCCGTAGCTTGTGCCCGCACTGCCCTTCGGGAGACGTGACAAACCCTTCTGACGCAGCTGCTCCCTCCCTGCAAAGGACGCGACTGCCACCGGCGTAACAACAAGAATTCAAGCTTTATCTCTGGAGCCGAACTCCCTTCAGCCCATCCCCACGTCCGGCTCTTGTTTTTCTACGTCAAACAATTTGAGCTGTTCCTTCCTAAACGCCACGCGAAGCTAGCGTAAGAGAGCAGCGTCCGACAGCTGTCTGCACAGCTGCGCTCTCACATCAGGCGGGACGTACCTGTGTTGTCCATTGCGTTGGAGAGCAGGTAGGAGCCTTCCGAACTCAGACTGAGGCCTGTCACCGAGTCCGCGTGTCCTCTCATCGTGTAAGTGAGCTTGTTCTGGCGAAGGTCCCACACCTTTCAGACACAACATTGCGGTTTAACGAAAAGACAGCCAAGACTGTCGGAACTGCTGTTTCCAAAGCGTTTCACACTGGTAGTGATCAGTCAGCTGATGACATCAGACTTCAGTTTTGGTTGGTGGGGTCTGACTGGCTAAAATATAAGGCTAGAATTTTATATGTCTTGTAGGGAAAATGGAATTTGCCCCTTAGAAGACTTCTTACCGAATGCGTCCAACAACCAAGGCGTTAAACGTCAGCAGCCCCACGCGTGCAGGAATCCCTCTCTGCCTGCCTGTAGCTCCCCCAGCTCCCAAAGCCCACTGACTGCTGGCACAGAGCAGCGGTTGTCCAGTCCCCAGGATTTCACACTGTTCTTTCCCAAAGAGTTACTGCCTTTCAGGGGGCAGTCGGAACAGATCTTATGTCAGCGCTACACTTAGCAACGGCCCTCTGACAAGCACATCCCCCGCGCCGAGGTAAGGCTGGAGCCCGAGGCTAAAAGGACAGTAAGACAGACTGAACCGTACAGCTATCGGGATAATCTCAGTTACCAGCTGAATGAAACATTGAGCTTGCTCTTAAATAAGAACTTTCCACACTAGCAGGTGATAAAGTAAGTTGCAAACTGGAGCAGAGGGCAGAGAGCGCGGACGTGTCACCACATTTTCTTTAGTTTACCTCATATATGGCCCTAGAGCCTCCGGGACGGGTACGGGCCGCCAGAAGAGCCAGCAGACCGTATCGGCTCCAGCGGGTGACAGCAATGCCGGGACGCCTGACCAGGAATGCCAGGGCTGCCCAGGCCGTCACATGGCAAACAGCCCTGGCGCAACTCCCTCAGAGTTTATTGGCCCTATATCAACAGCGAGGTCAGACACAGCAGGGCTGCGCCGTTCTTGTGGCAGTAAAATTAACCAACAGGCTTCCACATTTGTCCTTGACCGAGGCGGTGCCCTCGCACACTGCCACAAGCAAGATGCGAGGGGATGGAAAAGGTGTGCACGGTCAGAAAGGCACACGAGGACACGGGCGTCCTACCTTAATATCGTTGTCGATGCCTCCGGATATGATCTGATCACTGGTGTCATTGAAAGTTACAGCCAAGACCTGGTACGTGTTCTGAAACGTCTGGACAGCAGCTTTTTTCCTGATATCCCACAGCTGAAAAGACACGGCAGTTGTAAAAGTTGCACAGAAATGTTTATGATAAAATTACAGGAGGTTGCACGGATACTTGGCAGAGACTCAGAACACTCTCCTGAAACCCCCTCTTTTAGATCTCAGGCGATCTCTATAAAAACCACGATAAAAGTCTGGTGTGGTTGGGGCACAGGAGTGCGGGGGAGGGAAGAAGGGGCTAGCGTGCGAGATTTCATTAACAGCTTGCCGTTCTCGTGCTTTGGTAATGCAGCTCAGCGGAAAAAGTACAACTGAGCAGATGAATCTTCTTAATCCCCCCCCCAGAATTACAGAAAAAGAGGAGCAGTTAAATTTTACCTCAAATTTTTTATTTCTGAAATCAAAGTTATTACATAACGAGATGATAAGAGTAACGAAAGGCTGAATTCAGCCCACTTAAATGGGAAGACCCCAAAAATTCTTTCAGAGATCCTATCTTACTTTCATTCCAGACTACCTCCTTGCACAATATACTGACCTTCACTGTCCCATCGTCACTGCCTGTACAGACGAGCTGGGGTCCTCGCCTGGCTGGGTAACAGGAGTTAACGAACGAGGTATGGCCCTTCAGTCTCTTCACTCTCTCTCCAGTCTCACTGTCCCACACAGCCACCGTTTTGTCTGTGGATGCTGAGAAGAGCATGCTGCGGAGAAGAATCGCCGTGAGGTTCTCCATTTCGGAAACATTTCTCCCCTCCCACCCTTTTTTACTCTCAAGTTCTGTGATCAAAGCTGGAAATATGCCATGGAGAAGAATCTCCCCCATATGCCAAGACAAAGGTGGCGTTTCAGAGGAGGCTGACTGACAGCGGGGCAGCTACACTGGGAGGCACTCCCATTAACCCCCATTTCTAGATACACATAAATTGGTTTTCCGCCTCCTCAAACACTATCCGGGATGAACACAGCAAGGAAAGCTCAGTGGCAATCGCTCAGGTGCAACAGCGGAACGGCCTTTTAAATTAACAAGTATCTCACTTGGTTTCTTTCCCTCCCCAGCGTCTCCCAGATGACCGACACCAACTTTCCTGTTCCTCAAGACTGAAATCAAGGGCACTGGCGGGTCACAGGTGACTCCAGATCCTTTGCTCGAGCAGGCACCGCTCCTTATCTGGGAAAGCCACACTGCAAGCATCCGCCGCACGTGGACCGAGCAGGGGCAACAACGGGGCGCTCTGAGGGACTCCGGCCAGCAGAAAGCATCTTCCTTCAGACAGAGCCGGGCCCGAGGCCAAAAGCCACCCGCACGCCGCTTACCTGCCGTCTGTGTTATAGTGCAGCTCCATAACCGCCCCGCTGTGCCCCTTCAGGGTGGCGTAGTTATCGCAGTCCCCGTAGACGTTCCACAGCACTGGGGGGAAAGGAAGGGAGAGGTTAAGTACAGGAAACACGGAAACACCTCCCTGCTGCGGCTGGAGCCGTCCTCCGGGAATTCAGCAAAACGATCTATGTACCATCGCCGCTATCGTCTCCAATCCGGGATGACGCGTAGCAATAAAGAAGCACCGTGTGAGCCCTGGAAGGACAGGCAGCTGATTTGAGCTGGTCTATGGCTTTGGATCAAGCTGAATTTCTTAAGGAGAGCTATAACCTTCACCTCAGCCACCCAAAGCATTAAAGATTGCATTTCTGCAGAGTGCTGCAGTCAAACGCAGGCCGACGGTATCCTGTGCGAGGGACCTGGGCACACAGGGCTGTGACCGGCCGGGCGCGTCACCAGCCCCATCTGCGGAGGGGCCTACGCCAACTGGACGGTGACCTGCCGGAGGAGCTGGAAGAAGTTTCTTGCACCCCCTCCTGGCGAAGCACTTCACGCTCAGGGCTGAGATAAAACCCCACCACGGCACGATGGCCTGAAATCGCACGAGCCCCAGCCCCGCGCAGCACTGGCTGGGACCGTGGTGCCCGGTACTCACGGATGAGCCTGTCGAAGCCGGCGGAGGCGAGGGTGTTGCCGTTGGGGTGGAACTTGCAGCAGTACACCTCTCCTTCGTGCCCCGAGAGCAGCATGATGGGGGCCTGCAGGGAGGAGCAGCGTGGCGGGCCCTGCGAGAGGCAACGGGGCAGCCGGGTGAGAGGATGCCACGGCGGGGAGCAAGGGGCACCCCCGGGGCACGGCCGGCGCGCCAGGAGACCCCGGCCCCGCCCCCCCCTCACGGGCCTTCTCCCCTCACTCCTCCACCCCCCCCCGGGCCTTCTCCTCCCGCCAGCCCCCCGCGGGCCTTCTTCCCCCCACTGATCCCCTCACGGGCCTCCCCCCCTCCCCAAACCCCGCCGTCCCCTCAGGGGCCTTCCCCCCCCCCCCCCCGCCGCCCCGCGCCGTACCGCCTGCAGCAGGGCCCCGGGGGGGGGCTGCTGCTGCCCCCCCCCACCGCCGCCGCCCGGCGCCCCCGGCAGCTCATGGCGGGGCCGCTTGGCCGCCGCTGGCACGAGCGGGAGATCGGGGCCGGGGGCGGCTCCGGGGGCGGGAGCGGGGCCGGGAGCGGGGCCGGGGCCGGGGCCGCCGCCCGGGACCTTCCGCTTGTGCTGCTCGATCATCGCCGCCGGCCGCGCGCGCCCGCCCGCCCGCCCCGCCGCTCCCCCATTGGTCAGCCGCGCCGCTTCCTGCCGCGCCGATTGGCGAAGAGCGGCCGGATGGCCCGCCCTCCGCCGCCTCACTTCCGGCGCGCGGGTGACGGAAGGGAGGCTCCGGGTGCCGGCGGGCGGTCCCCGCGCGGATTGGCCGCTGGCGCCGGAGGGAGGGCGCCGCCTAACGCGAGTAACGCTGATTGGTTGGAGCCTGCCACCCGCCATCATTGCGCGCGGCGATTGGCGGGGTGAAGAGGTGCCTCAAGGTGAGGAGGGGCGGTGTGGGGGGAGCGACATGGCGGCGGCCGGAGGGGGCGAGTGATGGCGGCGGTTGGGTGGTGCCGCGCCGGGCGCTGACGGGCCCCGGCTTCCCCGCGGCCGCCGGGCGGGGGCCGTTCCGTTCCGTCCCGTCCCGTCCCACCGCGCCTATCCAGGTCGGGCCTGCACCCGGCCGGCACCGCGGCCTGCGGCTCGGGTCCTGCCCAGCCGCGCCCGCCCCCCCCCCCCCCCCCCCCCCGCAGCCTCGGTCCCTCCGCGCCGGTGTGAGCCGGTGTGAGCCGGTGTGAGCCGGTAAACCCCCGCCGTGTGAGGGCAGGGGCCGTCGGGGCGCTCGGGGGTCGGCGGCGGGTTGCGGCCTAAGTCAAGATGGAATAACCACTGTTGCCTGCTAATAGCGCTGTCCGCCGGCGGTCTCACGCGTTAATTAAATGTTTCTTTTTCAAGGCCTCTCTCCCAGCTCGGGTGGTGAATGTGCAGTAGCCCGGGGTGAATTCAGCTGGCGGCGGCGGGACCGTCGGAGCGAGGCCTGCGGCGATGGAGGCGCTGCCCGAGCTCTACGCCATCTTCCAGGGAGAGGTGCGCGGCGCTGCCGCCCGCGGCCCTGACCCCGGGAGGCCTTAGGGCCTGCGGTGTGCTTCCTTGCCTCTTTATTGTGTGTAAAGCACCGCTTAGTTTGGGTAACCGCCAGTTCTGTGACACGTATATACGCACCTGTCTATATGTGTCCGTGTGTTTATGTGCATACGTACAGGTGTATGTGCACGTACCTGTGAGACGCTGACCTGAGTAACGTGGGGGTGGTTGGCTGACCACACCTGCTGCAGAGCTACCGAGCGCTGCCGTGTCTAACCTGCCTGAAAATCTAAAACTGAAAGAAAGCAGGAGAACCGTGTAGGCTTTTTGTGCATGTTCTAATCTGTGGTTTGAAAACGGGTGCTTTGTGAAGGGTTTTCCTTTAGGTGTTGTGTTGATTTTCTTCACAGGTTGCTACGGTGACAGAATATGGGGCATTTATAAAAATTCCAGGCTGCAGGAAACAAGGTTTGTTTCTCTTACTTTGTTCAGACGTAGCTTCATGTTGGCGTGTTCGAGCCAGGCAGTCGTCCTCAGAATTAAAGGCTTGCTAGCTTTTAAGAAAAACTTAGAAAAGTGTTTGTTTGGGGTTTTTCTTCTAAATTAAGAAGAAAGTGAGAGTCTCGGAAAGTATTTAGAATATGATGGTATGTTTGCGTGAATAGCAAAAAGACTCGGAGGGCTTTTTGGCAACTTCAGGATATTTTAGAGAATCATTTTAAGGTACTGGACAAACTATAGAAACTTTCTACAATTAGATAGTTTGCCCAACTTATTTCTTTTATGGCCAATACAAATGAGTTAAGTAAAAAAGACTGAAGTGAAGCTCAAGTAAAAAACGAACTGGAAAAGCTGAGTTAACGCTCCGTCTGCGTTTGCGGGTGGGAAACCTGCAGAGTCAAACAAACGCATTTTACAAAAGCAGCAGCTTACGGCGGATCTTCTGTCAGATGCTGGTAGGCCCACAAAGAACCCCTTCTCCACTCCCCTCTTGAAGTGCCCGGGCACTCTGGTGCCAGTTCTAATAAAAGGTTTTGGACAGAAGTGTGGCTGCTGGAAGAAGTCGCTTTGAGACGCAAACGGGCCCTGAAATACGAGCTTGCACAGCAAGGTGTGTTTCCGTGTTTATCCTCCCTTGCGTAACCCTGTAGCCCACATGTCACTCGTGCAAATTAAAAGTACAATTTCGGGGCTGTGTGACCTTGCAAGCGCAGGAGATCAGGGCAGCCTTGGTGTTTCATGCTTTTGACTTTGCCAGCAAAGTATTGTGTTGCTGATGCGTGAAACGGGCTCTTTATTCTCCGGTGCTTGGGGTGGCCTCAGAGGAGAGGCAGGAAGGGAGAGGTGTTAGTGCCTGCTGCAGTTTTCCATACGGGCGCCTGGTATTTTGAGTGCAGAGACATTGCTTCGGGGGCCTGCTTCTCTGAGTTAGTTTGGAGCGGATCTTGATGAGCTTTTATATGTTTGGTTGATGCAACTAGTTGATTCTCACCTGCAGAATGTACTGGGGGAAAGAAATGGGTAGTTTTGCTTAGGGCAACCGCTGAGTATGTTCCCTCTCTCCCAGAGCAGCGATCTCCAAACGTTTTTGATTGTGCACCCCCAGTGCACGATCAGTTAAAATCAGTTAACCCTATCAGTTAAAAAATTTTGAGCACCCCCCCCAATATACGTATATTTATTTATAAATTATATACATGTACTAATGTGCATTATAAAACATACTCAAAAATAGAAATCAAAAAGGGATGAGCTAAAGATGAAATAAGCACTATTCTTATTATTACTATTTTATCTATTAATGGTACAAAAATATTTTCTTCCCCCACCCCAAAGGATTGTCTCGCATCCACCCCACTCTGGAGACTGCTGTCCTAGAGGGCAAAATTGAGATTCAGTGGAGACTTGTCTTTATTCTTTCCCTTTCTTCTCTTCCAAAACCACGACCAGGCCTTGTCCATAAGACTCACATGTCCTCCTGCCGCGTGGATAAACCCTCAGAGATAGTAGACGTTGGAGACAAAGTATGGGTAAAGCTTATCAGAAAAGAGGTAACGTTAATTCTTGTTTCTTTAGCGCTGTGTAGATAAAATACACTGCAAAAACACCGAGAACTTCTGCGCGCGGAGGCTGTGTGCTCCTGTCGCTTTGTCGGGGTTTGATGGGCTCTGTTTTACAGGCAGGTGATTTCTCTTTACCTCCAGACGTGACTTGGGGCACGTCGCTTCTGTGACTTGCAACAACGCAGTTCGGAAAAAGGGAATTCTTAAAAGCTTTTGGCTTAAAAGCAACAAAATGCTTCCCTTTCTTCCCCTGCGCACCCCTTCACAGCTTGTATCACCCTAACTGTGTGATGTGGTGGCTAAACGAGCAATTTGAGAGGATCCCAAGATAAGGGCTGACATAAAGACAGTTCATTAACTGTTTTGAGACAGGTGCGTTCTGAGAAGAAGCTGAGATTTTTGTTTGTTTTCAAGAAAATATTGGTGGCAGCGAATTATGCTCAGGAGAAAATACAGAGGCTTTTTGTTTGTTTGTTTCGAAGTAAGAGCATGATACATTTCCCCCCCTGCCCCTTTACAATCTACGTGGCTTTTTCTTCTGCAGAAGGTGTGACAATAGGCATATCGTCTGCATTTAAAGATGACTTGGAACAAAAGCTAAAGACTCTTGCTTGGTGAGCCATGGAAACAACGCGAGCTGACTGTATTTTGGTGGGATCAAGGCAGAAGCATTCAGTTCAGAGTTGCACAGGATTTGGCCATAAATGCTTTGGTTTTTTTGTTTTTTTTTTTTTTGAAAGAAGATAGTCGGGTTGATGTACAAAACAAGGACTTAATTTTGTGTGAGATAAGGGAAATGGGTTGAGAAACTTGGTCTTATTTACACAGCATAGAAAAACTTTACAGCTTCTTTTCAGCCATCTGTGGTGTGCTTTTTTTAAACGTTGTTTGTATAAATGTTTATTAAGCCACTGTTTTCTTCACCTGGAACACAGCTGTTGGGTTCCTGGCTGCTTTGCTGTAGAGGCAAGGGGCAGAAGCGCGTTGGAGAGGTGGGCAGCGGAAGAGTTCATTGTTAGATTGCCTGCAAATGACTGCACGGATGTCATAAACAAAACAAACCAGAAATACCTTCAATAGCAGCGTTGGTGAAAATGCAGGAAGCTGTAACAAAGGCTTGAAAAAACCCCAAACATAAAACTTTTGCTCTTGCTTTTAAAGTGATAACGTGGCAATCAAGGACTTACTAGGATTCAGAAGAGAGTAAGCCCCTAATAGGAGACTAAAAACATTTGAAGTATCTCTAAGAGGATCAAAATGGGAGAAAGGATAACAAGTTTTATTTTTGAGGATGCAAGTCAGCCCAAGTACTGGTCCAGGGGGAACTGCCCTGGGGGTGGATGGTTTGAGAATTATAGCAAAGCTTCCAAACACGCGCTTTCTTCTGCAGCTCTTGGGTTTGGTCATATTGAAAGCAGAATGTTAATCTGAACGGACATATAGTTTGATCTTGTCTTAGTACTGAGATAGCTGCTTAACAGAAGCTGTTTTATTAGCTAAAATACTCTAAATGCAGCTACAAAATAATAGAACAAAAGCACTTCTGTATAGCATCCTTTGTGGTGCTGCTCTTTGCTAACCAGCGGTTTCCTGCCTTCTCTATAGGCCTCCAGACACAGTGTGTTAATTAACATCGTTGTCATTTACTCTTTACTCTTCTCATTCCATATCTTCCTCTTCCAGATGAAAGACGACAAACTGAAACTCTCCCTCTCCATGAAGGTTGTTAACCAAGGCACGGGAAAAGACCTCGATCCAAACAATGTTTCCCTTGAGTAGGTAAATCTACTGAGTAGAATATAACAGATCAGACAGGTTGCTACTGCCTGCGTTTCCCTGCCTTTCACTCCTGGCTTTCCTGCCATACTTATTCTCTAGCTCCCCCCTCCTTCGGAGGGTGAGGGGGGCTCAGGAAGAGCCCCCCAGCGATGCGCTGGCTGGCTGGAGGGTTGGCTGAAGGCGCTCCCTTGGTTGTGCTGCCTAGAGGCAGGCGGGAGCTGGAGACTTTCGTTCCTGCTTTGTGATGGCCGTGCGCTTGTACTGGAGGGACTGTTCATTCCAGCTGGGGATTCGGCTCACTTTCACATACTACAAAATCAAATCTTAACCGCTCGCATGTTTCAGAGCTGCTTTGTCTACCCTTTTTTTTTTTTTTTTTTTTTTGCGATATCTCTTGTTAGTCAAATAGAATTGCTTTATTTTCATACTGGGCAAGTTTTTTGCCTAGTTCAGCCATAGGAAGTTGGCTTACGTGATGCCTTTTCAGTAGCTTTTTGCAAGTTGCTGAGGCATAAGGTGGTTTTTTGTATGTGTGTGTTCACATACAAAATACAGATGTTAGTATAAAGGACGTAACTGCAGCTCCCCGCGCCTGTCTGCTTTCTGTAGAGAGCGCTCAGTTCATCACAAAAGTAGAAGATGACAGGTAATACGCTGTTGACAACGTGGTTTATTCTAATGAGCTCTGTTCTTTGGTTTAGCTCAGTGGTGCTTTTAGAGCAATATTTGAAAAAACTTGTGTTTAGGTCGTGTCCATATAAATATACAGGGTTAAAGATGAGAGTGGATTGAAAATGGAACTGTCCTCTTTCCAGTCAGGATGAGAGGAAAAAACGCATGTTCAGAGACTACACGAGTCAGAAGATCACGCTTGAAGCTGTCTTGAACACTGTGTGCAAGAAATGCGGTTGCAAAGGTATGTTCATGCAGTGTCGTCTTGTTCTTTTGATGTAGCCTTGTTCTAAGCAGGTAGTGACCTGTGGATAGGACTGTATTGACATCTGTCTCATGGTTGTGTGTAAGGACTGAGTTTTGCTTCCGCGTGTCTCTTCTAGAGAACTACGTTTTCTGTCACTTGTTACGAAAAGGAAAGACTTAGCTGAAGTCCTTTTATAAAGGTTTGTTTCTTAAAATCGCATCCCTTTGAGCTGCCTGTAAAGAACCTTCCTACCGAGTACAGGTTCGGTACAGTTCCCTTCCTGCAGTGTTTGTGTTAGCGTGTCTTACAGCTGAGGTCTCGTTCCAGTTTTGCATTTTAAGAAATAAACATGTGCCTTCACCAGATCATTTCATTATGAAGAACGGTCAGTGGAAATTACTGATCAGTTGTTGGGAACACAGTGTTAGCTTGTGAGCAGTGTCTTAGAGCTGAAAACAAGCGTTTGTTGGGTTTTTTTTTTAACCTGGTGAATTTTTTGTGTTTTGCCTAGTTCAGCAATAGGACGTTGGCTTACGTGATGCCTTTTCGGTAGCTTTTTGCAAGTTGCTGAGGCATAAGGTAGTTTTTTGTACATGGAGCTTTTGCTGCACCTTAATTGTCTTCTGTTATTTAGCCATAGAGTAAATAGTTAAGCAGGAGTTAATGCTCTTCTGGAGAAGGTTAATAATGAATATGGTTCTCTGTAGTGGTAGATAACTATCTTTAAAATACCATTTTAAAGAATCCCCAAAACTTTAAACTGGATTCTGCGTATTTCCAGTCTGCTTTTTAATGATGGTGTCTACTCGTAACAGGCAGGCAGATGCTATCTGTCTGCAGTTTCCACTGCAGCTGTTAGTAGGTCAACTTCTACTCTGTCTCCAGAGTAGAAGGGGTAGAACCAGAATGAGCTGATTTACTCTGGTGGCTTTGGTCTCGCTTACCAGGTGCCTAACACACCAATTTACTCCACTCTTCCATGCTGCTTAAGCCCTCGCGCAGACGTGTTTCCACCGATTTCCCTGTTCAGACATGAGTGTCTTAGTTGTTGCCTGACTAATCTTTCCAGACTGACCTGGGTTGCGTTTGCTCCCCTGGCTTGTTTAATCAGGGCACGTTAAACTAGCTGAAATGCTAGGACAAAAAATGTACAGTGTAGATTCTCTTATTGTGACGAATAATAAAAAGATCATTGGTGGCATTTCAGGTGTCTGAAATGCAGTTTAAAAAAGAGAAAAAAGGGGGTGGGTGGGTTGTTCCTTCAAACGCTATTTTGCAGGTCATTTTGCCAAGGAGTGTTTCGTGCAGCCTGGAGGTACCAAATATAGCCTCATTCCAGAAGAGGAGGAAGAGGAGGCGGCAGCAGCAGGATATGAAAGAGATAAAAAGACCAGCGTGGCTGACGATTCTTCAAAAAAAAGGAAAAAGGTACGAGGTGCCCTACTTCTGGCTTGGAAAAGTGAGCCAGATAATTTGTTCTGTGTAGTTACATCTGTGATTTACTACAGCAGCGTGGTTATGAGTAGCCAGTTCTGGGCTGAGAAGGTGGCTCGGTTTTGTGCAGATTCTGTAGCAAAACAGGAATCTCCTCTGCAGACATTTTTAGTAATTCCTACTTTCTCCCTTTCTTCTTGTTAAACTGTCTTTAAGATGGTTTTGTGCTTTAACACACGGTCCTCAAAAGGTATTTCTTACAGTGAGAAAAGGATTATTATTTTTTTTCCTGGTCTTTGTGAGGCTTTATAGAAATTGCTTCAGTTTCCTGAATTTCTGTGATTCTTGCCAGTAACCCTGTTTCCCCTCCCTTCTCACTGCTCTTTCCCCAACACCTTTCTTTCATCTGAACTAAATGTCCCGCTGCCTTGCTACAGCGGGTATCCTGACCCAGCCAGTGCGATGTGAACTAGGCTTATCTGCACATGCCAGGGGAAAATCGCTGGTTGTATTTGCACAGGGAGCGTACTCCATTTCCAGGCTCTAAAGCCATTTTTTTGTCTATGTGAAAATGTCAAGAGGTAAGAGACCTTTTATGTCCAGTGTTTGAACTCCAGCTGCAGAGCATGCTGGTATAAAACGCAGAGGAGACCTGAATCCAAAACAGGAGCTTTTGGTGGTCAGTCTGGTTATACGGCAATGAGTATTCCAATTCTAGACTTCAGTAAATAAACTGTTTAATCAGCCCCTTCACAACTGGAGTCCCACTTTTAATTATGCTTCCAAAGCCCTTTTTTTCTTTCTTTTTTTTCTCTTTCCGGCTCTGTGGCCTGTCTGCATCCCTGGAGAGGGGCAACAGGCAGAAAAGGTGGTGAATTTTGTTTTCACAGGAGAGGGACAAGGACGGTGTTAGCAACTGCGTAGGGAGAACTAACTTCTGAGGGCTTAGTTCTCCCGGGCTCGCTGTGGAGTTAAACCAGTACTGGTGCTAGTAGGAGAGACTGCAGATGTTGGCAACAGGGACGGAGGAGTCTGTTTTGATGGCAACACTCAGAGCAGTCCAGAGTGACTGACGCTGGTAGCTGAAGTCTCGCTTCCAGTCACGTTTTTCACTGGTATTGTGGTTTCTGGCACTTTGGTACATGCTTATTAGAGAGAGGAGTAGCTGGGGCTGATTGTGGGATTGTAGGTGGTGACTGCACCAGCATGGAAGAGCCAGGTGTGTCGTGACGTTGCTTGTGTCAGTCCCTGCCCTGTGGCATACCTGTTTCTGCCCTACAGTCAGTACAAAATGAAGTTAGAGTCAATTCGATGCCGAATTTGCAGTTCTTGTTTGCTCAGTAGTGCTCTGGATAGCTGATGCAGTAGCAGGAACAGGATCTCTATTGACTGTAGATCCTGTTGCCTGGTTCCATCCCAAGATGTGTTTTGCTTTCCCACTACGTAGGCTCTTATGCAAGAATGTCTTGGACTTGTCTGTGGAGTGTCATTATGCTGCGATAGAAAATACACAGTCTTCTTTCTATTCTGATCTCAGAAGCACGCGATTGAACCGAGTCGTCTCTCGGATCCCAGGCTAACTGCGACTCTGACCTTTCTGGACTCCAGGCGTTGGGCTTCTCTTGCCATGGAGCGGTGTGAGAGCAGGCCATTGGTAACACCTCAGCGGGGCCGGCTTCTCCTGCCTTGGGTTCTCTTCCCTCTAGCAGTGATGATGGTTTGTCTGGTGCAGGCTCGTGTAAATTTAAGTGCTGTGGGGAAGAATTACACTGAGGTGTGCAAATAGCTCGTTATCATATCAGTGCCCGTCCACCGGGGTGGGGATTCCCCGTGGAGTCTTGCCCTGCTGAGACTGCAGGATACGTGGGTCACTGTCCTGAATTTGTTACTAATTTTTTGGGGGTCTGTGGATTAACCGCCTTACTTTAAATCTAGCTTGTTCCTTTGATCCTCCTCCCTTCTCAAGGAGGAGATCAAAAGTTTTCAGATGTTTTCCAGTGCTGGAAAATAAAACTTTGAGCTTTTTGGAGGCAGGATGTGGGATCCTCAAAATGAATAGCTCCCTTGTTGTCTCGAGTGCCTGCTGTGATCTTGTCTGGGAGCCACCATGTGCTTCCCTGCTTGCCTGGAGCCCCAGGGGGATTTACACAAAGTAGAAATAGCTCAATCTACCTAGTAACAGTTGCCTTGCTGACCCCATACCATCTGATGTTTGTAACGTAAATTTAGAGCTTATATTTTTAAAGGAGTAGATAAGGCACTGCTATCTACCAAGCATCCGTTTAGTGTCATAGCAATGGTATTAACATTTTCTGTTTCCTTGCTCTGATGTTTCCTTGCAGTCCCTGGGTGCTCTTCAACTCTCCCCAGAGACTCCTCTCCTTACAGAGATATGCCGGGGTCCTCACTCCCTTTCTTTCTCGACTTGCCTTCCCAATGGTTCCTCAGTTCCTCACTTTCCTCCTGCCTGAGCCCACAGCATTTACAGGAGCAAGAGACAGCTGGAGGCTTCTGGTGTGACTGAGGGCACAAGTCTTTCTAGTGACAGATCACCCTGTTAGTATTCTGCACATGAGAGCAGTGTCCTGCCTCCCGTAATCCCTGAGAAAATAAGCGATTTGAGGGAGAAGCGGAGATGGTGCTGTCGCAGCGCTGTGCGGAAGTACCGGAGATCATCCGAGGAGTCGCTGACAGCTGCACAGGCATGTGGCTGCGTCCCTTTCGCTTTTACTCTTTGGGTCACAGGGTGAAGGAGCTCCTATGGGAACACGGCAGCATGTCTGTGCTGAGCTTGCGTGGGAGGGAGGCGTGCTGAGAAGAAATGAACCCTTCTGATTCTTCTCTCCTGTCTGTCTTTCAAGAAAAGAGCTGCTGTTTCCACACTAGGAGTAACCCCTTTAATTTGAATTCTACAAAAGCGTCCTATCTTCTGCTCAGATACATTGATTAACTTATCCCTGGGGTAGTTTTGCAAAGGTCATTGGAATTGCATAGTAAATGTGACCTGTGATGGCCTTTTGGCAGAGTTTGCTGCTCTTTCTCCCACCCTGTAAAAGATTTCCAGGCAATCTGCTTGCAGATGTTGTCTCTTCGTGTAAAAACCACACCTTCTTAATTGTTATTTGTTCAGTGACCTGTAGTTCATCAAGCCTTAGTCCATCCTCACTTGTAGCTGGTACTTGTTTTACTAGTTCTTAAATGGCATTAGCTTAGGGCACAGCTCTTCACACACTATGCTATTCTCTTACTGTCCTGATCTGTGCTTTTCTGAACTTTGCTGTATTTATTTAATGACCATAGACTGGATTCTTCTCATCGTACTAATTCTGACTGGCCCTCAGACAAGGGATGCAGTAATACCTTCAGATTTACGTAATTTATCTTGTTTGGAATTAAATTGGGTGGTGGAATTTAACTTTTTTCTTTTTAAGAATTTAGAAACCCCAGAAGGAATACTGGCACCTCTCTGGAGATGCAGAAAACATATCTGGAAATCCATTCTAATTTTTCACAAGGACAGACATAGTCTCTGAATGAGACCATAACTCCACAAAAGGCTCTGTTGAAAAATATTTAAACTTCTTGGAGAGTTCTGGACACTCCCCTCTTATCTCAAAACCAAATACCTTTAGAAGGAATGAACTGTTGTAACGTTCTTAAAGCATAGCCCCAAGCAGCTTTCCTTACAAAGGACAGGAGAGAGCCTGGTGTGCTAATGTGGTCCCCTCTTAGTGCCAGCTTTTTGAAAATAACGAGAGCAGTAGGAGAACCAGCACTATCAGGCCGTAGCCCAGCCTATTGCTCTTCTGCGTGCCAGCTCCCAACACGGGCTTTGTAGATGAGAGGTTTTGAAGTAAGTTTGTTCTGTTTTGGTAGAATTGTAAACATTACATAAATTGGACAGGATGTGCAAGGAGTTGTAACGTGCAGGTCTTCATACTTGGTGGCCCTCTGCATCTTTACACTGAGAGTCTGCTTGGGCAAAATCCACTCAAAATGTTGACACAAATGCAGTGTTCTCAGTTCTGGGGGAGTGCCTGGGTGTGCCCGAGAGCTGAGCTGAGCTTCATCCATCAGCAGCCTTCGGTTCTGGAAACCAGTTTGAAGCTCGGGGTGCGGCAGGGCTTTGCTGCTGTTGCTGGAGGCAGAAATCTGGCCTTTGCTTTGGCACTGCCCTCTGGGTAACTAAACTAGAGAAACTAGTTTACTGCACCGTTGTGCACCGCTCGCACAACGGTGAGTCGACTGGTAACCAGCGGAGTGCTTGTCTCCCAGTACCGGGGTGCTGGAGTTCAAAGAAATCTGTGGTCTAATAGAAGGATGCTGCTTGTGCAGAGTGATTTCACCGCAGCGCTGCCTCCTGCTACAGAAAACGTTAAGCTCTTCTGTCGCTGGCTTGCTTCCTGCAGTATTTGCAGTCCAGCATGTGCTTACGCTGTGGTGCTTGCAGTACTGCACTGGAAGTACTTTTTGTGTGTTGGTGTGAGCAGTTTGGCTGTTAGAAGCCCCCAAAAAGGGGAGTCTGAGGTTTGGTGTGTGTTTTTTTTTTTTTTAGCCAGCACAATGTCCACGTGTGTACTTTTATTTCCCCTGAATCCTGAAGGGACTGGTGTGACATCCTGTCCTGTCTTCAGCCTTCACATGGTGAGAAAGTTTCCCAAGCTCTGGAATGAATCTCTGTTAGTTGTTAAGGTCTTGTCAAACTTTCTCACCATCTGCACAGGCTGGAAAAGCTTGAGAAAATTCTCCGTGCTGTATCCCTTTCTGTAGAAGATTTAACTCTTTACCATCCTCTTCTAAAGACTGTTACAATTTGCTTCTGCCCTTCATCTGTGGGTAGGGGACTTTGTAGTGAGTCTGGTATTATCCCACAATAAAATGTAGACTGTCAAATTTTGGGTGAGATCGGTGATCATAGTGCTATTGTGGAGCTACAAAAAACTGATACCTGCCAAGGGTCTGCTAGGTGTGGAGTGAACTCAATCCTCTGCCTTCTTCCCTGGAGTCCCAGAGGACTCTTTGCTTGATGTTCAGCTCCAAGCCATGCGGTCTTTGCACTTCAGCCTCCCTGAGAGAGTTGTTCTGTTTCACATTAAATGAGCTGCTAGCTCCCTTCCTTTGTTGTCCCTAATTGATAGCCTGTATCTGGTGCTATGACACACAGTCCATGATAAATTGATGTCTTTAGCTGGGCCTTTTGTGTCCCCACTCTTACGGGAGAATATGTTGGTTTTAAATGAAATGTAGACAGACTCGGCTTGTCTTCCTGTAAGCCAGTATATTAATTTTCATATGGAAACTGCACTTGTCTGGAAGTGGCTGAAGCTAATGGAAGAAGTGTCTTGTGGGGAGGAGCGGGGAACCCAGCTTTCTCTGTGCTCTCTGCACTGGGACGCTTCTTTATCCCCAAGCAATTTTAAGACAATTTGCCCTTCAAGGGAAGATTGTGGGTGGCACTGGAGGGCTACCAGCAACGCTGTGCCCTCGCTATTAATGCATACCTAAATACAGCACGGGCTTGGCTTTAACGTGCTCGCCTGCCTTGGTGAGCTACCTGAGCACCTCCAAGCCTACAGCAGACGATGCAGTCGGGATGTCAAAGTTGGTTACTGCAGGGGATTTTTTTTTTTCCCCCCTCTTTGCCTCATTTTTCATGCTGTGCTTATCAGCTGCTTCTGGCTCTTGTTTCGAACGGTTGAGTGCTGGTTTCTTAGCTTGGAGTTCTCTGGGTGAATATGCACATTCTGTCGTGTCTCGGGCTTCCTTCTGTGAAGCAAGTTTTCTTTATGGGGCTGCTTTCCAATCCATTTCCAGCCAGGGTTGTTCTTTTCCCCTGGGTGGTTGTGGGTGTGTAAGCAGGCCTAAGGCAGCACCTGCAGGCACCCGAGTATCTCACGCCGGACCCACAAAACCGGTGTCAGCGCTGGGTTCAGACCTTCAGTCGCCACGGCCAGCCCTGTGCTGCGCCTGGTTGTGTTGGAGCAGGTGGAAATACTTGCCCACACCAGTCATTCTCATTTTGTACAGGTATCTTGTGTATCTGCGGCTGATTGCCGCTGTTCCCTTCATCTAATCATCCGTTCATTTTCTCTCCCTTGGCTTAGCTTCTAGGGTGGCTGTGGATGTCTGCAGCAGCTGGCCAAGGAGGGCGGCCTCCCCGAGGACTCGTCCTGCCTGTAGTCCCGCGACTGGCGTAACCGTGCCCTTGGGCTTGCTGCTGCCTTCTGCTTCCTCGTGAAGCACTAACGGCCCTGCCAAGGCAGGGGTGACTTAGAGCAAACCTCTCCCAGTAAAACTCTCTGCAAGCCCAAGGGTGGCCTTGAGGTCGTTGGGGACACTCTTGGCAAAGAAAATAAGTGGAGCTGTTGGCTTGGGGGCTCCAGGCTTCTCCCATTACGCTCCCTTCCGTAGTGGAATGTAAAACACGTTTGTGTGTTATGTTTGGGACTGTCATTTGACCGCTGTCCATCTCCCATTGTGCTGCTCCCCAAGGCCTGCGCACAGCCACGCTCTGAACAAGCCGTCATTCAACCTCTTTAAATTAGAGGATGGGGGGAAAACATGGCTTTTTGTCTGGCTTACCAAGACTCCTTTTCCTGGTCTAGTGATGCCTTGAAGTGAATGCCCTGGGCTTCTTCCACCCGTTGGAGCAGGCTCAGGAGACTCATTACCGCTGCTGACGGAGAGCTCGGCCCTCCAGAGGTGGTGGTCAGCATGGGAGGCAGCGCCACGGCCATGGTTCCTTGCTCACGCTCTGCTTCAAGAGCTCACTTTGATCCCAGCTGCAATGCCGCTGTGCTATCTCAACTGCGGGGCATGTTTGTACAAACCCAGGGTGACACCAGTCTACAGGAGAGGCATCCAGTAAAGGTAAAGTATGTGCAGGGGGAAAGGAGCTGGGCTCTGACTAGGGGATAAAACCTCATCTAGTGCGGCTAGCAGCAGTACGTGTATCGCTGGCACCTGGCTGCGTAGTTAAATTGTGGAAGAGAAGAGGATGCTGGATTGCAGCAAGTTTGGGGAAGATTGTGCCCGGTCTTACGGGTGCACCAGTTCCAGAGCAGTGAGCGCACATGGATCACTTGGGAAGGTGCAGCTCGCTTTAAGCAAAAATGCTGGTATATGGCTTAGTCAAAGCAGCAAGCTTTGCTTGCTGGGTTGCATTCCTCACCGGTGTTGTCTAAGCCTATGGCAGGCGATCCCATGGGCTTGGGTTGCCTTGCTGGCCCATCTCCGCTTCATGGAACCCTCTTTTGCTTCTTTCCTGATGTCCTCTTTATGTCCTTGAATAGAATGAAAATTCACAATCGCCGTTTTCACAGGAAGGTCCCTCTTTGATGTTGATGTGACCATGGATGAGATCAGTGGATCCTCCTTGGAGGCCGGTGTTGCTGGGCTTGGACGGAAAGCTGGAACCCTTACTGATCTTAGCAATCTTGAAGTGCTTTATATTAATCATGTGAAAAATATTAAAATTACTTTTTTATGGGCCCTCTCACCTGCATGCTGCTTTCCTTTACTTCCCAGAACCAAGGGGCATAAGTGAAAATACCTGATTTTTGCAGGACAGTCGTTTCTTTTTCAAAGCATCTTCCTAAAATATACCTGAAAAAATATCTTCTGTCTTGTTCCAAGAGTTGGTCTACGCGATGGTTTTGCGGGTATTCAGAGGATTAGAAAGGTGGGTTGTGCTGGGATCAGCTTTGGATGTTTGTTTATTTGTGCACAAAAGCCGACCGCGCCGGCTGACGCCTTCTGAGCCACTTGCGTTCCTGGCACCGGGACCGCTCGGGTTGGTGCTGGCTGCCCAGCCTGCCTCCAGCGCTGGCCCGCTCCGGTCGGAGGGCGGTGATTTACCGAGCCGTTAGGCTGCCCTGGTGCTCGGGGGGCACGGCCGGCTCCCGAGAGCTGTGGTCAGCATTTCTCTTCCCGCTCCTTGCTGGAAGGGGGTGAAGCAACGGGCAGAGCGGGGCTAGCAGCTGGGCTGCGCGTGCTGCCAGCACAGGCAGATCAGATCTCTCCCCCAGTACTGCTTTCTCATTAAATATACACAAATTGCTGTACTGCAGCGTTGAATAGTCTTTATCTGCTTTGGGACGCTCTGCCCAATGTGATTCTAGGGAAAAGTGTACCGCGGCACTGATCTGGGAGTAATTTCTGCTTGGTAGTTACTGTCAGATGCCTCAGAATTGAGGGTTTAGATCCTTTCAAAGTTCCTTATGAGCTTTATGCCAGCACCAGCTGTTCTTACTCTGCATCTCAATGATGGCTCTTGAGCTCTGTGTAGCTGTTGCTTCAGGGCTTCGCAGAAACACAGCCCGGGGGGCTCAGTGCTGCCCCTGGACTCTGCCTGTGTGCGGGGGGAGAGGGAGGGAAGCTGCGAGAGCAGGAGGGTGTGCAATCTGTTCTGAGATTGTGCAAAGAGTTGCTGCTTGCAAAAGGGGCGCTTTCCTCATCCCGGCTGCCCTCGAGGGGCAGCTGCAAGAAACTCTGGCGGGCATTTCTTGGGCTTGGGCTTTCCTGCAAGGAGAAGGGTGTGCCGTCATTAGTGCTCCAGCGCATCGGCGCTCATTTCCTGGCAGTCTGTGGGCTGATGATGGCGTGGGGAGGCAGGGATGGCGCTCGCGTCCAGCTGGCTATTTTAGAAACCCCTTTCGTTGGCAGAAAGGCTTCATCCTGCCAACCTCTATTAGTAAAGAATAGCCTTAAATAACGGAGTAAGCTCTGACCACGGAGGCATGGCAAGGACTCTCATGATTTGACTAACAGTTTTCAGGCTTGGATTTACATTTTCATGCCCCTCTGCTCTGATGGCTGCCGAACCCTGCCCGGTGCAGCTCTGGACCGACAGCGGTGGTTAAATCCTGACTCGCTGGGGCAGAAGCTGTGTGTGCCTTCCGTGTCGGAGCAGGCTCGCCCCTGTCACAGCTTGTAAGGCACTCATTACAGAAAGTGTCTCGCTGCCCTGGTGAGCCCACGTGACAATTTTCCCACGTGCAAGGCTTTTTATTTATTTTCCTTCATTTGCTAGGAGAAGAAGAAGAAGAAGAAGCACAAGAATAAGCAGTCCTCCACGTCGGACTCGGACAGCTCGGACTCGGACAGCGATGGGGCTCAGCTGGCCAGCAAGAGGACCAGGCATTCGGGGAAGCCCAGCAAGGCTCAGAAGAAGAAGAAGAAAAAGAAGCATAAGAAGAAGCCCCGGGATTGAGCGAGCAGGCAGGCAGGGGTACCGGCATTGTGAGTCCCTGGTGCACACCACGAGGAGTGAGCAGAACTGAATCGGTGCACCCCTTGCTCCAGGGACGAGGAGTTTCCTTCTCCTAAAAGTAACGCTCGGCATGTGGTGTTAAAGGTGTTGACTTTGATACAACTTGTCCTCTTAGGCGTGGGCTACCATGTTCTCCCACCAGTAGGCACTCCTGCCAAAACTGGCTAATTACACCCCTTCGTTGGCACCTCTCCCGTCCTGTAGCCTCATGTTTCGCTGGGTAAGCTGCCAGTGCTCGGTGGCTCCCCTGGACAGTGCGGCCAGCTGCACCCAGCCTGCATGACATCAGCCCCCATCCAGTTGCCTGTAAAAAGGTGGAGCCACGCAGCTGCGCTTGCCCTGCTCGTCCCTGCGCCGCGCTCGGGGACGGGGCTGGTTGTTGCTGGGCCCTGCGATGGGGCTATGTCCTCCCAGCCGGCAACGGTGCAGAGCCGCTTGGCTTTGGTCCGCAAACCCTCCCCCAGCCTCGCTCATTTTGTCTGCAAACATTGGGAGTGGAAGAGGAAGAAGCAAATGGGGGAGTGGAGATATTTAAAATAAACATTAACTGTGGTGTGTTTGCCGCCTTGGTAGGTGACGGAAAATAAATCTCTCCAATCTCCCTTTGTATTTTGTACCGGGTCTTTTCTTTTATATGCTCCACGCTTCATCTTGGGCAGTGAAAAAATAGGGCTAGCTGTTGTGGGAGGGGCCGTGACCTGCGTTAAAGGGTTTTTTGAAAGTCCTGGCTGCTTTCAGAGGTTCCCTGGGGTGGGAAGGGGGTGTGTGATGAGGTGACCCCTATGAGAAGCCTGGTACCTTCTGGTAACAAGCAACTGGAGCATGAATCTTGTAACCGGAGCTGAATGTCGGGGGGGAAGGGATGGCAGAGGGCCGGGCTGTCCCGCGCCGGGTCCGGGGTTGCTCCAGGCTGCGGTGACCATGGAGGAAGTCTGCTGGGGGCGGCTTGTCCCTGCCGGGGCAGATGTACCGAACGGGGGGAGCTGAGTCACTCCTGGTGCCTCTGGCTCTCTGGGGAAGCGAGAGTGGGGCTGGCGATTGCCCGTTGGCGTAGCAGGAGGAGGACTCTGGGTTGCTGAAGGCAGCCTGCCCCTTCTCCCTGTGCTTTGCCCTTTCCAGTGCTTCTCGCCCCAGTTCCCCACAGCCGAGTGCCCCCTTTTGGGCCGGTTCCCTTCCCAAACCCAGACCAAGTGCTTGTGACCTTGATTCCTGGCTCGGCTGCTGCTGGGCGTGCACCGTCAGCTGATGCCTTGGCAGAGAGCGCCCGCCTGCACTGGTGGCGGAAAAATCGCTCCAGCTGGGATGGAGCGTGCCTGGGTCCCAGACGATTGACGGCGGAGCTGCAGTGGGAGTAAACTAATACTCCCCCCCGGAAAAGCACATTTCTAACCGTAACGACCTCTCTTATTTCCACAGCTCAGAGAACCAGCTGAGATGGGCTACTGGGATCGCTGGTGGTTTAACGCCCTCGCTGCCAGGGTGCCAGGGCTGGGTTCACCCCCCCGCGCTCCTCCCACAGCCTGGCCGAGACCCAGCGTTACGGGTGAGCACGTGCCAAAAAAGCCTTTTTCCAAGTAAACTGATCACAGAGCTGTAACAACATGGCCTTTATTATTTTTCCACGTGGGTTTTCCCATTATTAATAAAAAAAAAAACAAACAAACCACGAAACCACCACCCAAGCCCCAAGCAGCCCCACAAGGCGATGGGGACGGGGGCAGCAGGCAGCCCCAGCAGGTGCAGCGGACTCTGAGGCCACGGCGAGCCGTGCCCGGCACGGGGCGAGGATGGAGGCGATGCGGGGGGCGAATGCGGCACCGGGTGACGGGCGGGGGAGCTGGGGACGTCGTCTATGTCGCCTTCTCGTAGGTGCGGGTGGAGACGACGTTGCCCATGGTGAGAGTCTGGTGGCAGAAATGGCGGCGGGGAGGTTAGTCGTGCTGAGCTGGTGCAGCTCCCGGCTTGTCCTGTCCCGGGCTGAACCCTCCCGATTTAAAACCATTTCTATTTCCTTACCAGAATTAATTTCCCATCCTTCAGCTCCCGGACCAGCGATGTCTCCTTCCCCTCCCACTTCTGCACGTGGACGAGTTTGCCTCCATCCAGCGTGACCACAGACTGCGGGGAGAGAGCAAGACCTGCCATTACCCTCCTTCCCTGGGGTTTCTCGGCTCCGGGGGCCTTTGTCCCTCAGAGGGGACGATGCTGGGCGTCCTCGTGCTCGCCCCAGAGCCCCGCGGGGCTCAGGGACAGGCTGCGGGTGCCACCGTCGGGATGCCCATATGGCAGCATCCCGCCCGACTTTGTCAGGCTAGCTCAGCACAGGCCGGATCCTGCTCCGGCCACTGGCTGGGTCACGGCCTCGGCTGTCCCCCGGTAACCCTGCCGTGGGCACCATCACGGTGACCCTGCCCTCTCTGACCCAGGGCCAGCACAGGGAGCCCTGCCCAGGGCCGCATCCTGCTCCGGGACCGCCAGCACCTGATCCCGTCTGCTTCCAAGCGTGGCTCGCTGGCTCCGGTGCTGGAGGGAATCAAAGAGGTGGGGCAAGTATTGGTGCTTTGAACCAGAGGGCCCGGCAAGGGTTTTTGGAGGGGCTGATCCGGCAAACACGCCTCCGCTTGCCAGGGCTGCAATTTGCACAGCTGCCGCTGTTGACTCAGCCCCGAAAGCCCGGCCGGTGCCAAGGTTAGTGTGACAGCCGCCTGGGCGCAGCCACGGTGCGGGGTTGCGCTGGGACAGGCAGCGGCACTGGCTGCCCGGCCCCATCCTGCCCTGTGCCCCCCACCCAGCTCCTCGAGAGCTCGGTGCTGCCCTTCGGGTGCCTCTGCAGCTCGGGTCTCCCCATGGCTCAGAGGTCCCATGGGTTGTGACCCTGAAGCCCAGGGCTTGGGTGCCCCCGTGGCTCGGCTCTCCCCATAGCTCAGGTGCCCCCACAGCCCAGGTCCCCACAAGGCTTGGCTGCCCCCATGGCTCGGGGTCCCCCAGAGCTCAGGTCTCCCCACAGCTGGGGTGTCGCCACCGCTCAGGTGCCCCAATAGCTTGGGTCCCCGCATGGCTTGGGTGCCCCGCAGCCAGGGTCTCCCCACGACTCGGCTCCCTGTGCAACTCGGGTGCCCCACAGCCCTGGACCCCACACATCCTGGGTGCCCCATGGGTTGGGTGCCCCACGGCTCAGCGTACCCCATGGCGTGGCGGACCTCACCCGCCCCATCCCATGCAGCTCACGGCTCGGGCAGCCGTCCCGGCCCCCGCTGCCCTGTCGTGTGCCCTCTGGCCACCATCCGAGGAGTGCCTGAAGGGCACGTCCCCGGGCTGCGGGCAGGAGCTTCGAACATAGTTTCCACCAGCTCCGGCGGGTCCAAGCGGTGGCAGCGCTGCAGGCAGGGACATGCTGCCCTGTGTCTGCCCGGCACTACCGCCTTGCTCACGCTCGTCCCGTTGCAGCCCATCCTCGCTTTGCGCCCAGCCCTTGCGCTTGCTGTTTCAGGGCCGGGAAGGGGTTTTGTGTCCAACAAGATCCCAAGGTCCCCCCTGGGCCGGGCAGGGGGCACGGGGCTGCCGGCTGCTCCATGCACGGCGTATTAAAGCAGCTGGGAAACTAGGAAAGAGCAGGGGCTGGATCAGTCCTGCGAGGGGAAGTGCCTCTGCAGGGTGGGAGAGGCCACGAAAGCAGCTCTGACCCCTCTCAAGGTGGTTTTTTCCTTGCTTTTACGGGGAGGAACAGCCCAACCGGGGAGGTATTGGCCTCCCCAGGGACCCCCAGGGAGGCATCAGCCCTGGGGAGGCATCGGCCAGGCAGGATTGCCCAGCTGCTCTGTCCCTGCCTGCAGAGCTGCCTGCTTTGTAGGGCAAGCAAAGAGGGGGCTCAAAAGTGGGTCTCGTGTCCCTCCACGCCCCCCCCCCCCCCCCGAGTGGGGACAACACTTGCTGCCACCCCACCATGTCCCCTCGCCTCCTCTTGAGCAAGCCCCCAGGCGGGCAGCTGGCATTCGCAAGCCGGCTTCTTGCACAACCTTCCTGGCAGCTCTGGGCCCGTGCTGCTCCCCGGGGGAAAACTACTGCAAAACGGGGTGAGGGGGGGGTGGGGGGTGGCTGGGTGAGACTGGGCTTAAGCACCAGCCCCAGCGGGCAAAGCGGTTTAACTCTTCCAAAGGCATAAAGGATAGAGCCCCAGAGCCCAGAGCTGACGGCCGGATCCGGTAGAGCCCACAAACCCTTTCTGGGGGGTCCGACACAGGGGGGCAGGCGCTGGGGGCTCACCTTGACGTGCCTGTCGTCTGCCGTGGTCTCGTCAAACTCCTCACCCAGCTTGAAGCTGATCTCCATGTTCTTGAAGGTGCTTTGGGTCTTCACCGTGATCTTGTCGCCCTCCACCTCGATGATGGTGGTGGGTTTGGTGAGGCTGGCCATCTGCCGGGTGGCGAAGCCCACGCCTGCGGGGTGCAAAGTGGGGGGGGGGCTGAGGGCACACGGAGGGGCAGGATGCGGCCGTCAGCCTCCGGTCCCTGCCGGCATCACCCCGGAGCCCTTCCTCCCTGTGATGTTGGGGGGGGTGAACCCCAAAGCTGCTCCCCACCTGCGGTCCCAGGGGGCCTCATGTGTGCCCACCACGCCGGGGGGGCTCTGGGGCAGGAGCTGGGGGGGGGGGGCTGGGAACACTGCCATTGCTCGGGGGCAGATCCTGCACGAGCACCCACCAGCTCCAGGGCTGGGCGGGGTGGGGGGGGCACCAGTGTCACCCCCCCCTCCCGGACTGCTCTTGGATGGGGGACCCACCCTGCCCAGGAGCTGCCCAGGGGCTGGGTGATGGGGGGCTCGGGGGGGGGGGGGGGAAGGGGGGAATGAAGGCTGGAGGGGTCCCTGGTGGCTCCCTGCACCCTGGGGGGGCATTCGCTCCCTCCCTCCGCCAAGGGCTGTCCCCGGGGGGGGGGGGGGGGGACAGGGGAAGGACGACACCACCTTACCCAGCCCAAGCCCCAGGGCAGAAAGCCCCGGAGTGCCCCCATAAACCACCCCGCCCAGGCAGCAGCGACCCACTCCACTGCCCGCAGCTCCCCCCCGCCGCCAGAGCCCCATGTGCGGGGGGGCTCGGCCAGACAAATTGGGGGGGGGGGTGGTGGTGGTGTAGAAAAAAAGGGGGTGATGTCCTGACTGCAGCCCCCCCCCCCCGCACACCCCCCCACTCACCCAACGCCTTCATGTACTCATCGAAATTGGCCGTATCCACCAGCTTCCAGGTCCCCACGAAGGCGTCGACCATGGCGAGGGGGTGCGGGGGACACACACACACACACAGAGCCACACGCGTGTATGGGGGGGCCCGGGGGTCCGGCCGGCTGCGAGCGTGGCACTGCGCCGCCCAGTTCACAGCTGCCTGCCGGCCTCGCAGCCGCCTTAAATAATGTCCTCATCACATGATTGGAAAGAGCACAACCGCGCTCCAGAAATACTCCTCGGCAGCGCTGCCAGCGGCCACCTTGGCCCGGCCACCCGTCACCCGCCACTGGCCACCAACCTCTGCCCGGACCCCCCCCGGTTGCGGAGGGTCAGGTCGGGTCGGGTCAAAGATGGGGAGAGCAGAGTGGGTCAATTTTGTCGTGAGTTGTGTACAGTCTCTGCGCTGGCCGTGCGGGGTGGCCAAAGGGCGTGGGATATGGGGAAACTGAGGCAGGGCAGACCTGGGCACGGCAGGTGTGTGCCCACCTCATGGCAGCCCCAAGGAGGGGGGGGTCGGGTGCTGCCCGTGGTCTGTGGGCAGTGGGGCACAGCCAGGACACGGGGACACCAGCAATGGCAGTGTCCTTCAGGGCAACGTGTCCTGGGGACAGGGAAGCTGAGCTGGGGAAACTGAGGCACGGGAAGCAGCAAGAACTGTGTGTGTGTGTGTGTGAGGCATCCAGGGGAGTGTGGGGACACGTGTGACCCTGTCCTGGCCCCGTCTGTGTGTGTGGGGACACGTGTGACCCTGTCCCTGCTGTGTGTGTGTGGGGGGACACACACGAGCGTGCCCCCAGTGATGCTGTGTGTGTGGGACACTGGGGACAAGGACAGCCATGGGGCCGTGGGACCCACAGCACATCCCCCCCCATGCCTCCCCTCGCTTCGGGCTTCGGTGGCAGCGGGGTCAGGGCCAGCGCGTCCCCCGGTCCCTTCCCAGCGCGCCGGGGGTCACCTGTGGCCGTGGGATTCGGTGTCCCCTGCCCGCCAGCTCCCTGGGGTTGCGCCTCTTCCTGCTCCCGTCCCTGGGCAGCGGAGGGTCCCAGCTGGGGGGATCAGTTGTCCCTGAGCCCCGTGGCCACAGCGTGTCCCCCTATTTTGGGGACATCAGGGTCAAAGCGACCAGGTCCGGGAGGGACGCGGGGACACTTTCTCCCTCTCCCTGGCCCCAAGGTGTCATCGCAGACGCCCAAAAATAGCCGGGAGCTCATGTTCAGCCTCCTCCCACCGGCACTGCCTCCGAGCGGGACCCCCTCCTCTCGCGTCCCAGGGGGGACAGGCACCAGACCCTGTGGGATGGGTGTCCCCCCACCCTGGCTGGGAGACCCCGCAGGGGACGGCTCTCCAGGGAAAGACAGGTGATTTATTCCCCGGACAAGTCCCCAGGGAGCCAGAGCCCCCACTCACACCCACCTGCATGGCCCTGGAGGGAACGAAGAGGGCAGGGGCTGTCCCCTGTCCCCTCACCCTCCCTGGTGTCGGTGTCCCAAATCTGCACGGCTCTGGTCCCCACATGTGCTCCCAGGCTTCCCCCGAGACTGCGGAACCATGAGATGTGGATGTTCACACGTGTGACTGCCCACGCACATGGACACCCATCCACAGGAGCACCCACACACATGGACACCCATGCCGGCACATGGACACCCATCCACAGGAGCACCCACGCACATGGACACCCATGCCGGCACATGGACACCCATCCACAGGAGCACCCACGCACATGGACACCCATGCCGGCACATGGACACCCATCCACAGGAGCACCCACGCACATGGACACCCATGCTGACAGACACCCACCACGCACATGGGTGCCAATGCACACAAGCACCCATGCACATGAAAACGCATGCACACGCCTGCCCATGCACATGGACACCCACCCACAGGAGCACCCATGCGCAGGAGCACCCACACGCATGGACACCCACTCACACGGATGCCCACCCACCCACAGAAGCTCCCGTGCATGTGGACACCCATGCTGACAGACACCCACCACGCACACGGGTGCCCATGCACATGAACACCCATGCACACGGCTGCCCGTACACATGGTCACCCACGCACATGGACACCCACCCACAGGAGCACCCACCCACACGGACACCCACACACACGGACACCCATGCTGACAGAAACTCGCCACGCACGTGGGTGCCAATGCACACAAGCACCCATGCACATGAACACGCATGCACACGCCTGCCCATGCACAAGGACACCCACCCACACGGACACCCACCCACAGAAGCTGCCATGCATGTAGACACCCGTGCTTACAGAGACCCACCACGCACGTGGGTGCCCATGCACATGAGCACCCATGCACGCAGACACCTACGCACATGAAAATGTATGCACGCGGCTTCCCATGCACACGGACACCCATGCACAGGAGCACCCATGCACACAGGCACCCACGCACACGGACCCCCCCCCCAAAACCCACCCACAGGAGCACCCATGCACATGGACACCCATGCTCACAGACACCCACGCGTATAAGCACGCATGTACACGGCTGCCCACGCACGTGGACACCCACCCACAGGAGCACCCATGCACACAGCCACCCATGCTGACAGAGACTCAACGTGCACATGGGTGCCCATGCGCATGAGCACCCATGCACACGGACACACATGCATGTGAACACACATGCACATGGCTGCCCGTGCACATAGACACCCACCCACATGGACACCCACCCACAGGAGCACCCACCCACACGGACAGTCATGCCGACAGGGACCCACCACGCACATGGGTGCCCATGCACGTAAGCACTCGTGCACACAGACACCCAGGCACATGAACACACATGCACACGGACACCCACCCACGGGAGCACACACACACACACACACACACCCACCCACGGGATCGCCCATGAACGTGGACAGCCTGCACACGCACACACATGCACACCGACACCCATGCGCACAACACCCACGCACACGGATGCACAAAGGTGCCCACACATGTGGGTGCTCCACGCACAGAGGCACCCGTGCACGCAGACACCCGTGCACGCGGGTGCCCACGCGCACGCACATGCATGGATGCCCATGCACACGGACCCCCACGCACACACGATGCTGCGTCCTGGCCGGGACTGGCCTCCACACCAAGGGTCGGGCAGCCAGTGACCTTGCCCAAGAGCCCGGGGGTGGCCAGGGCCACCCTGAGGCGCTGGGGACGGGTGCTGCTGGACACAGTAGCCCTGCGTGCGGCCCCGTACAGCTCTCGCGGACCCGGTCACCACCCTGGCGGTGGCCAGAGTGGACCTGGGCTTTGGGATTTATTTGCTGGTCCCACAGCGACAGCTATAGGTGACCATCCGTGATGGAGCTGAGTCCAGCACAACGTGCAACCACTCTGCCCGGCTCCAGCCTCCAGCCGGCAAACCCCGGCCTGGGAAACCAGCCCCTGGCCCGGGCAAGATCCAGGCAACGCAAGTCCTTCCTGGCCTCTCGCCTCCCCCAGCCCTCTGTGCCCGGGCAAGAGGGTCCCCGTCCCACCCGCCAGCAGAAACGGAGATTTTAGGGAGCACGGTCAGAGCCTGGGAAAGCCCGACTCCATTTCGTGCACATCCCCAAAGCGCTGCAGGACCTGGCTGGCCCCTTTCACTGCTGCTTCCCCCTCCCTCGGTTTTCCCCGGGGGGGGGGGGGGGCGGCGGGGATCCCAGGGCTGTGGGAGGGGAGCAGGCATGGGCACTCACAGGTGTCCCCAGCACGGGGGCCGGGGTGATGCGCAGGGCTGGGTATGGCCAAAACAGCATCACCCTGCTCACCCCCTCTGAAATCACCGGCATCCTCCCCCAGAGGCAGAGCTGCCTCCCTCCCGCGGGGACCCGGGGCCAGCGGAGGGGGTGACTCAGGACAAGGAGCCGAGACCCCCGGGGCAGGGACCACCCTGGGGTGCTCCAATCCACGGTGGGACCCCTCAGCAAGGTGCTGGCTGCTGGGGGGTGGGGTTTGCTTAAGGGCTGGGGGGGCTGTTGGGGTTGTGCAGTTCTTCCCCTCCCTCTTCTTGAAAAAGGCTCCTGGATCACCCAGGAAGAAAGGCCAGGAGACGGCGGTGGTACCCAAAACATCACAGTGAACACCACACTCAGCTAGAAACACCCGCAGGCTGCTCCTGCGGTGAGGAGAAAGCCCCCCCCCGGCGAACCCCCTGCTCTCGACTCTGCAAAATGCCCCAGAAGAAAAATATTCCTCCCCACCAGGGAAGCAAATAAATTCCACCCCCCCGGGTCCTCGCCCAGGGCGTGGGTGGGAATCGCCCCTTCGTCACAGCAGGTCCCCGCCATGCGATGCTCCCCCCATGGCGGAGGGGGATGACGCCCGACGGTCTCGCCACCGTAGCACCGAGGAAAACCCAGCGGACTCTGGCTGTGCCAGGAAAGCTGGGCTGATGCTTCGCAGCCTCCTCTTTCCTCCGCTGGTCAGCAATGTCCCCCCTGAGAGCGGGCTTAGGACGTGTCCTTCAGCTCGGGGCTGGGGGGCTGCGGAGGGGGCACCTCCGCCGAGGGCGACTGCATCTCCTGGGCGCTGCCTGTGAGGAGAGACGAGGATATGAGCAACCCCGGTTCCTGCCCGCCCCGCACTGTCCTCCATCTTCCCCATCACCTACCTGCGTTCAGGGACATCTCGGCCAGCTTGAGGGGCAGGTCAGAGGGGCTGACACCGGCCGGCGAGCCCAGGATGTCAGGCAGGGCATTGCGCCGGCCCGTTCTCCCGGAGGATGCGAAGTCCAGCACGGGTTCCACCTCGGTCATGCTAACGCTGGAGAAACACGGTCCCCTTCCCCGTCAGCACTGCTGGGCAAGGTGGCACCCAGCCCCTGAGCGCGGAGGGTGGCTCTGGTCCGGGCAGGATGCTCTAGTTCAGGGCAGGCAGCATCCCCTGCCTGCAGCTGCCCGGGGAGCAGGGCTAAGCCCTCCACAACCCCCTCTGCCCACCCTGACTGCAGGCACTCCAGGAGCGAAGGCAGGGGCCACCCTGCCCGCGGCACTCCCCCATCTCCAGGGTTGGCACCTTTAGGTGCTGTGACCCCCACTGGTCACCACATCATGGAGGAATGGGGGTCCTCAGGGGTCCCACTAGCACCCCCCCACCCCACCCCCCCTCCCCGAGCAGCCTTACCGGGCACCCTCCAGCCTGGCCTGGCGCTGCGTCTCCCCGGTGCCCAGGGTCCCGCTCCACGCCCCGGCCTGGCGGTTCCCCCTCCAGACGTCTCCCAGCCAGCGAGGGACCCCACGGGAGACGGGGGCTCCCGGCTGGGCCTCCTCCAGCTCTGACCTGGGGGGAGGCAGAGCAGGGGGTCAGTGATGGCTCCTGGGGCTGGTGCCAATGAGGTGGGAAGGAGGGAGTGGGGAGCCCTCCTCAGGGTGGGAGAGGCTGTGTCCCCATGCAGGGCACCCATAGCACCCAGCACCCTGGGTGGCTACACCAAGCCGGACTGTGAAGGGCAAGGGACCCCCTCGTCCCTGGTGGGCAGGCAGGAGGAGGTGATGGCAGCAAGGGGTGGATGCAGAGCAGGGATGGGGACATGGAGGTGGCACCCAGCTGGGAGGTGGGGCAGCAAAGGCGGCTGAGAGGGCACAGCGGGACCAGCTGCGGTGCCGGACGACAAGGGCACATCGTCCTCAACCTGGGGACCCCACCGTGTCCCTTGGCGGCTCTTGCTGAGCCAGGGCGGGCAGTGGTGATGCTGGGGTACCCTCGAGCGGGCGGGGGGCTCTCCTGGGAAGCCCCTGGCACTGGGCACCGTGCAGATCCCACCAGCATGGATCCGACCCCCCACTTACCGGGATGTTTGCTCAGCACCGGTAAATATTTTTGACTTTTGCAGAAGGGTTTTGCAGCTGCAGGCGGGGAGGTGGCACAAGGGTGGCACAGGACCTTGCAGGGACAGGGGTGGCCTCCACCCTCCCCAAACCCCCTCTACCTGCTCACGGGGCGCAGGGACCCCCAAGCCATCACTCAAGCAGCCCCGTCCCCTCCAGGCCGGATGCTGGTGGCAATGCTGGGACTGGTGTCCCCAAGCTGGTAGAGGTGGGAGCTTGTCCTGCTGTGGGGGGCATGAACTCACCAGCGTCCCCCTGGGAATCACTCTCTGGCGGAGGACGAGCCAAGGTCCCCGAGTCCTTGGGCGCAGGCGCCGTGCTGAGCGGGACGAGTGACCCCGGCTGCGTGCGAGGAGGAGAAATGAATGATTAACCCGGGAGGTGATTAGTCACGGGGCGTCTGCCCTGCGCGGGGCAGGACCCAGGCCCTTTTCAGGTGGGGAAACTGAGGCATGGAGTGAGGCTCAGGTGTGTGACGAGGGCAGGGTCGGTGGCCCTGTGAGCGGTGGCTGTGCCGTGGCAAAGACACAGTGGAGGCGCGATGCTGCCAGCGCGGGTGTGCGTGCACACATGCACCATCTATGGCACTCTGGAACTGCATGCATTTGCGTGTGCATTGGCACATGTATGTGCATGTTTGCGTGCATCCCCTCTGGCTGGGCTGTTGTGTCTGAATGTACGTGCAGCTGGAGCTGAGCCCCAGGGTGTGCATGCGCGGTGCCCTCTGGTACACATGTGCATGCATGGTGTCCCACGGCACACGTATGTGCATGCTTGGCATCCCTTAGCACATATATGTGCATGCATGCTGCATTGTAGCACATGTGTGTGAATGCATGGCATCCCCTGGCACACGTGTGTGCATGTGTGGTGTCCCATGGCACATTTATGTGCATTCATGGCATCCCCTGGCACACGTGTGTGCGTGCATGGTGCATTGTGGCACATGCATGTGCATGCATGGCACCCCCGGCACACACGTGTGCATGCCGTGTGCCCTGTATGCATGCAAGCACGTGCATGCATCCCTATGTCAGTGCGAGGGCTGCTGCCAGCTCCTGTTAGGGCCAGAGCTGTGTCACCTCCTGGTCACAGAGTTTCTCACAACACACCACATGTTCAAGTTCACGTCCTTCCTCTTTCACCGAGCACCCTGCAGCAACGCCTGCGCACCCAGCGGGAGCCCTTGGCCTTGCAGCCCCTGCTCCGGGCACCGGGACACGGGCAGGCGGCATGTAACATACGTGACGGCTCCGGAGCACCCACCGTGTCACCCTGGCAGCTGTCTGGGAACAGGGGCTGGGGTGAGCCGGGGCTCACAGGCCAGGCCTGCGTGACGGTGTGAGCACGTGAGCGTGCACAAGCATACACACGCACACGCGTGTGCACAGTCACGTTCACACACACACATATGCATAAAGTCATGCATGCACACATGCAACCATGCATACACGCAGATGCACCCATGCACGCACACGCATGTATATGCATGTATGTGCATGCACGCATGTATATGCATGCATGCACACGCGCAGGCATGCATGCACACATGCATATACACACGAATGTACACGTGCACACACATGCTGCACACACAAACAGACAGACGGGCAGACTGACTCTTTCCACATCCCAGCAAGACAGGAGCCCTGCAGGGCTGGATCAAAGCTGCCTTCCTGGCAGCCCCAGCAGCTCCTGCTGGCTCAAGCGCTGGAGAACCAGGCAATAAAGAGCCTTCAAGACCAGGCTGGATCCTGCCCGTCTCCCTCCTGCAGCTAAACATCTCCAGGGACGCTGGGGACGGGGTGCCCAGGACGCGGCCAGGGGTTACACCCCGTATGCTCACCCAGCTGTGCAGAGAGATCAGGACTTTCATGCTGGCACGGACAGAAAAGCTGCTAGGACCCCGCAGGGGACCGAAACCCCTGGGGGGTTGCCACGGCAGGGGGGAATCCTGAGTACTCCTGGGATGCAGCACTGCTGTCACGGGGAGCCCATTGGGCTGTCCCCTGTCCCCCTGCATCCCTGGGCTCCCTTGGGAGCAAGGTCCAAGGTGCCAACGCCTGCCCCGTGCCGAGTGCTGCCGCGTCCTCCTGGTCCCACAGGCAGCAAATCCAACCCAGTGCTGGGCATATAACGTTGCGTAAACCCCGGGCCTCTGCCCAGCAAGCGGGGATTTCCCCCTCTAAGCAGGGACCATTTCTGGGAGGCTTAACGTGGTCTCAACTTAAGAAAGCTCCTGGAGCCACATGGAAGGTCCTCGGGGCTGCTGGCTCCTGCTTTAATGCCCCTAATGGGATATAGGAGGGTAGGGCAGAAGCCTTAATCCCCCTAGGAGACGGGCTGCGGCGGAAGATACTGGGAAGGGGTGGAGGGAGGACATGGCGCTGGGACGTGTCGTGTCCCCTTGGTCAAGTCCCTTGGGAATCGAGCCAGCCCCATCGTAGCAAAAGCTGCCTCTTGCACAGAGGCCACCGGGAGACCAGAAAATGTCCTACAAGGCCATATCCAGGCTGGGACGCCCCCAAACCTCGGGCATCTTCATGCAACGCAACACCCTCCCAACACAAGAGCTCCGTCTCCGTGGTGCTGCTGAGCCCTGACGCTCTTGTGCCACACAGGCGAGAACCATGGACACGCGCTGAGCTGCTTGGTTTGGGCTGGGGATGCTCAGTAACATAATTTGGCTGTGGCGATGACCAATTAAAGCACAAGAGGGGAAGGTGATGGTCTGGCTGAAGGCTGGCGGGTGAGATGCAAAGTGATCATGAGATGATAGTGCAGAGAAGCGAGATTTTGCCATCCCACCGCGGCCGGGATGTGCCGCTCCCATCGCTTGCTGCTGCAGATCCCCACCCCATGCCCAGTGTCCGGACTGCCTGGGCAGTCTGTGCAGGATTAGACCTTGCCTTCGGCATCCAAGCTCCTTGCAGGATGATCTGCTGCAGGAAACACCTCCTGAGCCCTGTTTTGGGTGCTGCCCCACTGCTCATCTTTAGTGTTTGGAGCCTGGAGCAGCCTGGGGAGCTCCTGTACCTGTGGGCAGCAGGAGGAAGGGCTCCTGCCCCAGCCCCTGCCCCCTGCTTGCCTGCTCTTTGCTCCTAACCTCCTCATCCAAGCCCAAAAAAGCCAAAATCCATGGCTTGTGAAGCAGGTGCTACAGCTGGACACCCCTACTGAGACCCAGAGCATCAGCCCTGGGAGGGAGAGTGGTTTGGGGCGAGAAGCACTCACCCCCCCCCTTCCTCTTCCCCCTCTCCCTCTTCCTCTACCAGCCTTGGGCCAGGGAAGCTGCAGGATGGACCCAGCCAAGGGACCGACCTGGGTTGGAAACAGCCACCCCTTTCCCACCGCCAGCAGGCAGTGACACCAGGCGCAGGCAGTGACGGGCAGGGACACGCTACGGCCACCCCGTGCCAGACCTGGGCTTTGCCGTCAACGGGAGGAAACCGGCCGAGGGCGTTAGGAGGAGCTCGGTCCCTTCCCGCGGGGGTTTGGGTAGGATGGGCAGCAGGGTTTGGTGGTGGAGGTCTTCCCTCTGATGTGGCATCATTCCTGCTCGAAGGTTTGACTTAATCTCACATTGCCCTGGATGTAAAAGCCCTGGAGGAAAGCAGGAAGATGCTGAACGGGCAGAGAAAGGTGTGAACCACCCCGGGGACGGAGCAGCCGAAGAGACCAAGGGTTCAGATCGGGTCAGACACCTCCATGGGCAGCATGTCCACGAATCCTCCGCAGCGATCGAGGCAGGGATGTCCCCTCTAACACAACGACTTGGGGTGCCGGGGGGGGCGGGAAGGAGCAGACCATGCTCACGGGCTCACCTGAAAGAGCATCTGTGGCTGCTGCCGGAGCCGGCACCCGGAGCATGGCGACCACGGGACATCTCGTGGTCCCCACCGTGGTCACACAACACTGGCCAGCTTTGCCAAATGCATTCCCCCTCCCAGGACACATGAACCAGAAATGCTCCGGGGCGTTTAGGACCAGGGAGGTGTTACAGCGATGGCTGTAAACTTTTGTTAAGGATTCATTTAACCACAGGCATAAGGATTTGCTTTTTCAGCTTCAAAGTGGTTGATGGGTTGTTAGCTAATTTGGAAGTGTGGGTTTGGACCATTTAATGTTCTTGGCTTTCTTTATAAAGGGGATTCTTCATGCTCGTTTAATTCAATGTGTTATGGGGTCTGTGCCATGCTCTGTCGATGACAGGCTGGGAAACGGTGCAGCCCAGCGCAAGCCCTCTGAAAATCCACTGGCAACCCCACAATCTTGATGTTATTAAGAGATGATGAACGCAATGAAAAATGGGAAGGATTTACCAAAGCGTAACCGTAACGTTGAATTAAATGAGTGTTGCAAGCTGGGAAGGAAAGAGCTGCCCTGGATCAGAAAGGGATGAGACCATCATCCAGGAAAATCAACGATGAGTCCACACGGGAGGAAAATCCAACGGGGCTGGTTTAACCAGAGACCAACAGCCACCAGACAGACCAAGCAGCCCCTGGAGCCTGGAACAGCAGATGGCAAAAATTAAACACAGGATAAAATCTGGAGAGCTGAGAGATCTCCCACGGAGGCAGCAGGTTTGGTCCCGGCAGTTTCATCTTGAGGGATGTGGCTGCAGGCAGCAGCGTTCCTGCCCGATGTAGCGGCAGCCCTGCCGGTGCCGGAGCCCGGGAGATGCTGAGCAGGCTCCCACTGCCATGTAGAAATGGGCTTTGTCAGCTGTCAGCAGCCCATAAACAGCTCCCAGGATCCAGGCGAGAGGGAAGGATGGGAATAAATACTGTCCCAAACTCATCGTCTCCAGGGCAGGGGGAGAAAATGAGAAGGGAAAAGGCCCCAGGGATGTTGGCTGGTGCAGGAATATTTAACGTGGAGATGCGGAGTGACATGGAGAACAGGTTTTGCTTCGAGCCCAGAGCACAGGGAATTCCCAGCCTAAGTGCCTCGAGATGATGATCCCTCCTGGAAGCGGTGCTGGGAGGGAAGCAGCTGCCAGCGCCTGCCCGTGGGGGGATGCTGGCCCCCCGCTGCCTGCCCTCGGCAGCGAAACCTCTCCGACCATGGACCGGCACCTTTGTCCATAAATCGCCAGGTTTCCAGGCCGGCTGGGAAGGTGCCTGGGCCAGCTCAGAACCTGCCTGGCACCTTTCGAGTGACGGTGGCACAGCACGGAGCAAAGCAGTGCAGGGACCCAAGTGAACCTGCGCCTGGATGCTCGGATCATCATCAAGGTCTCACACTATTTTCTCCCCCATTTTTCCCTGGCTCCTCCTCGCCGCATGGCCTCAGCTCCTTCCCAAAGCTTTGAGGAATCGTTCCAGCAGGTTTTCAGAGAGGAGGTTACACTGGCAGCTCCCCAAATCTCTGGCCCAGTCTGAGGTGGTCGAGCGCATCCCGGTACCCGTGGGGTTGGCCTCTCCATGCGATGCACTTTCCAGCAAACACCATTGCTCGAAAGGCATCCAACACGTGGGCTCCCACCACCTCCCCTTGCTGCTGAGCAGTGGATCTTCCTTGTTAGACTAATGGACTTACAGCGGTAATTCTCGTTACTCTCTAAGCCCCTTCCCGTTGTGTCCTGCTTTGCGCTTTGACCTTCCTCCCTGCTCTTGCTCTTGGACAGCCATCCTCGCAGCCTGACCTGCTTTCCCTCTTTTCCACAGTTCCTGCTTGTGCTTGGATTGCCTCCTCCATCGGTTTGGGGCATGGTGAAGTGTCTCTTCCTCCCCTCCATCATCCTGACGTCCCTCTCATCATCCTGACATCCCTCTTCTCCCTTTCCCCTGCTCCCTCCCTGGTCCCCATCACTGCCCTGCAGGGGGGCAGGACCAGGTCTAGGCTCAGTCCCATCCCTGCTCATACCCCAATCCTGAATTATTCCACCCAAACCTCTCCCTGGGTCACAAGGATGCTTTTAAAGATCATCCTTCACTTGCCTTTTTTCACCCTCGGTTTCCTTTTTGCATGCTTTAGGGCTGACATTTTTTTAGGATTTTTTCTCCAGCTGTAGGACTTAGAAATTTCTTTCTCACGCTAAAACCTGAGACGTGTCCTAGCTAATACCAGCTTGGGCTGAACACAAAGGCTTCCCTGCACTGGCTCTGCGCGGGGCTCATCCAGGCTTGTTGGATATTGGTACCTAAATTCCCGTTCAAGGCAAAGGGTGAGAATGAAGGACTCCGAAACGGGAGACTGACAATCTTCATTCCTCATAACTCCTGGATGCCAACAGGGAGACGAGCACAAGAGGTGGGTTTTGCTGCTGAAATCCATAGGATGGAGTTGCTAGGAGAAAGGAAGGGTGCGTTATTGCTCCATCAATCCTGGTCTCGTCATGCTCGGGGATGACGGCAGAGTTCAGCTCTGTTTAATACCCTCACGAAAGCCAGGAAAAAAAATAAAGTCCAACCTGAGTCTCTCCAGATAGGATTTCAGGCTATTTGTATAAACTGTCACTTTGGCTTATAATGCTGCAAACACAAATCAGAGCAAGTCCTGCTCGAGGGTAAGAGCGAAACTAGCTCATGTGCTCGCTGACATCCCAACCCAAAGTGGCCCCGAGCATCTGCAGGGCAAACCCAGATGCTGCCAACCCGAATCTGGGTGCCTCCAGACCTCGAGGTGCTCACCACCGTGCCCCACATCACGGCTTGGCTTCCCCGAAGGGCAGTGACTGCAGAGAAAAATCCCCTTTTGATCCCACAGACCTGGATTGGGCCGGGAAAAAGTGCTCCGGGGGACTCGTCAGTTTAATCCCAACACAGCCCCGCTGAGCACAGCATCTCCTACAAGTCCATACAGCGAAAAAATTGAGGCATCTTTTCCCGTGGGAGCAGCACATGGGGCATCCCGGGCAGATGCCAAAAACACCGGAGAAACCTGAATGCACGATGTCTTCTGGACCATCCTAATTTCATTCCTGGACAAGCCTGAGTTGCTCTTATTAAAGAGCAAAGTGCTAAAAGCTCAGCGGGCAGAGGCACGAGGACGTGGGCTGACAGCGCAGGTTTGCCGCCAGGCTTTGCCGTGGACTTACCCTGCACGCAAAAGCTCCCAAAACCCCGGCGCAGGAAGGAGGGGGATGGATAACCTCAGCTGCGCTGGCCGTGGGGCGTGCATCGGGCCCCGCTCACCCAGAGAGGGAATAACCATATCCCGGGTCCTCTTCTCCATCCTCCTGGAGCCCGGGGCTCCCAGCCCAGCGCACATCACTGCTTCCCATCCCCCCCCCCGATCTCCCCTGGCTTCCCAGTTCTCCCCTGGGAAATTTAAAGAGGAAAATTTTTCCTTCGCTTTGTGCTAATAACAAACACCTCCGGCTTTTACCGTTCTATAGGGCAGGGCTCCTGTTCCCCGGCAGCTGGGAGGTGCGAGGTCCCTGTGCAAAGATGCAGGCAGGACTCGGGGAAAGCTGCTGCTGGCAGCGATGGAGCTGCTTTGCAATATGGCATCCCGGAGGAAGGAGCCAGCAGCTCCCTCGCCGGGGTCTGACACACGGGCTGGGCAAAGCACCGGAGTGGAAGCAGCTCTAGGACAGCAGAAAGGTCCCCTCCCTGCGCTGCAGCCACTGCCGGCCCTGCCAGCCCACCCGCTCATTGGCATTAGGAAAATGAAAAGCATCCAAAAAATCACCAGCAATATTCCGGTCGTGGCTATTTACTGTGGGAACATGGCAAATCCTTGGGGCCGGCAGCGCTGGCAGCTCCTGGCTTCCCAGTGACGGTGGGGAGGGGACCGCTACGTGACCCAGCTCGGCACCACCATGCAGGAGGACGCATCCAGCATGAGCACAGCAGTGAGCGAGACCCTCACCCGCATGTTGGTTTGGGTGCAGATTGGGATCACCCATTAAACAGCAGCTCCCCCGGCTCGCATCCGTCCCCCTGCCCACGCACGAGCAGCCTGGACCACGGGCTTGTGTTCCCCTGCCCAAACCTCCCAGACGGGAGATGCTGTCCCGCATCCCAGGGAGGGATGGAGGCATCCCAGGGAGGGATGCAGGGAGGGATCCCACCGCATCCCAGGGAGGGATGGAGGCTGCTCCAGCCACTCCCAGGCGAGCCAGGTGTCGGCCAGCCTACGGGCTGTGACCTCTTCCAGGGCTTGTGAGTATCCCTGCCTACACCCCCATCAGTTAATTATCTTTGATCGCTGGTGTGGTGGGAGGAGAACAGGGATTGCCCCTGGGGGGTTTGGGTGCCCATCGGGGATCCCGCAAGGGTGCTGGGTGCTGTGTGGGAGGGCTGAGCCCATCTCCCCCACGCTCCTCGCCCCGTGGGTCTGCCCTCAGTCCCATCGTCTGCGTTCAGGTGCTTGTCGAGTCCAAGGGGGAAAATGCAACAGCCTCTTTCGCATGGGGATGATGGAAACCCACGCACAGCCCCCACGGAGACGGACCTGGCACTGCGGGCAAATCAGCGCTTGCTCCCGTAGCCAAGGGAGGTAAACAGGAGCTTCCCCTGCCACGCATCTCAGTTGCAAAGCAGGTGATCTAAGAGGAGGTAATTATGATGATTGAGCCCTGGGTAATACAGCTCCCACTGTAACCTTTAGTTAGCTGCTCCAACGATGGCACAAACTATAATTTTGCATAATAAACGTGTCACCCACATCTAAATCGGTTTCATTCTTTAGCAGTTTCAGGCTCCCTCCTCCCCAAATGGCTTTTCGTCAGCTGTTCCAGCCTGAGCATCCTGGGTGGAGGCCGACGGACCCGATCCGAGACGCTGGGGACGGGGAACGGGGACATCCTCGATTCTCCTGGCTGCGGGTGCGGAGCGCGTGGGTAGCATGGGGATTTGTGCCAGGGGAAACCCGAGGAGTTGTGAGGATGCTGCGACACGGGCCGTGGGCTGCTTGGGGCAGGGGCTGGGAGATCTGCGGGGGCACAGGGTGCCAGCTGGGTGCCACCAAGCGCATGCTGGGCTGTGCCGTGCCAGGAGTGCCGTGGGCTGGGTGACATGAGGCACCAGGCATTTCTGAAATGCCCTGGGCTCGGCTGTGCACCGTGGGAGCCTCTTCTCCCAGCGCAAGGTCCCTTTTCTCCATCTGCCACTGGTCAGCACCAGGAGAGGACCGTGGTCCAGCTCCTGGTGTTGGGGGGTGTTTATCTGCTCCCCACAGCCCTGTCCTGCTGCAGTCAGGTTGGGGTGAGCGATGCTCCGTGTTGCCCATCCCGGGGCACCGTGTTAGCGCTTGCACCACATCCAGGGGCCATGCAGGGACCCCCCCGCTCGCCACCTCCAGGGTCCCTTTCCTCCAGATCCCCTTCCTCCAGGTCCCCACCTGCCTGATGAATCCACAGACCGATGCTGGGGGATACTAGTCCCACCGCAAAGGCTGGACCGGTCGCACCAAGGAGAGCCCGTGGGTGCTCCTGCATCCAGCTGGGTACGGCAGAGAGGGCAGCAGGGTGCCCCAGGGAAGCGGCACTGAATTCAGAGGAGGCTCCCCGGCTCTGCCAAAGCAGCAGGACATGTGCAGGCACCCGGATAATTAATTTTGGGGAGCGGAGCCAGCTGACAGCTTCCCAGGCCACGTGCTGCAGCTGGTACCTCCGGCTCCCTGGGGAGCCCCCGGCATGTGCTTCCCCCCCAGGTCCCTGGCAGCTGGTGGATTTTCTCCTTCCCACTGCAACTCATCCAAGAAGGGAGGTGGAAATCTTCCAGGGTGTCGTGCTCCCCAGGCAGCATCCCCTCGGGAGGGACCGATGGGCCTCCCCCGTGGCGAGGCCTTGCATGGAGGCAATCCAGATGTTTTCCCCCATCCCTGCATGGATGCCGGGAGCATCATCAGGGTTCCCCGACGCAGTGGCTGTCGCAGCACCTTCCCTGCTGCCCAGTGACACCCACCCGGCCCCTGGGGAGCTGGTGGGGAAGGGACCGAAAGCCGAGGAGGGAAGAAATCTGTGCAGGCACCCTAGGATCAGAGGCATGGTTTGAAATCCCCAGACCTGATGGAGCAGAGCCGGATCCATCGCCCCTTGGCTGAGCCAGGTGCTAAAACAGCCTGCCCGAGGAGCCGAGGTCGGAGCAGGGCTGTGGCCCCCGTCCCCATCCTTCGTGGTGCCATGTCCCTGCAGGGGACCGGAGCACCCCGTCCTGCAAGGGACTGTGGGTCCAGGTCAGGAACGGGTCCCAGAGCTTTGCCGGCTGAACTGGGCCTGAACCCCAAGGCTTCCCCCGAGGGTGGCTGCAACCCCAGCCACCGACAGCTTCCCACCGAGCATCCCCCGGCTCCCAGCCACCTCCTCCGCCTCCCCCTCTGCCCTCCAGCCCACCGCTCGCCATCTCCCTTCGGGGACACCCGGCACAGTCCCCAGGCTGGGGTTGGCACAGCCCTCCATGAGCCACCAAAGACCCCAGCAGCCCCAGGCATGGCTGGCAGGGGCAGGGCAGGGAACAGCAGCGCTTTTAGAGCTGCAAAAATCCTGACGTCCAGTTTAGCCCCTTCTGAGGTCTCTTGCTCCAGCCTGGCACAGTCCCCCTGGGTGGGGGGGGCAGCTTGGGCACAGCCTCCTGGCAGCCCAGCTTGGGAAGAAATGCTGCGGCTCCCCCAATTTAAAAAAGTGAGAACCTGGCTCTGCCACCACCCTTCCCCCTCCAAAACCTCCTGCTTTCTCGGGGTAGATGCTGAGATGATAAAGGATGGAGACAGTGGCACAGCTGTTCCCCCCTCCCGGTTATATCTCCCACCTCTCCTGCCCGGTGGTGACGAGGGGGGACATCCTGGGAGTTCAGGCAGCCCCCCGTGACAGCAAGGGTTGAGGTGTCCCTTGGTGGACAGCCCCAAGGTCATGGGCTGTGAGTATTCGGGGTGAGCACAGGACATCCTGCCTCTGCCACCCCCTCGGTGGCACTGCCACCCAGACGGGGGACAGGAGCCAGCTCTGGGGACCAAAGGGACCTGATCCAAGCATCTGCAGGGGCAACCTGCCAAAATAATGCCCTGAAGGCAGTGAGGAGGGGTTGTGCCTGGGGAAGCCCTTTCCTCCGGAGGGGATGCCACCCGCCCGGGAGGAGGCACAGAATGAGCGGGGTTCCTGCACGGAGCAGTGCTCGGCCCCATGCTGGCGCTGCCTGGGCCCTCCCCAGCTCCCCAAGCCCGATATCATCTGGGAAGCTGAGGGCTGGAGCTGGGAGGATTGGGGGGGGTCGGGGTAGCTGAGATGAGGATGGGGCAGGGTGGAGGGTGGAGGGGGCAGTGGTGACCCCAGGACCTGCCAGGGAGGAGGGGGCAGGGAGTGAGGGGGTCAAGGGAGGGTGCCAGGATAGGACAGAAGTGGCACCTTGGGGGTTGATCTGAAGTGCCCACCCTGAGATGGACGAGCCTTGCTCAGCACCTGACTGCTGCTCGCCCCGATCCTCCCCGGAGCCACCTGCCCCCGGTGGGATGGGCACGGACCCCCCCCAAGCCCTCGAGAGACACCCGATGCCCTGCTCAGCAGCGCAGCCTGCCGCAAAGTTTCATCCCCCCAAAACCCATCTTCCCTCTGAGGACACCGCCATCTCCCGAGCCTCCTGCCTCTCCACCCTCCCTTTGCTCCAATGCACTGCCATGGAGGTGTCCAGGGTGGGCACCCGCTTCCCAGGGCGAGCACCTGGTCCCCACGGTGGGCACCCAGTCCCCAGCGCCTGCGAGCACAGGGCATCCACCGCCATGGCCCAGGGCCCCGGTGCAACCACGTCACCTGCACCCGCCACCCATCAGCTGCTCACCTGGACTCTGCTGGAGCTGGTGCCAACGCCGTCACCGATGCTGATACCAGTGCCGGTGTCGATGCCAGTGTTGGTGCTGCTGCTGGTGTCGACGCCGGTGTTGATGTTGATACCGATGGTGGTGTTGATGCCGATGTCGGTGTCGATGCCGATGTCGGTGTCGATGCCGATGCTGCTGTTGCTACCGGTGTCGATGCTGGTGCCGGTGTCGGTGCTGATGCCGGTGTCGGTGCTGATGTTGCTACCGGTGCCGCTGCCGCTGCCAGCCGGGCGGGCCGGAGGAAGGATGCTCGGCGCTCGGCAGGAGCCCCGGGGAAGCCACCGGCTCGCAGGCGGCCCTTGGGGCACCCGGGGCCGAGCCGCCCGCAGCCGCCCGCCCAGCGCCGCCGCTCCCCGCCGCTCCCCCCGCCCGGCCCACGCTCCGCGCGGGGGGGACCCACCAGCCCGGCCCCCCCCCCCTCCCCGCCGCCTCCGCCCCGCCCCGCCCGCCGCCTCCCCCCGCCGCCGGGCTCCGCCGGGGGCTGCCCGGGCCGCCCCCCTCCCCTCCCCGCTGCCCGGGCCGCCCCGCAGCCCCCCCCGGGCTGGCCCCGCGCTCGGTGGCTGCCCGCCGCGGGGATGCCAGCGTGCCCGGGGACTGTGTCCCCTCCGTCCCCCCCGCGCTGAGACATTTGGGGGGGGGGCTGTGACATCCCCACCCTGGAGGCCCATCTCCCCCCATAAGGCTCCGTATGACATTGCCCTGCGATGTGCCCGGGCAGGGGGCTCGTAGCCCAGCGTGGTGAGTAGCCCCACTCGGGCCAGGAACCCGGCCAGCCTACTCAGAAGAAAGTGCAACCCCCCCAGATTTCTGCTTAATTAGGGTCCCTGGCTGCAGCCCTGGGGGAAGGAGCTCCGTGGCCCCAGGAGGGCTCCGCTCGCCCACCGTGACAGCTTGGCCCCGGCCCACACACCTCCCTGCGCAATTTGTTTCAGCCAAAACCAATTGCCAGGCTCAAAACCTTCGGAACAAAACACCAATTAAAAAATATGTGGCTGCACCTCTGTGGCATGTGGTGCCTGGGTGTGTGTGTGTGTGGGGGGGGGGGGGGGCTGGGAGACCCTGGATCCGGCTGGTAAATCCACCTGGTCATGTCACAGCCCCACGTTTTGCCCAACACGAGGACTGTCCTTGCCGCAGAAGGACGCTGGGCAGAGCCTGGGCGCAGAGCAGATGCCGCCATCTTGGCAGCCCGGGCTGCTCCTGGCCCGGCACCAGCATCACCTCGAGGCGGGGACGCGGCCAACACCAAGTGCGTGCAATGGGGGTTCCCCACCTGCACCCCTGAGCTGGATCAGAAGAGGGAGGGAGGAGAGAGGAGAGGCAGTGATGAACAGAGCCGCCCCGAGCGTGCATTAAAAGCGACTCAAATTTGCACGCAGGAACAATATCACACCTTCCCGGGCTGCCGCTGGCGCTTTTGCCTGCGTGTGCAACAGGGAAACAGCACAATTTTGGTGAGAGGCTCTGAAATGTCCCCTCCTGGCTCTCAAGGTGCACAGATGATGTCCCCGGGGCTGGGGAAGTGGGGTGCACCCAGGTGATGGAGTCCCTGCTCCTCTGGCCCTGCACCGGGATGCTGTTCCTGGCAGGAGCGGGGCTGGGGGCATGTTCCCAAATTCCTGGCTCTGGCTGACCTCCTCTCCCTGCTGATGGCCAGGGGTGATGCTCAGCACCCAGAGCACGGTGCCCATCCTGTCCCTTCCCCGGGGGTGCTCAGCATTGCCCGGGGCTCGTGGGCCATGGGGAGAAGCCAGCAGCTCAGCCCAGCCCAGCAGAGGTTGCTGACCTGGGAAGGGCAACGCTTTCCTCACCTCTGCAGCAGCCAGCAAGGCAAATTCGGACGTGCCTCACCATGCCAGGGTTGTAGAGGGGCGAGAGCCACCGAAGCAGCCAGGACTTGGCTGGTCTCAGCCCGATGCTTGTCTCCGGTAGCCCCGTACCCCCAACAGCTCGTGGGGGGCTGGAGCCACCCGGCCCCGCCAGCCAGCGGGAGGGACATTTATCCTGCCTGCTCACTCATGCGTGGTGACGGGTGACTGGCAGCTCCCGCGCGGCCGGCGGGGAGGGGAGCCTTCGCCAGCCGCTATTTTTAGCTCCTCACGCTCCGTTTTCTCCTTGACTGTCTCCCCTCTCCAGAGCAGTCTCGGGCCGAGCATCGGCGATGTTTATCCTGCCTGGCACCTGATCGGATGTGACACTGGCTGTTGCGGGTGAGGGGGATGGCTGCCATCCCTCTGCTCTGGGAGACACGTGGGAGCAAGGGAGATGTCAGGGGGACAGGGAGGAAGAGGAGGCAAGCCCAGGCTGGTTGGGGAGGGTCCTGCTGGAGCACCCTGGGGTGGGTCTCCCTTCCTCCAGCTCCCGGGTGCCCCCAAGGGATGCTCTGCCCTGGAAGAGCTGGGGGAGAGCTACGGCGCGGTCCCCGTTTCCACCTAGGCGGAACACTTCCCTCTGCCAGTGTGATCCTTTGGGGATGGCTGGGCTGGGGGAGCTGGGCAAACTGAGGCACACAAGCAGGGTGTCAGTCCCTCCATGTTCGGCCAGTACGTTGGTGGCACCGAGTAACCTCACCGAATAACCTCACCGAACCTGCCAGGACAAGCATCCAGGACATGGTGAGCATCAAGAGCCCAAACTCCCAGCTGAAGCTCACAAAACTCTTGGGTACAAGCCCCAGCAATGCAAATGCACGTCAGCACAGCAGCTGGGAAAGGAAAACTTATTCCCTTATCAGGCAGCACCCATTTGGTGTCGGTACCGGGCTGTGCCGCTGTGCTCGGTGCTGTATCAACACGGGAGCAAAGGTTGCTCTGCTCTTCCTCTGCTCTTTCAGCGCCTGCTCTCAGGCTTTGCAGACGTGATCCTCTTCCCAGAGTGCTCCTGGCAGGGTGAGCATCCCTGCTGATGGGGGACCTAAAATATACTGCCCGTGCTCTCCCAAGCATCGGGAGAGCCCTTGCTTTATCCATCAGGGAGGTGAAGCCAGTGAGGTTGGGGTCAGACCTCTCTGTGCTCTGCCACCTGCTTTAAATCCTATTTTATCCTAAAAAAAAAGGGTGCAGAATAGGGAGGAAAAGGGCTCGGGAGGGTCTGTTCTCCTTCCTCTGCTGCTGCCAAGCTGCTTTATCCCACTTGCGCACAAAGGTCATTAAAAACCACCGACCCTCGAGCTGCCATAGGGCTGGGGCAGCCCCCCAGGGATGGAGGCAGCGTCCCCCTGCCTAGGGGTGCAGGCAGGGGAAGAGCAGGGCTGTTTTCCACTCACCTGCCCAGCACTGCGGGCTCTGATCTAGACTAAAAGTCACCTCCAAGGGAGAGCAGCACTCAGAGGTGCTGGAAATTTCCTAATTTCCAGCCCGGTTAAGACCCTGATTTCTTGCTGGGTACGTAGGTGACGTGGAGGAAAGGTTATTCCTGAGCTGAGCTCGCCCCTGGGCTGCGTCAGTCCCTCCATTAAGGTGCTATTTCGGGACACGGGTCACAGGGTTTGGGGACCTGCAGGTTGTTCCCTGGCTGGGGACAGGGACTTTCCATGAGCCTGGGCAGGACACGGCCTCAGGGCCATCCCTGCATGGGGGGTGCCAGCCCCGGAGCGATGGAGGTGGCTCCTGTGGGATGGATCTGCAGAAAACTTGCTCAGCCCTTGAGAAAAACCATCCTGCCTGGGAGATCTCGGAGGCCAAAGGCAGCGAGAGCATCTCATTGCCTGGAGGATTTAAAACAAGAGGGAAAATGCCAGCAAACACTTCCCAGGGAGGCAATTTGTCACCAGACAGGGTGGAGCGTCACGCTGAGACTAAAGTCTGGATATCTTCGTGCCGCCTCGACAGGAGACATTAAGGTCACGGCAGATAGCAATGCCCTTCCCGGGCGTCCTCTTTGCTCCGGGTACTCAGCCATCTGGATCTGAGCTTGCTGCACCGTCCTTCGCAGGGCGCATTGATTATGCAGCACCATCTTCCCCCGGGGCACGACGTGATGGAGGTGGTGGAGATCTTCCCCGCCCTGTGCCATGCAATCGAGCAGCCCTTGGGTGCATGCACAGCCCAGTGCATCCCTTCCGCAATGGGGGACAGCACATGAGCTGCTTTTTGTATTTCTGTAGGTCAAGGTGGCTTGAATTCCTGCAATGAGTTGCACAGGTCTTTGCAACTCAGCTGCAACTTTGCTGTTCCCAGCAGAACGGGAAAATTCAACCAAAATAATGTCTTTTTTCTTCTTTTTTTAGCAGAAGCTCTTTCCTGACCCAAAGGCGTGGTGGATCACGCAGCCAGATGCAGCCACAGCTTGGGGCTCATCCTGCTGCCAATTCATCACAGGAGCTGCGGTCCCGCCAGGGAAACGAGATCCCCATCGAACGACTCTAAGTGCCGCTCTCAGGGCCCAGCCACCGAAATATTCATCACCTGCCCCAATGGACAAGTGGAACATGCAGATTATTTCTGGGACAAAACAGCTACAGTTTGGGAAACCACTGTTCCTATGTATTGACTCCTATATTGGCTTAAATCCGATGTTTCTGGGCAACAGCCGGTTTGCACGGGCAGGAGATGAGCCCAGGCAAGGTCGGGGCAGCACGGAAGAGCTCAGAGCAGCACAGGAGGGTTTGGGAGGAGGTGGGACGTGGTAGGATTTGCCCAGTTTTTGCTTTAAGAGACCAGATCGGGGTGGCGAGGGGAGCCTTTGGAAGAAAGGTGTGTTCGAGTTAACTGAGCATAAAGAAAGCATCCCAAAAAGATGTCTTCACGGGCAAAAAAAAAAAAAGCTCAAATCTGTTGTTCATGCTCCGGTAACTTCCAGATGCCTGGATGGGGATTGCAGGGAGCCTCACAAACACCTCCTGGCTTGGGGGAGCAGGCTGTCTCTCCTGCCTGCTGCTGTCCCTCCTGCCTGCCACTGTCCCCTGCCTGCGGAGGGGGGTGCCTGCCCCAAAAGCCCTGGGATTTAACCGAAACCACCAGGTTTCAGGCGCCCTTCTCCCCCAGCAGACCCTTGCCGTCTGGCTGAACGCCGGGATGCTGCAAACCAGCCAAATCAGCCCAAATCACCGCAGGCAAATCGGTGGGGGGACAGCGAGTAGCCATCACCCGGTGCTACCACCCAGGGGGGATGCGGGTGCTGCCTGCAGCCCTGCCTGCTTGCTGCCTCCACCTCCAGCAGCAAGAGGGATTTGTGCAAAGCTCCCAGCACCCGGGTTGGGCTTTTTTTATCCCAGGCTGCTCTTACGTTGACATTCTTAGCTGTGCCACTGGCTCCAGCGCTGCTCGCTAACCCCTTTTACAGGCAGCTAAATATAGCTCAGGCAGCTAAGCAAAATCTGCTCGGCAGGGCTACGTGGAGCTCGGCAGCACTGCTGCAGTCTCGGCCGGGGTGTGGGGTCTGCCAGCGCCGGGGAGGACAACAAGGTCCTCGCTGGTGGCATCTTTCACCCTGTGGTGTCTCATCCCCATCCAGGTGAGCACCGCTGCTGCTGTGATGCTCCCAACGGCATCTCATTGCTTCTCCCCGCCTTGGTGGCCCCGTTCCTCTCCCACCCTGGGGTTTCCTGGGGTCCTTCCACCCAAGTCAGGATATTTTATGCTGGAGAACATCTGGACTTTGTTATCATCCCTGATCCTACAAAAACATGGTGTAAAACCCCAGCTCGCTGCTGTGCTTAATAAAAAAAGCCGGGCGGCTCCAGGGATCCATGTGGGTGTTGTGCGAAGCACTGGGTGCAGGGAGCAAACCCGAAACCTGATGAGGCACCCTGTGGGCTCACCTGCACCCTGCAAAGGGTCTGCAAAGGGGGGAACATGCCTCCCGCCCCATGGCACACTCATCCATGGGTGCAGCTTGGTTTCTGCCTCTCCTGGCAAAGACAGATATTTCCGCCGGAGCCGTGAACTCATTAAGGAGACACTGATCTAATTGTCTCCACACCAGTACTTGTGGGTTTTTTTCTTTTTTTGTTTTAGACGGCGAGGAACGAGGCGAAAGGCTGACTGGAGAAATCTAATTGGATCCCCACGGCTCATTAGCCATTTCTCCGAAAGGAAGAATCGTTAAGGCTGAAAATGAACAGGCTCGAAAACCGCCTGTGCCATACTCAGCTTTCCACGGGCATCCCGAATTTGCAATCCCTCCGGCATTGCCCTGGCTGGGATGCCCGGGTGGCACTGGGGACACCCTGTCACCCAGGGGATGTTGGGAAACACAGGCGAGGGGCTTGGGGAGGCTTGTGCTGGAGTTTGGAGGAAGGCTGGAGCCTTTGAGTGCCGGGAAAGCAAACTGGGGGGCTCAAACCCAGAGCTGGGGCAAGCGGCAAAGCAGAAGCACCCAGCGGCGTGGAGGCTGCAGGCTGGGAATGAAAGAAGAACCAGGTCCTCCTGCCAGGTGGACCAAGGACACCTTCAGATCAAGGTCTCACCCTGCTTCTTCTTGCCCCAACCTCCCTACCCCACCATCTCTGTTGACTCAGATCCTGGTACCTTGGGGAGGACATTCAGCTCACAGTGGGGTCACCTCCTCCCCAAATTTTCCACCCCATGGGAGACCCAGCAGTTGTGACAGTGCAGAAACTCCTGCACGACACTCCCATCCATCACCGGCCAGGCATCTGGCCACCGCCACGAGAAAGACAAACAGTGTCTGTCCAAACTCAGCAGGGAAATGCCGAAGCTTTTCCAGCCAGTCGCTGTGTCTGAGAGCTCAGGCTAAATCAAGCTTCAAGGATGGAGGGTGGCCAGCGCTTCTTGGCCTCACAGCCCTTTGCTCTTCTGGCTGGGAGAGGCTTTGGGGAGAAGACCCCAGCCTGTTGGATGACAAGCAATAGGTTTGGTGATGGCCCATTACGGAAACCACCAGCCATGTCAGCTCCGCATCGCCCCACTGGCCTTTAAGACATCTCAAACTGGCAAAAGGTCCTCGAAGAGGGTCCCAAATGCAAAACCTGATGCTCAGTGGGTTTCCCAGAAGCAATGCCAGCAGGTGGGATGCCCATCACTAGATTCAGAGGGTTTTCTTGGTCTCCATCAGGCTCCTCTGTTGGGCTGGTCTCAAGGGCTGATGCATTTGAGATGTATTTGGCTGCTAAGCCTGCGGTGTTGCAGGACGGGAGAGTCCTGGTAAACAAAAAGGGACAAAGTAGGAGCTCAAGCACAGAAGGTTCTGCAGGTGCCTGCAATGGTCCTCCTGAAAATCATCCCCTTCATTTCCACTGGGTTTGAATCCCGGCTCCCGTGACCCTGATCACCCTGCCTCTGTCCGTAATTAAAGGCCAAGCAATCGCCCATTGCTAGTCCTTCCGCGTCTCTGTTTATTACAGAAGAGCTTAGCGGAAAACTAATTCCCCAACTCAAAGGCATCCTTAGCAAGGCGGGAGGGAGATGCTTCAATATCAGGACTTTTTCATTTGTCCTTCCCACCCCAGACTGGCTTTGTGCCTGTCCCCCTTCCCGTCTAGGGGCTAGAAACCCCAGGAGAGGCAGCACAGCTGAGAAAATATACTGCTGGCAGTAAACGGGGGTAACTTCATTCCTGGCCTCCTTGCCTGGCCAGGAAGGGCAAGGGGACCCCCCCAACCTCCCAGCATGGATGAGCAGCACCCTGAGATCTTGGAGCAGTTCCCCAAAGCACCCAAAACACAAGGCTGTGATGTGCTTGCTGGCAGCTGGTGGCCGAGGGGAAGGGTCCTGGGTGCCCTAAAAGCTCCATCCAGGAGCGGGGCCAGCCCGCAGGGCGCTGGAGGTAGGACAACCCCATGGACCAGGTTTTTTTCAAACCCAAAATCATCATCCCAAAAATGCATCTTACACCATGCCTGCATCTGTCTGCACTAGACGATGCTCTGGAGGAAAGGTCCTTGATGGATTTAGCTGGTTTTCCAAATACAGACTCGATTATTAATTATTATTAATTACTGTAATGTAGGTTTATCCATGAATAGCATCGCTTGGGCTCAGCAGGAACCCTTCTGGCTGCGCCCATGGCTAAGCTGGTATTGTCCCAGATACAGTCACATGAGATCATTTGTTTTCCCCCCAGGTCCCCGGGCGGGAGGGCATCCCTGGCAAGCTGCGCTTGGCCCTGCTCACCACTGGTCTGGTGCCACCCCTAACCCTGTAATCTCCCTGCGGCGGGCAGAAAATTATACTCTGACCACTAACGACCCCGGCACCAGAGGGGGGGAAAGAAGATGTCCCTTCGTGCCTCAGGGATGCTGAGTGATGCAGGAGAAGGAGCGGAGAGGGAGGCAGAGCAGAAAAAAGGTGTTTTATTAGGGGTACATGGGCAAGGGTGCTCCCAGCCCTGCTGAGCAGTGGGACACAGGCTGGGGGCTTCTGTTGCAGGGGGGGCTGGAGGCAGCCACACGTCCCTGGGCTCTGGCAGCATCCCTCACCTCCCATTCCTCATCTTCCCCGTGTGCAGGGTGATGCAAAACCAGTGTGTCCTTTGGTGCACGGGGGACCGTCACAGCTCTGTCACTTGTGACATTGCTGCCTGCCTCACTGGGTCCCGGTCCGGCCCAGGGCAGCTCTCGCTGCCGACAAGCCACCTCCCGAGAAGGGGATGGCGAGGGGCTGATGCTGTGGGTGGTGGCGGTGATGTGGCCTCTGCTCACCAGCAAAAGCCAGGCGTGGGGACACCCCTGCGAGACGGGTGGGGAGCCCTCTCCCTCCTGGCAGCCGGCGCCCTGCTTGGCCGTCCAGGAGCCGTCCCCACTGTCCGGCAGTTGTGTGCACCGGTCTCATACCGGCACTGCCATCTGGCGGCATCATCAAAGGTGATGAGGGGACAGTGTGGGGAGGACTGCTCCCTCCAGGGTCCCTGCAGCTGGTGGGATTTCTGCTCCCAGCATGCCAGCGGGCTCACGTCCCTGCAAGGCACAGGGGGACAGCAGGACCAAGGGGACAAATACCCCACTGGCTGACGTGCCCTTCCTGGGAGGACAGGGATTGAAGGACACTCCTGCTGTGGGTGTCACCGGGCTCTGATATCCAGCCGGGAAGAGATGAGAGCTGCCAGAGCCCCCACCTCCCACCCGGGGGGCTGTGTCTGGAGCCAGCCCATGGCGTCCCTGAGGCCTCTGCCTGCCCCGCAGGCGCTGCCAGACCCGTGCCTGCACGCAGCCAGGCCGGGCAGGTCCCCAGCGCACACCCCAGCCGCCTCCTGGAAGGAAAAGCAACCTGAGATCAGCTGAGATCAGCGAGCGATTTATGGGCACTGACCTCTCCTGTTGCAGGACTGCAACCAGCCGGCAGCTTTTGGGAGCCCACAGAGGCTTAGAAAAGCTTTTTTTTTATTTGTGCCAACTGCTGATCAGAGGCCAAATCCTGGAGCTTTACCTCTGGAGCAAGAAGCGTGACACCCTCCTCTTCTTCAAGGACACAGGGGGCATGTTGGCTCCCCATCTGCCCCAGCCCTGTGCCCCCCAAAGCCTGCCTGCTGCTGCACACTCACATACTTTCCCCGCTGTCTAAATTTAGAGTCTGGAAGTGGGCTAGCACATCCCAGTTTATCTCAGCCTCTGAATTATGCATGCCAGCAGCAAAGCAGCACTTGCTGCTCCGGGCGGACGTGCCAGGCTCCGGCCGGGCAGGCAGAGCAGGGAAACCCGCTGCTTGCCCAGCCCCGGCTCCCACCCTCAGCTCCGTGTGGGCATATGCCCCTCGGCCCCCCCGCCTGGGGTCTGGCCCCGCAGGGGGAGTGGGTTCAGGCTGGTAGGTGTGCTGGAGCTGGTGGGTGTGCTGGAGCTGGAAGGTGTGTTGTCAAAGCCAGCAAGAAGGGCTGCTATAGGCGACAAAAGGAAGACTAGGGAAAATATGGGTCCATTGCTCCACGAGATGGGAGACCTGGTGCCACAGGACATGGGAAAGACTGAGGAACTGGGTGCCTTCTTTGCCTCTTTACTTGCAAGACTGATCTTCAGGAATCCCAGGTCCCAGAGACCGGGGGGAAAGGCTGGAGCAAGGAAGACATACCCTTGGTGGAAGAGGATCGGGTCAGGGGATACTTAAGCAAACTGGACATACTAAGTCCATGGGCCCTGCTGGGATGCACCCACGAGTGCTAAGGGAGGTGGCTGATGTCACTGCGAGGCCACTCTTGACAACCTTTGATTGATCATGGTGACTGGGAGAAGAGCCCGAAGGCTGGAGGAAAGCAAATGTCACTCCTATCTTCAAGAAGGTCAAGGAGGACCCAGGGAACTATGGGCCCATCAGCCTCACCTCGACCCCTGGGAAGGTGATGGAGCAGCTAATCCTGGAAACCATTTCCAGGCACATTAAGGACGAGAGGGCAGCTTGATAAACTTGATAAACTTCTACAATGAAAAGACTGGCTTGGTAAACGAGGGGAGAGCAGTGGGTGTTGTCTACCTGGACTTCAGGAAGGCCTTTGACACTGCCTCCCATAAGATCCTCACAGAGAAGCTGTTGATGCAGATGGATGAGCAGACAGTGAGGTGGGTTGAAAACCGGCTGAATGGCCGGGCCCAGGGGTGGTGATCAATGGCACAAAGTCTAGTTGGAGGCCAGTCACTAGTGGTGTACCCCAGGGGTCTGTACTGAGTCCAGTCCTGTTTAACATCTTCATGAACAGTCTGGATGATGGGGCAGAGTGTAAGCTCAGCAAGTTTGCAGATGACACCAAACTGGGACGGTTGGCTGATATAGCAGAGGGTCATGCTGCCATCCAGAGGGACCTTGCCAGGCTGGAGAAAGGGGCTGACAGGAACCTCATGAAATTCAACAAGGGGAAGGGCAAAGTCTTGCCCCTGGGGAAGAACAATCCCCGGCACCAGCACATGCTGGGGGCCACCCAGCTGAAAAGCAGCTCTGTAGAAAAGGACCTGGGGGTGCTGGTGGACACCAGGTTGAACATGAGGCAGCAACGTGCCCTTGCTGCAAAGGCGGCGAATGGTGTCCTCGGCTGCATTAGGCAAAGCATTGCCAGCAGGTTGATGGAGATGATCCAGTGATCAGCACTGGTGAGGCCACACCTGGAGTGCTGCGTCCGGTTCTGGGCTCCCCAGTATTAGAGAGACACGGATGTACTGGAGAGAGTCCAATGAGGGGCTGCGAAGGTGATTAAGGGACTGGAGCATCTCACATATGAGGAAAGGCTGAGAGGTGGGACTGTTCAGCCTGGAGAGGAGAAGGCTCAGGGGGATCTCATCAATGTATCTAAATACCTGAAGGGAGGGTTCAAAGAGGACGGATCCAGGCTCTTTTCAGTGGTGCCCAGTGACAGGACCAGGGGCCATGGGCACAAACTGAAACACAGGAGGGTCCTTCCGAACATCAGGAAACACTTTTTTTACTGTGAGGGTGACCAAGCACTGGCACAGGTTGCCCAGGGAGGTTGTGGAGTCTCCATCCTTGGAGATACTCAAATGTCATCTGGACATGGTCCTGGGCAACTGGCTCTGGGTGGCCCTGCTTGAGCAGGAGGGTTGGACCAGATGACCTCCATAGGTCCCTGCCAGCCTCAACCATTCTGTGATTCTGTGATTCTGAGATGGTGGGTGTGCTGGAGCTGGTGGATGTGCTGGAGCTGGATGGTGTACTGGAGCCAGTATGCGTGTTGGATGTGCTGGACTTCTAGGAATTGATGGCCAGGAGTAGCCCAACACGCTGCTCTTCCCGGGCCTCAAGCGTGGTCACTGACCTCACGTCTCCCCTCGGCAGCTCTCAGCAAGGCCTCATCTGGCTGCACAAGCAGCATTCAACCGTGAAAAATCACAGGGCTTCATTAATTTCTCTCCTGGAGCTGGGTGCCGGGTGACCCCAGGCTCCCCGCAGCATCGTCAGCTGCTCTGGGGACAGGCGTCGGTGTGGACCCGACCCGGCCTTTCCGAGGGGGCCCGGTTCAGAGCAACCACACTCCAAATACCCCTCGGGACCCTGAGCTGCCTTCAGAGGAGCCGACCCCTTCCCGCGGGCTGCTTCGAGGGGAGGGAGAGCCCCGGCAGCGCGGGCCTGGGCATCCTCCCCAGCCCCGGGGGCATCCCGGAGCCCCCGCTCCGGACGGGGCTCGGGGTGTCGGTAGGGTCCCCTCGGCGGTAAACGGCGAAGGAGGGTCCGGGGCCGACACCTCCCCGGCCCGAGGGGCTCGGCGGGCGGGGATGGAGGGGCTCCCCTGCGGTCGGGAGGGATCCGCCCCGGCGCTGCTCCGCCCGCCCCGCAGCCGCAGGGGCCGCCCCGGGGGAGGCGCGGCGGGAGCGACGCGCCCCGAGCTCGGCGCCCCGGGGCCGGCCCGGGCGGAGCCAGCGCGGCGGCGGCGCTGGAGGGGAGCGGGGAGCCGGCGGCAGCCGCGGCCGCACCATGGGGGCCTGTCTCGGCGTCTGCTCCCTGCTCAGCTGCGTGAGTGCCCGCCCGGCCGGGGCTCCGGGAGGGGAGCGGGAGGGGAGCGGGGCTGAGCCCGCTCCGAGCGCCGCGGCGGCGGGCGCGGCCCGGGGGCGGGGGGGAGGGCGGCGTCGCTGCTGCTGCTGCTGGGGGTCCGGAGGAGGGCCCGGGGGAGGCCCGGGGAGGTTTGGGGGGCACCCAGGGGGTGCGTCCCGATACACGCGGGAGGGTCTCGGGGAGGTCTGGGGGACACCCCGGGGATGCGCCCCGGTACACCCAGGGGGGCCCAGGGGAGACCCGGGCCCGCTGCAGCTGGGGGGGGGAGCGGAGGAGATGCGCCCCTCTGTGCCTGGGGGGGATGCAGGGGATACCCGGAGCAGGGCATCCCACTGCACCCGGGGGTGTCCAGGGGAGACCCGAAAGGTTCACCCCAGGGAACTCTGGGGCTCATGAACGTCATGGTTGGAGGGAGCCTGGAGTTTGAGGGCACCTGGGGTTGTGCACCCCATTGCACCTGGGGGGTGCGGGTAGCTGCGGCGGGGTGGGGGGGGCCCAGTACCGCTGCGCTTGGGGGAAGCAGGGGCTGATGCCTCGCAGCACCCATGCAATGCTGAGGGGCCGGGGGTCCTGCCTGGTTCTTACCGCCGAGCCGCAAAGCGGGGTGCTGGTTATGGAGTAAGAGAAGGAGCTGGGGTCAGGGGTGCAGCTCCGCGGGTGGGGTGGCTCCGTGTGGAGTGCCATGGCCCAGGGTGGGTGCAGGGTGTGTGATTCGTGGTGCCATGCCCGGTGACGCAGGGTGCGTGCTTCAGGGTGCCGTGCCCAGTGACGCAGGCAGCTGCCCACGGCCGGCGCTGGCTTTCCTGGCATTGCCTCACCTGCAGGCGCGAGGCCAAGGCAGGGCTACGAAACCTGCCCAGGAGCTGCCGGCCTGGAAACGGGGCTGGTTTTGCAACTCGACCTCAAAGTTTTCGAGGTTTAACGAACCGGAGCTTTTGAAACATAAGATTGGATGGAGGGCGGTCTGCAAGACCTCCGTCTGTAACACACGGCCGATATTTTTCCTTATGGGCAGGCATTGGAAAAGCCCGGAGTTACTCCAGAGAAGGGCTGGGGAGGTTTCTGGCCTAATTCTGGATTTTTTCCCCCAAAAAACTATTCTGGCCCAGGCTGTGGTAACGGGGTAGAGTTGCTGTATGGGTTTAGTTCGCCTATTCCTTCCAGTGGAGCTGGTTGACTAAAGGGGTGTTTTAACTCAATTCTGAACTGAAAAACCACAACAGGGGAAAAAAACCCAGCCCCAAAACCAAACAAAAACGCCCATCTTTGTATTTTTTTTAGTTTTTAATAAGAAAATCTGAACTAACTCCTTCTGGTCAGCCTCAAAGCAGCATCAGATTGCCAAGCCATCTCTTCAGCACTGTCCCATTAAAACTCTACAAGCCGTTCCTGAGTGAAACTTTGCACCACGCAAGAAAAGATTTCCCTTTCTCTGCCTCCAGCCATTTGCCAGACTCTGCCCACCACTGCCATGAGCAGTGCGGTCGTCTCGCGCTGCCTTCCTTGGGGGACAGGGTTGGTGTTTGCCGGCAGAAGCCTGCCCAAGACAAAGCAAACCCCGGGGCCGCGTGCAGCCCTCCGGCATGGTTTGGGCACCTCGTGGGGACTATCAGCCTCGTTCTACCAATGCAAAGCCACCTGCCAGATGTGAGAGCCACCAGCCTCCCAAGCCTGTGCCTGACCCTGTGGGTTTGGTACTGATTAACCAGCCAGGTCATTAATTTAACAGGAGATAAAGACCTGTTGCTCGGCATTGCTTTTGGTTGACTCAGTCTCTGCATCCCTGGGTTTGCCAGGGTGAAGGCAGCTTGCAGAAGGTGTGTTGTTGGGTTGGTGTAGTTGGGCTGGTGTTGTTGATTTGGTGGTGTTGATTTGGTGTTGTTGATTTGGTGGTGTTGATTTGGTGGTGTTGCATTTCCCCGTGTTGGGCTGGGTGGACAGTGCTTGTCTGGCTCCGGCCACGCTCTCCCAGCCTCCAAGGCAGAGGAGGGAGCGCAGCAGCCCTTACGTGCGAGTCGCGCTGGAGGTGAGCTGGATTTAATGAGGAAGTCGATAGCGAAGCTGGAGAGATTAATCTTTCATCTGCAGCAGCCGAAAACCGATGCTTCCTCATTAATCGCCGCTCTCATGCTGCAGCCACTTCCCTCGGTTGGCTTTTTCCATCCTGCTGTTTGGCCGTTGGCCACGTTCATACTTATGGGCGTCTTTGAAAGTCTTTGAAAAGAGGTGTATCGGAGCGTGTCCAGCACTGCCTTAGCATGGGAGGATTTTCCTTGCTCTTAACCTGTTTGCTTTTTAAAGAAAAAGACAATTCAAGAGGTGCCCGGGCAGCAGGTCGGGTTAGCACATGGCACAAGGGATCTGCTTCCTTTGCAAAGGTGCTTAGAGCGGGATACCCAAGAAGGGCACCAGGAGCCGTGAAAAAAGGCTCCTGAGGACATGGGACTCTCGCGTTACTGCTGCACAAAGCAGGTCAGCGGGACGGGGCTGCCGTACCTCGTTACCTCGGCGGTTGCCTTCCCGTGGTTGCAAGAGGCTGTAAAACCTGAAATACAGCCATGGAGCCTGGCCGTGAAAATAAACCGGCGGCAGGCTCCAGGGATGCTGCGGGCTCCCGAAAACCTCATACTAGAAACCAGCTCATCCACCTGCAGCTTTCCCAGGGGTCAACCACAGGGTTTGGAGGCTGCACGTGGAGCAAGGGTTTCCCTTCAGCCCAGCTCCATCACGGCCCTGTGGACACCCCTTCACCCCCCTCCACCTGCACCGACCCCGGGGAAAACGTGATACCCAAGGCTGTGCCTCCTGCAAGTTTTCGGTGATGCTTGGACGTGGGGCTGAACCCCCAAATCCAACAACCTCCTAAACAGCAACAAACCTCACGATTTTCCAGGCCAGTTTCAGTGATTTTGGGACTGGTGCTTTTAATTTCAATTGGCACTGAAGGGAGAGGAGCTGGAGGTATTGGAGTGCTTAAAGTTAAGCTTGCGCTAAGGTGCTGTGCTAGGTCAGGTCAAATAATGCAGTAATTCTGCATTAAAAGGGATTTTTGTTGTTGTTCTCTATTTTTTTAATTTGAAGGGGAAATACAGTAATGCTGGCACATTTTAAATGCATTCTTGTGCAAGTGGTGCATTTAACGAGCCT